>NC_042616.1:253659454-253999454 GCF_901001135.1 Rhinatrema bivittatum | reverse complement strand
TTGTAGTTCGTCATGTTTTGTACCTTGGCTTATCCATTGCCTTTTTTCCCCCCCTCTCTTGAACGGTTTTGTTTATGCATCTTTTGCTGTAAATTCCCCTTTATATCCCATGCAGCTTTGCTGCCTAAGTGTTTGAGGGGGATATTTAAATAAGGCTGAGTGGTAATTGAAGGGTGGGCAATGTTTGTGGCTTCTTATCCATACTTTGCTCTGACATAATACTGTGAGCATGCTCTGTGCGCTTTTTCCAGCCTTTTTCAGATGTTCCTGTTTTGCATGTCTAAAAACAAATAAGTTTGAAGCATATTATAATGAAGACAAACATGCAGTACAAGTGCTGGAGAGTAGGAGCAGGCCTAAAATTCCATTTTTTAATTGGAAGAATGGGAGCTTTCTATAGAAGTTTTCAAACTATGATACAATTACTTGCATTCATCCGTGACAGTAAATACATTTTTGCCAGAAAATGTTCTAAATACTTATTGGCGAGGGGTGGAAGCTGGGAGTAGAATATTTTTATATAAAAGAAGAAAAATCAGTTTATTCTCTATGCAATTATGAGGGTCAGATAAAAAAATGTACTTTTGACTCTGCCCTGATTCTACATTAGTCTTACTAGATTAATCCTCTTTGCCTCTGAATTTAAATTATTGCTTTCTGAGATTGCCAACAAATCAATCAGAGCAATAATCCCTATTAACAGACAGCATTGCATGCAGAGCTAGTATTGATCTTTTCCTCTCTGCATCCCATTAAAAAAACTTACTTGGAGTGAGAAGAAAATAATAGGGAACTATATTTTAACATTGCTATGTGTTCATATTTCTTTAACAAAGGTCTTTTATGTTCTAGGAGTTTATTAGAGATTGTGATGATTTGATTTAGGACCTGATTTATTAATGGTCTCTAACATGGAAAAGGAATATGCCTTAGACGAGTACAAAATTAGTCTTAGCCCTATCACAAATTGTTCCCTAGATTAACCGTATAGAATCTCATTTGCATGAACAAATTGCCTTTTTGGTTTTACCTAGGGACATTCCTTTGCTGAAATGGATGCAGTTTTTATCATTGTGTTTCCACAAAATCCTGTTATGCCTGAAATCAGAAATAGTTTGAGCTACCTCATCGTCAGCTCCAGGTTGAAATAATTTCATGAAGTAAAGTCAATGGAATTTTCTTTGCTTTTTGGGGGAGGATATCTTTTTTGCATTAAAAGGGTTACTAGGCTTATTAGATCACGCATCATAATTATAATCAGGACTGATTTTAGACTACCATATTTCCAAAAAATGGAAGTCACGAGGCTTTGGCTTAAAGTGTCATGGTGTTAGAGTGTAGTTAGATGTTTAAAAGAGAAATGTAGATGGGGAAAAGAATTGATTGCCCAAGTTTTCCATAATATACCTATAGTACCTCAAGGCAGAAAATAAATCAAACAAATAAATAAACGTAACCTTACACATGTAATCACAGTTAGACATGTACAATTTCTCATCAAATAAAGTGGGTAATTCAGGTATGCTGAGCTAATTTTCAGTATGTTTAATTTAATTGAATTGAATTTACAGAATTTATAATCTCCCTTTCAAGCACTACAAGTACAAAGCAGAAAACAACATAAAACAAATTAATCAATACAACCAGTACAAGTAAGAACATTGAAAGAAGCATTAATCCTCAACAGTCTCAAAATAAAACACTATTACCCCAAAATAAATCCCCTCCTTATCAATTCAGATACAGAAAACAAAGTTCAACCTGGCATCTGCTTCCTAGGCCTCTTTTATAAAGAGCCATGTTTTTAACTGCTATCAAAATATAGCTTAATCAGAGATCTCTTTTAAAAATAATGGGAATGCATTCCACCATGTAGGTGCAACTCCTGCAAAAGACCTTTCCCTAATCTGAACTAGTTGTAAAACATGGGTAGAATTAAATTACCAGGCTTCTGGCCTAGTTGAAATGCAATGGGTGAGAGGGCAGATATAATTGCACCCTCTCACCCAAATAACTTGAACCTGTTTGATTGAGAGCATAGAAAGTCATATAGAATAACTTGAATTTAATACAAAGATTAAGAGTAGAACTACTAACAGTGGCCCAGCACTTTCCCAGTGTTGTTCTGTCACAATATGGGCAGCTAAATTTTGAGCATTCTGCAATGCCTTTCAGAAGACCCATGAAAATTGCATTATCAGTCTACGATCACTTGCCCTAAGTAACAATTTCAACTGCTGGATGAGTCTCAATTTTTCTGGAGACTGCAGCCACCACAAGGGATAATATTCAGTGAGGTGGGGAGTGGATATGTTATCCGGCAACAGTTAGGGAGATAACCTGTCTCGGATATTCAATGCAATAAACATCTCACTAAATATCCCCTGTTAAAGTTATCCGGTTACTTTTAGTCAGATAAATTTTAACCTAACTGGCTATCTTTTGAATATCTCTGCTTAGATGTAAAGTTATCTGGCTTTATGTGGCCAGATTACTAAAGTCTTAACCAGCTATATTAAAAAAAATATAGCTGTTAAGTAATGGTCATGGAGCTAGGAGCCCTAATACCCCCCCCCCCCCCCCCCCCCCCCCCCCACCACCACATGAGCTCTACATTCAGTAATCCTCAAATCTTCCAACTCATATTAAAATAGTATATTTAAAGGCCCTGTACCGACCTCTCCACCTATTCCCCAATCATGCCAAAACTTGTCCTTCTTCTTCCCTCTTCCCCCATCACACGGCTCTGTTCCATGTTGCATATATATAAACCTTCAAGACAACTCCGATCCATGGACAAATGTTTACTAGAAATCCCATCAGTCAGAATTGCCAGTCTAGCTCTAACAAGAAAACGAACCTTCTCTATAGCAGGTCCGACATTATGGAACTCCCTCCCTGAATTTATCCGAATAATATCTAACCATAAAGAATTCAAAAAAATGTTAAAAACCTACCTGTTCAATGATGCTTACAGAATACAATAACCAGTACTGCTGCTCAGGTCGTATCACTCTGAAGCAAAACTCTTTACAAATTTTTATTATTTGTCTTATTAAGTTTGTTTTTAATTATGTTTGTATGATTGTAAACCGCCTAGATGGACATGTAAATGCCTTAATGTGCAGTATATAAAAAACTTTTAAATAAATAAACACTCCCCACCCCAACCCTAGCTCTCCCACCCTCCTGGCATTGTAAAAATGAAAGATCTTCAGCCGGATCATGGTAGTAGCCTACCGCAATACAGGTCCAGTTCTTCTATCATTGCTAGGAGAGCATTTATGTAGCACTACAAGTTGAGAGCAGTGCTGTACAGATGCACATAAGAAACAGTCCCTGCTCTTTGGAGCTTCAATCTAGTGAAAAGTCATTTTGGACGTAAAATCATTACAAACTAAACATTCCATCGCGTACGAAGTAAAAGACCTAGGTATAATACTAGACAGCGAATTAAATCTAAAAAAATTCATAAGTACAACAATTAAAGACTGTTACTACAAACTTCATGTATTAAAACTAAGACCCCTCCTCCATTCAAATGATTTCAGAACCGTTCTTCAAGCATTAATTTTTTCGAAAATTGATTACTGTAATGCCCTACTTTTAGGCCTTCCAGCTTCCACTATCAGACCCCTTCAATTACTACAGAATGCTGCTGCTAGAGTTCTGACCTATACCCCAAAATCTGATCATATAACACCCATTTAAAGGAATTGCATTGGCTCCCAATATCACACAGGATTCTTTTCAAAAATGTAACTCTAATCTATAAAACATTATATAATGACAATGCAGAATGGCTAAATGCCACCCTCCATTTTCACATGCCTCAAAGAAACACCCGCTCAGCCAGCAATGGTACCTTACCAATACCATCTCCAAAACGAGCATATCTTAACACTGTGAGAGAGCGAGCCCTATCTCGAGCAGGCCCTCACCTATGGAACTCCTTACCACAAGACTTAAAGACTTGGCTATTCCAGCAAACCTATACTTAATCACCACCTTCATTATTTAATGTTACTTACGATTTTACACTATTTATAAAAGCAGAGCACCGTTCCACACAGCTCACATTTTTAACTTTCTGATTTTAGAATTCTCTTTTTAAAAATTTTTATTGTATATTTTAGTTGATTGTTTTCTTAAATTCTTGATGTAACTGATTGTCTTTTAACTGTGCCTTTTATCTATTACATTGTAAACCGATGTCATGTTCCTGACGAATGTCGGTATATAAAAGTAAATAAATAAATAAATAAACAAGACAGACAGACAGAAAAAAGAACCAAAATGCTTCATTGTACATTAATTTTCATCCGATTCAGCAGTATGCAGACACTTTCAAAGCCCTTGCTCTAGGATTGCACAGGACACATTTTTATTTGCTGGCCTTTCTGAATAAGCTATTCACTTCTCATTTCTTTCCAGGGAGAAATGGGTGAATTCAGGCCTAAGTGCATATCAGCTGAATGGCCCTTTTTATGACTGTTGATATTCAGCTAAATCCTGCTATTCACCCTCTAGAGATCCAAAATATGTTGATAAACCCTTGGTGCCTCATGATTTGCAACTGTTTGATACACTAAAATAAGCAAGTTTCATCTGTACAGTTGTGTCCCCCTTTTTTTTGACACTAAGATGTTTATGTACTAACCCATGATAAAAACCGGCCAGTACATTAGACATTAATGCCCCTGATAATAATTAAAATGGTTTCCCAGGGCTACCTCTGTATTCTGAAGTGAAAATTAGACCTCAAGTCCCCAATACTGTTCACACTCCCTTTTAATTAACTGAAAATGGGCTCTCCATCCAGCTCCAGTTCCTACTAGTCCCCCAAAAATGCATTCCAGATCTTCACTGGCAAGAAGGTGTCATGCTTTGATGCCACTGCCCTCTTGTTGACAGTGGCATCAAAGTATGTGGAGGAGAAGGTCAACCAGTAGACATTGTGTTTTTTGAGAGGTAATGGGGGATTTCAGCCAGAAGGCCTGATCCACACTTCTGTCCTAAAGCAGACATTTAATCAGGGACAGATTGGTCTATTAGGCATTCAGGCATACCATTCTTAAATGTAACAGATTTTCAAACTCTTATTCTCACATCGTTTGACTTTTGCAATTTGTCCATAAAGGCCCTGCAGTTAATACAGAATTTTGCAGCATGTCTAATTACAGGTCTTTCCTTATGTTCCCATAATGCACCTGCACTAATGACTTTTCACTGGCTGCTGGTTTGCTAGCACATTAAATTCAAAATCATTATATTCGTTTTTAAATCCGTCAATGGCTTACTACCTCAGTGCCTCCCAGAACTGGCTAGTTATCAGCCAACTCGCCCACTATGGTCTTGTACTAGACATCTTCTTATCATAATCCCTCACAAATCTATATGCTTGAAGGAATCACAGGAAAGAATGTTCCAGGTTATCGGTCCTATCCTCTGGAACAAGCTTCCAGAGGTTTTAAAACTAGAAAAAGGATTGTCTACATTTCAGAATAATTCTGAAAGGTTATTTATTTTCCACTGCATTTAGGGTACCAATGAACAATTAAACTGCTTCTCCGGCTTCCTAAGGAGTTAGGCAGAGCAGTTTGGACCTAAGGTATGACAGCTTTCACAGGTCACGCTATTGGTATATATTTATGTTCTTTTGTTTTGTTATTGCATGTCATTTTAATTTATTTGTTCACATACTATATATGTTTTGTTGCTAACCTCTGAGTGTTGAAGATCAGTGGGCTATAAATGTTTTTAAATGCGATGGGAGCTATGCTCGTCACTATTTCAATCCCCACCAGCTTTCCCATCTATGGGCACTGGGAGTGATGTTTGCATTTTTGGGCCCTCCGCTTGCATTAATCCCACCTTTTTGTCGGAGGCTTGTGTGGGATACAAATATCCTCATGAACATGCTCAGAGTCAGAGGGCAAGCAATACTGGAAGAGAGAGGGTGTGGAGTTGATGGAGATTCTTGCCTAGGCCCGTCAGGTCTGGAGAAGAGAGGAAGAGAAAGTGTGAGTGGAATTTTGTGGTCATAGCTTCACCCTTTGGGTTTTAATCTGAAGAGATGATGAAGATTTTTGGACTTTCAGTGGACCAGTCTGGAAGGTAGGGCTCCCCATTGTATGCGGAAAAGCTGAGTTACTGATCTTTAAACTCACGCTGTAATGCAAAAGCCAAGGGCAAGGTGATTTATAAAGATTGTGATAATCGTGGATTCTACTTTGGATTTTGGTACTTCCTATTTTCCTAGTTTATGCTGGAGCTGCCCAGTACTCTACTTTCCATTGGGAAGGGATCATTAAGCCTGGATGGTGGTGCAACAGGGACACAGAATCCACAGTTTTGACTATTATGATTTTTATGCATTTTGATGTTTCCATACTGGTTGGGACTTTACTAGCACAAAAAATAAACTTTAACTTTAAACACCAAAGTGGCCTTTGCCTTTTCATTTTTGCTTCTGGCACCTGTGTTTGATGTTATTTTTCAGTGGTTTTGTGGTTACCCCTGCACCTAAGTGGCACCCCAGAGTACAGAGGCTTGGAGCAGTGGAGTTTTCCGTAGGTACGCCTAGGGCCCTGGAAGTTTATCTTCCCCCCTCCCCCCACTGGATGATCCCTGGTAAATGTTGCTCCCTGGATGCAGCTAACAACTCAAATGGGAACCCCGCTACATAAATAAATAAATAAATAAATAAAATTAAAAAAGAGGTCTGAAGAGCTATGGTCAGGAGTAGGTGTGCTGCTTCAAAGGAGCATTGCTGAGACACTTCCCCTGCTCTCCAGATCTTGAGGGGCAGGAGGGGGTTAGCCCCCATACATTTTATGTAACCTACTCCCGTCTTTAACTAAACCTCCCAAGATGTAGGAGGGCTGTGTTGACTCTCTTGAGTATTAATGCGGGATAATTTGTTCAGGATTTGCATGTATGGAGGGCATTAATACTTTTGATTATTATTCCCTCATTCATACATAACACCTGCATTAATGTTAACCTCATCAGTATTTAAGCTCCTAAATTTCTCAACAACTATTCTTTTCTCTCATAGTTTCACATTGGTTGTCTTCTGTTGCTGCAGTTGGACATTACAGGGAATGGAACTAGCCCATGGAGTGCTTGGTTAGGAAATAATGAATAATATACATAGGCCACTGAGAGTTTTGCATGCATAAATATCATTAGTATCCATCTGCCTGTCTCTTTAAGTGTAATTACCCTTAATGATGCTTTGATCTGAGCATATTGAATTTAATCACGGCTATAAAAATCTGTTCATTAAATAAATAAAGCTAATTTAAAAACATGCTGTTTGTATTTTAGAAATTAGGCACATATGGACAAAGAAGGGAAAGGAATAGAGAGATCCAGATCTAGCCTTACATTTTCTATGATTGTTTCCATTACACCATGAATGGCAAAATCTAAACATTAAAGGTCATAAAGAATTCTGGGTTTTAGAAAGATCAAAAAAGCAAAAACCATCATTTATATTAGAACCACTGTATGCAGATGCGTCATATAATAAAAAGGAAACTGGGTCTGTTTGGACCCTCAAGTACTAGAGGTGACCATCACTTTACAAAGAGCAAATTCAGGGGAAGAAGGTAGGGGAGGTCCATTTAGGGATGAGTGGGTGGATGGAGGGACCCAGGTAGACCCAGACACAAACTTATTTTTGCAGCTGGAGGAGGGTAGGAAGGGCCAGAGGGTGCCTCAAGGCTTTTGTTGGAGGAGAGGGAGGTGGGCCCTCCAGGTGGCCCGGGTTTATTTTTTTTAGATTTAGGAGGGTTTCTTGGTTTTTAGTGGGGTTTTTTTTCAGTTAGGCAAATGAACCAAATAAAAAACACAAACATAAACAAACTGAAAATACTAAACTCCCCCAAAATGGAAAAAAAAACCCCAAAACAAATGAGCAGAGACAAAAGTCTTCGGCATGCATAACCCTACCAGTTTCCATTTCCAGTCTCATCTTAGCTATTAGCTTGCCCATGCTTCAAGATGCAGATCAGTCCTTGCTTCAATCTGCAGATCCAGTCTTATGTCAGTCTTTGTTCTAGTATACAGACCCAGCCCTTGCTCCAGTCCTGACTGCAAGCTGCAGATCCAGTCACTGTTCCAGCCATCACTTCTATTCCTAATTCTATCTTTGGTACTTGCACCAAGCTCCAGGTCTCATGAGGCACACAGTTCCAGTTTCATATTCCAGTTCAGAATCCAGTTTCTGCTCCAAGTTCCGATTAGAACTTTAAGTCTCGGTTCCTGCTCAATCGTTCCAGTGCAGTTTCCATCCAGTTTCAAACTACAGCTCCTGTTCCAGTTCTGCCACATCGGGACTCCTCTACTTTCCTCAACTCCCAACTCTGCCCCCAGCACTTACATGGAAAACTCAAGCCCAGCTCAGGTCATAGAAATCCTTCAGGAACAACTCACTATGGGCCTGATTCATCAAGGTATTTTCCCATAGACACAGAATGGGAGAAAAGGCTCCGAGGTAGATTTTAAAAGCCTTGCATGCATAAAAATTAGCCACATACACGCAAGGAGCTATGCAAATTTGTGCATAATTTTTCTGGAGGTGGGTTGGAGTTGGGTGGTGATGTTACAGACACATTAAGAGGTATCCATTATAAAATTGACATCAGTAAATAATTTTTGATCTTATAAGTGATGAAAAGGAGTTGATTTGTACAATGTAGCTAGCAGAAACTGCAGCATACAAATCAACTCTTTTTCATCACTTATAAGGTCAAAAATTATTTACTGATGTCAGTTTTAAAATGGATACCTCTGAATGTGTCTAACACCACCATCACCCCAACCCCAACCTACCTTCTGAAAACTCACCCCGAATCAAAGTGCCCCCTTACAATGGTCTATATATAGAGTATCAGACTGAGCCCTATAAAGAGTTTCTCTCTCTCTCACCTACTGAAGAGCTGTGGCATACATAAGGTATGTAAAGGCAGGTGAGGTTATAAAGTAGCACATGTTTATGGGTGCATGCACAGCCCTTTTAAAATCTACTCATTAGTGAATAAAACAGTATGCTAGCTATGGAAATTCGGACATTGCGACAGCAGATCCTACATCAAGAATATGAAACTGTGACGGTCTGCAACGCCAGCCTTGTCAAGCAGACCCATAGCCCTTTCCTTACCAGATGCTTTAATGGCTGATAGGAACTGTTTTAGGGTTTTTGTGAATCAGTGCCAGATGCACTTACTTTTTATCCATAAAGTTATGCCAGCGACACCACAAAGCTGAGGCTGATAATCGAACTTCGTAAGAGGGACATCTAGAACTAGACCTCCTGAATTCTGGAAATAAAAGCCCTTTGCTGGGAAGCTGTAAAGTGTTTCTATGCGTGTTTTCTAGAACTTCCAATCATCCAAACTGTGTCTGAATTGCAGACCTGCCTCTCCAGTGCCTTGCATAAGAACTGGGTCAGTTCTTATGTTGCCGCCTGATTTCATCAATTTATTACTGACACGGAGAGGAGTGAAACCACTCGGTGTTATCAGTTCTGAAGGGAGGGGGTCAGAGATGAGAAAAAGGATCAAGTGGTCCAAACAGACTCCCCAAAAGGAACTGACGTATTTATAGACTTGTGTATTCAGACTGATAACTGCTTGACTGAGCGGTGAAAGGCGAAGAAGGAAAATGCAGTTGCCTATGCAGAATCATATCCAAGGCCTTGCACTACATCTAGTGCTCATCCCTAACGTTCTGGGAACACAATCTAAAAAATGGATTCCATTTTTCTGGCAAGACCTACTTCTGGTAAAAACCAAGCTGCCTCAGATCCTGAAATCCAGTTGGTTCTGGTATCTGCACTATGTTTTGTTGTAGCAACAATTCCATTCATTTATTCACCACTGAGGTCAGACTAACCATCCTGCAGCGCCCACCCAGCCTTCTCCTTACTTCTACATTTCTGTTGAGAAACCACCTGTCTTAAGACCTTAGGAACCACTCCTTGTCAGGCAGTGAAGCGGCCAAAACGTCCGTGAGTATGGCATGCCTGGGCAACTTCAGAAACCCTCGCCAGCTGAAGGGCTGGAGGGGGACCTAGTCCAAGGCATATACTTGAGGTTGTTAATTGTCCTGGAGGGGTTGCCACTCTAGGTGCAGGAGTCCTTTCTCCCTCCCTGGAATTGCGTATGCCATCTCCATGTTGTGTGCAGATCCAGAAGCCCCCCAGACTTGGATCCCTTACACCCTGGGGCACAGTGTCCTGGCAAGGCCTTTAAGTGCAACCACACCTTGACTAGTTTTTTGCGCAGTTCTGATTGCCCCATCTCAAAAAAGCATAAAATAAAACTTGAAAATGTCCAGAGAAACACAACAAACATGATAAGAAGTGCCCTGTGAAGAAAGGTTAAACAGAATAAGATTTTTCAGATTGGAGAAGAGACATCTGTGAGGGGATATGATAGACATTTAATGGATTTTGTGGAATGTAAATATGCAACATAAATAAATATTGTCCAGTATATTCTAGGGTTCATTTTCATGCAGTCTTTCAGCTTTATGCTGTAAAAATATTGTTATGCATGGTTATCGATACAGTATGTCTGTTGCTGTGAATGATGACATTGTTTCCCCATCAGTATTTTGGTTATAATTGGCACTGCTTCTTGGCTCCAGAGGCAGCCCAGGATTTTAGAATGGTCAACTCTGACTTTCTGATCAGGTGACGAAGCATAGGCTGTTGTTGTTACCACAACTCCACCAACAAAATAAGAGGCTGCAGTATTTTATGAAGATCAATGGCCACTTTCTGAAAGTTTGAACTCATTTACATCTGTAGCTTACGTTCATGTACAATGTTCTATGTATTGTCATGGCGAGGAACACTGCAAATTCCCAGCAGTGGCAACGTGCAAAAACGTTGCGCTTGCTGGTGGCCCTGTTAGGGGCCACTATGTTTTACAGAAGCCATGTAATCTGTTGCGCTTTCCTCTTTCCTCCCCCAAAGTAACAACTCTTTGGTAGTGAAAGTGACCCCCTCACCCCAACCTTTGAGATCCTCACAGGTCAAAAAAGGTAAAAAGCCATGAAGCTTGTAAAGCCCTCACTTTCTTGCACCCTCTAAAAGATTGAGTGTGATATTTGCCCCCTCCCACTCCTCCTTAGCCCCACCCAAGCTTACTCCATAGCTAGGGGGGTCTTCTGGGGCAGGAGTGATGGCCACTCACTCTTGCTCCATTGGAGCCATTTTGCAAAAAGACTCCGGCTGACTTGCTAACCTCGTGCACTCTGCAGGGCTTACGGAGGAGGTTTTTACACGCTCTGAGGCTTTTAACATTTTTGACTCACAAGGAACTCTAGGGTAGTGGTGGATGGCCATATTATTACCATAGTGTTGTCCCTCTGGGGGTGCGGGTTATGGGCAGGAAGGGAAGTGATGGGTTGCATGGCCCCTTTAAATTCACATTGCTTTGCAAAAATGCAGTGCTAGCTTGGGCTGCCTGCCAAAAACCACTACCCTTGTTTAAGGTCTAGTTACTTTTGTTGCCATAACAGGCCTGCAAAGCATTTTTCAGTTGCCCATTTTCAGAACATTGTCCAGTAATGAGCTGCTTTGCATGATTTTGCATCGCAGCAGCTCATTACTGGGCAATTTCCAAAAAACGTTTGTGCATAGCAGACTACATGCAAATGTTTACTGCCACAAAGTCTTTCATATAAGGGTTTTTTTGTAAAAAATCTTGCACAAGATGTCTATACTTTCACATTTTTGCACCTGGTCATTTTGCTAAATTTGTTGCACAAGAAACTGTTTTGTAAAAATATTTTGCAGTTTAGTACATTGACCTCTTTATTGCTTATATTGGATCAAGCAAGGAAAATTATACATCACATATTTGATTCCAAGTCTGTGAAAATGTTGCTTATTTCAAATCAAGAATTTTAAAATATTGGTGACAATCCTCTTTTAAATTGCATGCATGATTATATTCTGATTAGAGAGCAATTCTCTCTTAATGACCTCCTTCTAAGAATGTTCACTTGAAGGGTTATGCATGCTATTATATCTCAAGCCTTATGAAGGATACAGAAATACATCGGAGTGTCAGTCAAACCTGACTATATTACACTACAATTTGAATATTAAGTACTGACTAGGACAAAAGAGAGCTCTGGATCATAGCTGGTTAGACAGAAGCCTTTCTGTGTGTCTAGCTGCAGAGCATAATTCTGAAACACTCAACATTGTATGAGAAAAATGAGGCTCTCTCATGGCCGCCCTTGTAAGTTAACATGTTAGCAGAATGCTGAGCACACTCCGTTGTCACAAGTTATTATAAAACGGGTGACACCGCTTCACATGAATTCTGTAGCTGCTCCATGAAAAACACTGTTAACTTTGTGCAATGAACACAATAACCTGAATAGCCACGGATAATTATGTTCAGTATAAACTTGATAACCTTAATTAATTTAACAGATATCATTGGTACTATTGTGCCTGTTCCAATTCTCATAGTAATGCATGTGGGACTTGAAAAACACTGCATAAATGTTTCTTGAATAATTTTAACCATGGGCAAGGAAGGTGGATTGAGTTCATTTAGGGGCGGATTTTAAGAGCCCTGCTCGCGTAAATCCGCCCGGATTTATGCGAGCAGGGCCTTGCGCGCCGGCGCGCCTATTTTCCATAGGCCTGCCGGCGCGCACAGAGCCCCGGGACTCGCGTAAGTCCCAGGGTTTTTCGAGGGGGGCGTGTCGGGGGCGGGGCCGATCGGCGCGGCGTTTCGGGGGCGGGTCCGGGGCGTGGTTTTGGCTCGGGGCGGTCCGGGGGCATGGCCACGCCCTCTGGAATCGCCCCCAGGTTGCGTCTTGGCGCGCTAGCGGCCCGCTGGCGCGCGGGGATTTACGCCTCCCTCCGGGAGGCGTAAATCCCCCGACAAAGGTAGGGGGGGGTTTAGATAGGGCCGGGGGGGTGGGTTAGATAGAGGAAAGGAGGGGAAGGTGAGGGGAGGGCGAAAGCGAGTTCCCTCCGAGGCCGCTCCGATTTCGGAGCGGCCTTGGAGGGAACGGAGGCAGGCTGCGCGGCTTGGCGCGCGCCGGCTGCAGAAAATCAGCAGCCTTGCACGCGCCGATCCTGGATTTTAGCAGATACGCGCGGCTACGCGCGTATCTACTAAAATCCAGCGTACTTTTGTTGGCGCCTGGTGCGCCAACAAAAGTACGTGAAGGCGCACTTTTTTAAAATCTACCCCTATGTGTGCATACATGAGTAGATATTAATGTATGTGAGTAGTTTTGGTGGAATAATTTTCAAAGGGCTGGCGTGATGACATTGACGGGAGGGGGAGGAACTGGAAGGAGATTTAAAAGTGGCCAGTTCCACACCTCCTTCTCCTTTACCATTTGTCCTGGGATGAAGACAATTTCCCTCCCATCCTGCCCCTGTAATTTTTAGTGTCTGGTACCGTTAACAAATAATTGCTTAGAACTCAGTATAATAGTTACCCCTGTCATGGCAGGGTGGTAGAACTTAAGGGAGAGTGGGGGTGTCAGCTTAAAGGAGGGGCCAGAGTACCCAAGCAAGAAGGCACAATGAGGATCATGATCTTGGAACATGGTGCAAATGATCCAAGAGTGGGTCAGCTGATGGGCCCAGTGGTCAAGCTAGAAGACAACTAAATGGTCTGTTCCATACATAATAGGAAGGGAGGCCAGAGAGGGAAGAGAGTGGGTCAACAAACTTGCTGCATGGTGGCTTTGCAATTTGGGCCACCCTCCGCAACACCTCACATTCAACAAGACACTGCAGGAGTAGAGGCAGACTTTGGAAGGCTATTGGGAGATGGTTGCCCAGAGGGTCAGATGGCATCTCCCATAGGGATCAAGAGTAAGCCGCAGGCAGACTCAGGCATCCAGATTAGATTTGTTAGTCAGGCATCTCATAAAAGAGTGTGGCCATTAATTACAATATGATCTATGGTGTTGTGTTTGTTGCAGGTTTCTGTACAAGTATAGGGTAGCCTCACTAGATGTCATGCCTGCCCCAACTACAATGACACTATCTTATCATCGTTATTGTCAAACCCACTTTGAATGAATTATGTATTCAAAAGGGCAGGATATAAATTTAAGTAATAAAATAAATAAATAACATAATTGACACTGGTAGCCAGGGCCATCCAGAGCTGAGATTTATGGTCATTTGGGCTCCACAGAGCATTTACCTGCTGCACATTTAGCTTTCTTACAAATTCAATTTTAACTGAAATTATAAATTATTACCAGGCTGCACCCTGCTGAATTGAGTTGTAAATTAAAATCAACTAAACTCATTAACAATTGAACCAGGCTCCCTACAGCTTTCTGTCACTTGCTATCAGACCTTAAATTTGAACGTGCATAGGCATCAAAATACCAGATTACAGGCTATGTTAGACTGCCAACACAGAGCAAATATCAACAAGTTATCCCCAGGCATCAAGAACGTCTGCTCAAAATAATTGCCTATTTGCTTTCCATTCCAGCTCATTGCTTGGATTCAAATCCATTGTATTGCCCTTATTTGCAAAATAAGTATTGCATTTCTTACCTTCTCCCTTCTTATTTTTGCCTGGGAATTTCAAGTAGGAAATTCAAAACAAGTTTACCTTCTGAGGCTATTTTTCAAAATAGCAATTTTAATTTATGGGAAATCCACAGATTTCCTTTCAAATCTATTTTGAAAAGATTTACAAATCTCTAATCCCTAGTGGGGTATTATGGCCTAGAGCAGAGATGGCCAACTTTAATCATCTCATTGGCCAAACCGCTGCTTTATACTGTTTTAAAGGTCCACAGTTAACATTTAGATCAGAGAGCCAATGACAGAAACAAAACATATGCATCCGGCACATTATGCATTAAAACCCATGGTAAAAGTTTTGTAGTGTGTACATGTTAAAAATGTAGTGTGCAAGCGAACATGCCACTTAACAGGTGATACACTAGGAGGCCAATATTCAGCAGTACTTAGGAAGTTAAGTTCTGACTTATCTGGCTAAGTGGCATGGTTTAAATATTTGGCTGCGGTCAGCGGCCACCATATAGCAGGATACATACTTATCCAGCTAAGTATTTATCCAGCTAAGTGGTGGGAGGGGAATGGGTGTAATGGGGAGGAATTGGGTTAGCCTGATAAGTTATTTAGAGTTAGCCAGATAACTTATCTAACTCTGGTAAGCCTATACACCTGCCTGAAAGTTAGCCAGATAAACGTATCCGGCAAACATTGATAGCTAGATTGGTTCAGCGGCACAGCCGCACTACTAAATGTATAGGTGAAATTAGCCAGATAGGTTTATCTGAGAAACTAGCTGAGCTAGTTGCTGAATATGGACATCTACAATTTTTCTACATACATGCATAAGATTGCTTCAGTAGTCTGTGTGCGCTTAGCATTCAAAATGTAGGGAGGTCCATATTCAAAGCCATTTAACTGGACAACTCACAAGCTATCAGGCTAAATGACAACTTTTTAACTATTTGACCCCTTATCCTCTAAATTATAGACAGTTAAACCACTATCCAGCTATGATTTAGCAAGATATAAAAGAGGCATTCTGGGGCAGGACTAACTTAGCCTGCTAACTTAGACAATTTTAAATTATAATCAGCTAATTTAGCTGGATTACTTTAGATCTACTGCAATACAGAGCTGGTCTAAAGTTATGTGGCCTTGTGTGGTTGGATAACCAGCCACTTAATTGAATATCTTCAAAAGATATCTGTTTAAGTGGCAGTCCTATACCAAAAATAAAAAAAGAATCACTGCAGGCCCAATTCCCACCCCCACCTCAAATGTAAAAAAATTCCCACCCCACCTCAAATGTAAAAAAATTCCCACCCCACCTCAAATGTTAAAAAGCCCTTGCTGGCCACGTTACCCTCCTCCCCCCCCCAAAAAAAAAACAAAAAACCCAACAACTTTCTATATCAAAATTATGGCGATGACTCTCCCTCCCTGGGGAAAAAAAATTGAACAAAATTAGGCAAAATTGCCACCCTCCAATCCTCCCCCATGCCTCTATCCCATCCCAAGGCCTCCCATCTATCCAGTACTTTAAACTATGCCCTTAAGTGACCCAGGATCAGAGTCTGCAGCAATTCCTTGCACTTCAGTGTTTCCCTTAGCAGCCCTGCTAGAAGCTTAAGATAGCATAAATGTTTAGCCAGCTACTGAACAGTGGCTCCGTCTATGTCTTGTGGGGGAGAGGGCGGGAGGGGGGACTTTTAGTCCAAAAGTGTGGGTTAGGGGTACAGGTTCTTTAGAGTCATCATAGCCCCTTTATTTTGTGTATTTTTATTTAATCCTCTGAGTTAGGACACTAAGGTCAGTTGGTAGAGCATTGACCGTCCATATCCTACAGGTTCTCCATCTCAGACAAAAGACCATCAAAAGGATGATCCTTAGCTCATAACTCACACTTTACATTTGATATTATTTCCAAGGGTGCGAAGAAAATGACCATAACATCAGTTTCATTGACCTTTGTGGATTGCCTGAAGCTTAAATGAGAGCACTGTGCATTTAGGGTGCCTTATTTGCCTGTGTAGTATTAAAAGTACAAATTATTCAGAATCTGTTTTCAGGTGTTTCTTCCATTCTGTGTGTACCACAAAATTCATAGGAAAAAAACAAAAGGTCTTCAGAAATTAATTTTATAGAAGTCATTTTCAGTGGAATAGAGCAATCTCAATTAGTCAATATTGAAAAAACAAAAAAATGCGGATACGTTTATTCAGCTGTATTCTGTTTTACATCTGTGTGTGTGTTGCTGGTGGAGTCAGAAGGAAGTGACTGGAAGCATTTTCATGAAAAGGGCACTCTTACCAAATAGTTAAATGCTGTACCATGGTGGGGTTTTTTTTTTAAGTAGGTATATATTTTGAAAACGTTTTAGAATGCAAGAGATTTTTCATTGCACGTAGGCAGTACAACTTGAAATGTGTGTACGTTTTAATGATTCTACAGTACAGGCATGCTAGGCATAGCCAACAATGAACTGCAATCAATTGCTGAAATCTTAAGTAGCAGTGGAATAGATTTGAGTAGTAACAGCACTTGTGAGATGATTCTTTCATAAATGACCTTATTTAATAAGTCTTTCTCCTAGTCTATGTCCTCATAAAAAAAAAAAGCAGCTTAGTAGATCAGGCTCTGAGCCTGTTATCTTCAGTTCACACATTAGGGATATAAAGTGTGGAAAGGGATGCCAAATGATGTCTGGGTCTTTGTGATTTCTTGGCATCACAGTGTCATTTTCTTTGCATATAAAATTCATTTTACAGTGATGTAATCCAGGATTTATTTTAGGATCATTTACTATAACAGTTTTGTAATTGTATGCCATTCTTGCAATAAGTGTAATACTGTGCTTGTCATACTTCGTGGTCTTGCACAAAAGCAGTATTGTGTAAATTGCAGTCTACAAACCTATGGCATAGAGATGAACTGATTCGCAATCAAAATTGTGACTTGTTATCAAATTGGGATGGTTGATCTGGGCCCAGGATCAAAACAAACGTGAGAAGGCATAGCCTAGGCTTTATCTTAAGAAACAAATATCAATTTCTTCTGTCAGGTATTGCACACAGCTCACTTATAGATAGGTCTGTGGTTGCAATGACTTTAAGAAATTTCATGAAATAATAGATCTGTGAACACGGAAACATAAGATATATCATGCTGGGTTAAATCAAAGTATCATTGAGACCTGTATCCTGTTTCCAACAGTGACCAATCCGGTTCGTAGGAAGTACCTGACAGATTCTGTTATGTAGACATAAGGGAAAACGCACAGGACTGCTTCTATGGCCAAATCCTAAAGGAAACGAAGAAAGCCTGCATGGGGGTAGCTTGCTGATGTGGCGGTTACTACCCTTAACCAATAAGCTTGATACTTTTGATGCAATTCCAACATTGCTCTCTGCTTGGATGGAGGGGGGTGTGGCTGAAAGGAAAGAGAAATTTGGATTCAGGGACAACCAACAAGAGCCATGACGTTGTTTATTGTCTGGGGTACTGATGCTTAGACATTAAGGAAAAAGCACAGGACTGCTTCTATGGCCAAGTCCATAAACAAAGCATGTCAAGCTAAACTGACTGATACATGGGGGTAACCTGCACAACGCGGCAGGTACTGCCATGGGAAGTGTGCTGGGCAGACCTTTTCTGCCATCATTTCTCTGTTTCTGTGTTTCTATTACACCTTGTGCACACAGTAAACACTGCAACATGAAGAAGTAAATCCCTATAGTGTAAGGAAACTGCAGTATAAAGTAAGTTAGTGCTGCAAAGATTAACACGCACATATTCTACATCATAAGGGCTAATGTGAGGCAAGTCATATCTAACCCACTTGAGATGTTAGAAGTTCAGAACATGACGTTTTGTTCCTCAGAGTATATGTTCTCTCATTTGCAGACAACATTGAACACCTCGATTAAAGTCAAAGCTGGATATTTTATTGATATTGCACTGTTTTCATAAGGCCTTGAGCTGCCTCGTGGTTGGCTATGAACTGCTATTTCTCCAGTCAGCAATCTGGTACAACAAGACAAAATGATGATTTCAGAGATGGCTGAGGCAGCTTTCCTTTTGTTTGTTAACTATAAATCCTCATCTGGGTAGTATGGTGTCACCATATAGCCAGATAGTCTCATGCACAAAGAAAGAGTAAGCAACTGAAGTTTGAAAATTTTAGTGCAAAACAAACACAAAACTCTTATGATACCATAGGTCACAAAGAACCTTGGCAATGTAGGGTTTTAATAAAAATGCTATTACTTTTCTTTTACTGCGCAAAATAAACTGAGGGATTAGAAAGAGACACAAGACAAGGTTTCCAAAACCAGTCGGGTTTTCAGGATTTCCACAATGAATATGCATGAGGTAAACCTTCATGCACTGGAGATTCAGGGGCTATCCCAACTGGCTGTGAGGTCCCAAGGACAGGTTTGGGAAACCCTGTTTACATCCCTTTATAATTCCTCAGATCCTTTTGTGCAGTAAAAGGAAAGTATTTGAATTTTTAATACCCCAAACTATTTTGCACTACACTTTTCAAACTCCAGTAACTTATTCTTTCTGTGTGTGTGTGTAGCCTGAGAAAACATGCTTTTAACATAATATGTGATAGGGTGAGAGTCTCTATGTGGGTGATCAGTGTCATTTTGAAAGTTCCAGAGATGGCTCTGGAGCCTTTGAGGGCTTGCTAGTCTATAATAGATCATGAGGGATATTAAGGTCATAGACTCGGGGGGGGGGGGGGGCAGGTAGAGTGTTGAGGAGTGGGCTGGGTTGAGGTTAGAGAGGTCTGGACTATAAGGTGCAGGACTTGAGAAGGAGCTGATGGGCCAGGCACAGACTATAAAGTTGGTTGTGGGATTTGATCTGCTGACCCTGAGGGGGGCAAACCATAGTTCTGTAAAGAGAGCTACTTTACCTTTGAGGAACTAGGGAAGTTATAGTGTTGTTACCTTCCTAGGTACTGTGGCTTGGCTATGTCCAGCCAGGCTCCCATTGTAAACCCTCCCTAGTCACACAACTATTTTTAAGTGATATGTAGCAAAGAGTTCTCTGCTGGCACATCGTCTCCTGAGCTTCCATTGCTGGGTCTGAACCAGGCTGCACTGAAGTACACTGAGCTGGACTGGGTCTCTTTCCTCAGATGACCCGATAAGGCATACTCATGCTTTGCTTTCTACCTTTTGTCTTCTGCATTAAAGAATATCAACTGAAAGCACAGTTATTATGTTGCTTTTGTTACACCCTGATGCAGACCCTTTGGACTTTTATTTCTTATTTTCAAGGAGCAGCAGGGTGAAATGGGTTGCAGTAGTCTTTGGGTGGTGTGGGGGCAATAAGTGGGCTGCTTAGACCCTTTAAGAAGACCTCTGAGAGCAATGGCCCCAGGAAAGCTTATCTCACCTCTTGACTTGTAGCTAACTTTCAATAAAAAAAAAAGCGAGTTGAGAATCTTGATGTAATCCACATTATTTTCTTAGCAATGAGCTGATTTGCTGGATTTGTAAGCAAATCAGCTCATTCTAATACCCACATTATGTCAGGTTTTTAGAGATGGAGATAGCATGTGATATTTGAAATACCGTGCACTGTTGCTGTGTTAAGACAATTGCTGCACAGTAAATGCCATTTACCAAATACATCTTTAGTGAGTTAGTCCCTATGGTGGCTTGTTCCCACATACTCTGAACAAAAGAAATAGGGATAAGATGCAGGATGATAGAGATGTGAATTGTTTTTTGTGTTCATGTTGTTCTTCGTTTTTCGGCCGCCACTGAAAATGTCGTGTTTTTGCGATTCGGGGTTTTTTTTCGCGAAAAATCGTTTTTTGAGTTAGTGCGCGCTAACTCCCCGATAGTGCGCACTATCAAAAACCATTAGATTTTTGTTATTTTTTGTTACTTTTTGTTAGTTTTTGTTAGTGTGCATTAACGGGGAGTTAGCGCACACTAATCCAAAAAACGAAATTTCGAGAAAAAATGGGAAAATCCCGATCATTTTTCGGGGTCCCCGAAACATGCCGAATTGGACAATTTCATTGAAATTTTCCAATTCGGAAAAAACGAATGCACATCTCTACAGGATGAGCGTTCTTAAAAAAAAAGCAGCACAGAGTGAAAATACTCTCTCTTCCTAAATCCTGTAACCCACCACCTACTATCAAAACTGTACTCTGGTCACCGCTATGACCCCCCCACCTCCCCACTGTTCCCACAACACAATAATATACCCCTTAAAAACCCCAACCCACGTGTTCATTCCTAATTTCCCCAACCCACTAAATCACTTTCTAATTCTCCTAATCCACTAATGTCCACCCTTATGTCTCAATCCACTAAACCACCTCTAATGCCTTCCAAGTGTCTGATATACTACTTTATGACCCAACCCATTAAAACAAAATCTAATGTTCCCCAACCCACTAAAATACCTAATGTTCCCCAATGCACCAAAACTTTCATAATGCCCAAAAACTCTGTTTGTTTTGTTGTATTATTTGGTTTGAATATCAATGACTTCTGTTACTGGTTTGATGGGTTCAATGGGATATGTTATTGTGTTTGGTGTGGGTCACTGGGATGCATTAGTGTGTTGGGGCCAATTGAAACACTATTGGGTTAGGAAGGTCATTGGGCTATATTAGTTTTTTTAGGGTGTCATTAGGATCTGTTAGTGGATTTGAGGATCAATGAGGCACATAACTGTATTTGAGGGGTTAGTAGATCCTGTTATTAAGTTTAGGGTTTACTGGGGCTTGGTAGTATATTTGAGGGTCAATGAAGTATGCTATTGAGATTTGGGATTCAGTGAAGTACATTACTGGGTTTGGGGGGTCAGTGGGATCCGTTAATGTGTTAAGGGGGTCTATATGGTATATTAGGGGGTTTGTGGGTAAGTAGGGCATGTTTCTGGACTTGGGGGGTTAACAGGGTATATTAGTGGGTTTGGAGGTCATTGGGTTAGGTTAGTGGGTTTGGATCTCAGTGGGTATGTTAGTGGGTTGGAGAAATTAGGGGGGGTATTAGTGAATTAGGTGCATTAGTGGGGAGTGTCAGTGGGTTTGAGAGCTCAGTGTGTTGGGAGCTTAGTAGGTAGGTTGACTGAGTGTAAAGTGCATTAAAGGGTAGAGGGCTTAGTGAGGGGTAGAGGGTTTAGGGAGGCAGAGTGATAGGGTTGTATGGAAAATCCATAAAGATATCCCTTTTGGGATTCCCCGGGAGGCCCCAAAATGGCTTGGTATATTTATGCCAAACTCTATGCAAAAGTAAAAAGGTAAATTTGTAATAAACTGTGGCAAGCAGAATGCACTTTGAGACTTCCTCTTTTATTATCAGATTGCATGCAAACTTATGAAACAGGTTACAATCAAAAACCAAGGGCCTGATTTTCAAAAGTATTTGGGTGTGTAACTTAGCCGAATATGACTTATCTGGCTAAGTTACTGGGATATTTAGCAGTATGGCTTTGCCGCTGAATATCTGCATACAAGTCACTACTTAGCCGGATAAGCTGGATATCTGACTAAGACCAGTTTTGTGGCTGGTCTAACTTATCCGATTAACTTATATGCATTAGCACAATAGCAGATAACCTGCAGCCCTTATTTGCTAAGGATCCCTGCGTATATCCAAGCAACCTTCAAACCACAGAAGAAAGCAAAAATGCAAAGTTCCTATTGCCTGTCATTTCATAAGAAATTTGCTGCAGGCAGTGACATTTAGGCTATGCCTTTACTGTCTCCCTTGTAACCTCTCTCCCTGCAGTGTCTTTTGTGATCTTAAAGGCCCCCTTTGTCTTTTAAAGAAACAGCTAAAGACATCTGTTCCATGTGCTTTTGCTCATAGCATTTCATTTTTCACTCCCCCTTACAACACTTCCTCTTTATTCCTGGATTGCATGTACAGCTTTTCTTTTTTCTTTTTTTTCTACATTTTTGGGATCTATTTTATTGAACTTGGTTATCATCTACATGTAGTACTTTGCTGGGTTTTATGTAATTGCAAGATCTGTTATTTATAATCTTTCCTTTTTGAGGTAAATGATGCACAACTTTGAGAGAGTAATTGATGTAATGTTGCATTGGAGATGGACCCTTGGCCTGGCGCAGAGTTGGTACGGCCCTCTGGTCGGACCCAGAGAGCGTCTGCTACCAGGAGGCGGAGCTCACAAGGAGACAGATGCAAGCTGGAGCTTCGCCAATAACAGTCCCGGGTTTCCGCTGGTTGAGCCCTTGGCTACTTGGACCGCCTGGATTTAGGTGGGCCTCTGGAGGTCTCCCAGAGAGATGACTGAGTAGTTAGACAGGCGAAGGTTAGATCTGGGGAGGTCAGCGTGGTCAGGCAGGCGGAGGTCAGGTCTGGAGAGGTCAGTGTAGTCAGGCAGGCGGAGGTCAGGTTTGGAGAAGATGGCATAGTTGGACAGGTGGAGGTCAGGTCTGGAGAGGTCAGCATGATCAGGCAGGCGGAGGTCAGGTCTGGAAAGGTCAGCATAGGCAGGCGGAGGTCGTTACCAGGTAGAGATCAAGCGAAGATAATGAGAAGGCATGGGAGCTAGGAAGCCCAAGGGCAACAAGGAACGAGAGTACTTGTTGCAAGGCAAAGCTCAAGTGACTGCAGGCCCCTTTTATAGGGCCAAAGAAGAACTCCCTCGATGACGTCACTAGGAGGAGCCAGAGGACTGGCCCTTTAAATGAGCTGAGGAGGCGCGGCCTCGCGCCTAAGGAGGCAGGACCCTGGAGAGCGATCATGGTGAGGCTGGAGATGCAGGCCCGACTTCTGTGGTGGCTCTGGCTTGAAGAGGAGTTTCAGGCAGCCTCCCGGCCGCAAGAAGAGAAGTCTGGTTGGCGGCCCCTGCCGCAGGAAATCCCAGGAGGAGAGAAAAGGAAGCGGTGGCGATTCCAGACCATGGACCGAGGCAGCGACGGTGGCGGCTTCTGCCACATGGCGACGCGTTGGAGTGTCGGGTGGCAGGAAGGTGAGAGGCCGCCGGTGGCCCTAGCCATGGGTGGAATCACAACATGTAAATGCTAAGATCAACACAAAGTTTCAGGACACATTTTGTATAGCATATGGACTGGTTGCAGATAAACTGATGACATTCAGTTTTTTCTTCTGGTATTGTCATCTGCCCCGAAGTATTTGATTGAGTGTAACAGTGCCTGACCACAATTAACAACTAGATGTTCAGAAATAAACTTTCTCTCAATGTTGAAAAAACTAACATTATGATATTTGGTAGATGTCAATCAGATGATTTTCCAAATTTCTTTCATTTTAACAACCAGAATATTAAGATATTTCATGTAGTGAGAAATCTGGGTGTGAAACTAGAATCTGATTTATCAATGAAAAGTGGCAACTAGTGCTTTTATTAAGTTAAAAGCACAAGGTTTGAAACCTTTTCTAAATTTAAATGATTTTGGAAATATAGTCCAGTCATTTGTAATTTCTAAGCTAGACTACTGCAACATTTTATATATTGGCATCACAGCATATATGCGATGCTGCTTACAGGTTGTGCAGAATACAATGGCCATATTATTGATGGGTACTTGATTGTATTATCACACCACTCTAGACTTGTGTTCTCTCCATTGATTGTCCATAAAATGAAGGATACAATTTAAAATTTTTCAAATGGTTTATTTTACGCTAAAAGGCAATGAGAGCAGGAATATCAAGTCTTACCTGACTTTCAGAAAACATGTTAAAGCTTTCTTTTTTAAGCAAGGTTTTAATAAAAATATGTAAATTTTGATTTTAGCTTTTAGTTCAGATTTTTCTTTGTAAATAAGTTTAATTTGTTTTATTATTTGTTCTTCAGTATGCTTATTTTTTGTTTAAAATGTTTGTTTTCTTTAATTTTATTATTGTTTGTACGATTATTTGTATCAATTAATTATGAACATATTTCTGTTACCTGCCTAGAGCTGTGGATAGAGTTGGATATAAATTGTGAAAATAAATAAAATTAAATTAAAAAATAAATAAACTGGAAGCAAAGGTAGGATAAGGATAAGCAAAGTATACTGCTGAGCAGGAGGCCCTATTGAGGAGGTGCTGGCTGGTTGCAAGCATTGCCTTATATACTCATGCAAGATGTGATGTCATCAACCAGCATCACAGGAAGTCCTGGCTAGAGGACTCATAAAAGGAGTTTAGAGCTACAGAAAGTTCAGCCATGTTCTTTGAATGCAGCATGATGCTGGAGATACTTTAGCTTAGAGGTGAGGGGAGTTACAATTTTGTATCCCATTTGCTTCATAGGCAGGGATTAAACATTTGAACATACCAGACTGCTAAATAGTTTTTTGCAAAATTTAATTTATTTAATTAATTTATTTATTTATAGGCTTTTGTGCAAAATGCCTAACTTTTAGCATTTTTGTAGGTTTCTTGGCATTTTTGTTATGACCACTGGCCGCAGCAGCCCGCAACCAGGGTCGACCATCATGGCTGCCGGCCGCAGCGGTCCGCAACCGGGTCCCAATGCTCACCCGTTGCATCGGATCTGGCCTGAGGCTCCTGCTGGTGCAGGCAGCCTTCCCCGGTGTTCTTCTCGTGGTCACGGCCGCTGCTGAGGCCAGCCACATGGTCCTGCATGGCCTGAAGACTCCGCCCCCTCCGGGTTGGCTAGGGCTGCGCGCACGGCTGAAGAATACATTTAAAGGGGCCACGACAGGAAGTTGTCGTGGCTCCCTCCCGGGACTCCTCCCTCACCTTTAGTATTTAGTCTGACCCTCAGATCTTGCCTTGGTATTGAGGCTCTGTGCTTGGTTCCTGTGTTCTGTGTTCCTGGATCCGCTCTCCCTCCCGCTTCTGCTTCTTCTCCTCATTGGATTGACTCTTTGGCTCCTGACCTTCGGACCGGTGGTGGTGATTTTCTGGTATTGACCTGGACTGGCTTTGGACCCTTCTCATTTGTTGCTTCTGGATTGGCTTTGGACCAATTTCCCGTCTGCTCCTGGACTGGCTCTCAACCTCTCTCTGGACTTCGACCCTTGGACCGGCTTGGACTACCCTTCAACGTATACTTCCGGACTGCTCACGACCTGCTGGAGGTGCCAGCCGTCTGGAACCCACGACCTGCAGGAGGCACCTGCATCCAGACTATCTTCAATCTTCAGGGAGTCTCCTAAGTCCTAGCGGCCGTGTCCCTACGGGCCCCTCCTGGGGGGATCACGAGCTTCCAGGGTGAAGCCTTCATCCAAACATCTTCATCACCAGGCCTTGCAATCCGACGGTAGAGACCGAAGAGGGTTGACCACCTTTTTGGTAGTGCTGACTCTACCTCGGAACAGGGGTCCACGTTCTAATTCATAACAATTTTTCAAAATGTTTGGCACAAAATTCTGTTTTGTGAAAACATTTTGGAATAATAAACTGATCCCCTTCAGGATTTAGCTGGCTAACTTTAGATTTTAAAAATGTTTTCCCACTAAACATGTATATTTAGTTACCTAAATTCACTAGGCAAATAAATTTAGCTGCTCAAAAAAATGGGTGTCTCTGTAGGAATACCTGGGGTAGCTCACAACTTGATTGGCTAGTGAGGACTTTCAATGCTAGCCTGCTAAATTTAGGCAGTCAGATAGTAGCCCTAAATCTTAATGCTGAAAATGTTCTTTGGATCACCAACTATGAATCTTAAATGTTTCTGGCTGGTTAACTTCATAGTGTTTTCTATTGAAGGAATTCTCCATGTATAAGACTTTTATAAGGTCATATTCAAATGGCTTGTCTGGCTATGTTTGGCACTTAGCCAGACATACATCAGGATTATAAATCCTGTGGCACCAACCACCACTGGTTTATCCAGGTAAGATTTTAACCGGATAAATCCAGGCAAGCTTTTACTTAGATAAATTGAAAGTATTCCAGGATATTCTGGGGTGAGGCCATCTTATCTGGATAACTTAACCGGATAACTTAACCTCTTTCGCGCCATCATTCCTCCGATACCGCCGCTCCTCCGAACATCCTCCGCCGGGGCTCACGTGGTCTTCCAGGCCAGAGCCCGCTTGCCTTAACCGCGAGCCGCGCAGAGAAGATAGAAAGGAGAAGGAACGCACAGAAAGGAACAAGGGGGAATCGCCCAAAGCCTTGATCGAAACAAGCCGTGAGTAATTGCAAGCCGCGCCCCCGAAAGAGAATCCAGCCTATCAGAACTAGAGGAGAAGCCCTTTAAATTTCAGAGACGCCCAGCGGCGTCGCGCGCCCGAAGGAGCGCGACCTAAGGGGCCTGCCCCTTAGAGCGCCCCTTTGCGAGCCTATTTGTGAGGTTAGTGCGAGGATCCAACAAAAACTCCCCCCTCCACAACTCAGACTTACCACCGCAGAAGCTCACACCATCCAAATCCAATACACCTGCACTCATCCAGCGCTCATCCAACAATCAATCATCCAGCGCCCATCCAGCAATCAATCATCCAGCACCCATCCGGCAATCAATCATCCAGCGCGCCTCCAGCGCTCTCTCAACTAACACTCATCCAGCGCTCATCCAGCAATCAATCATGCAGAGCTCACCCAGCGCTCACTCAACCAGCACTCATCCAGCGCTCATCATCATCCAGCGCTCATCCAACAATCAATCATCCAGCGCCCATCCAGCAATCAATCACCCAGCGCGACTCCAGTGCTCACTCAACTAACACTCATCCAGCGCTTTTCCAGCAATCAATTATCCAGCGTGCCTCCAGCGCTCACTCAACTAACACTCATCCAGCAATCAATCATCCAGCGCTCAGCCCCAAAAACAGTCCATCGTTTATAACTAGAGACCTCTAAAATTCCTCCAGTACAGAAACACTTCCAGCATCTGGACAGACAACCCACACCACTCTCGCTGAGGTCAGAGCACTCCTACAGTCGAACCCAACATCCATACAAACACCTTATAGCAACCATCCAGACCTCGCCTTTTTCGGACAGACAACTCCATCGCCCTCTCAGATATCTCTAGCTTTCTCCCAGACCCACACCAGCTTGCTCACAGACCCTACCAGTCGTCATTCAGACTACACCTCTTCCAGAACACCTATCCTCATGCTCACTTACAATATCCCAATCATTCACAACCAAAGGAGGAACTCCATAACTAATTTCTCCAACGTCATACAAAAAAGAATTATTCCAATCATGACCTCTCCATTGAACCAACTACTAGGCCTCACGCTACTCTCAGTAACCCTTATCAATGCACAATCCCTAACTAAAAAGACACACATCCTCAACGACTACCTCCTAGATACCAACCCAGACATCTGTGCAATCACAGAAACCTGGTTAAAAAACTCGGACATTGCTCTAATCAACCAACTACCTACTCATATATATGACATCTTCACCTTTCACAGACACAAAAAAAGAGGAGGCGGTCTTCTTCTAGCTACCAAGAAAGAACTCAGGCTAACCGCACATTCAATCAAGATTGAGTCCAAATTGGAATTGGGTCTAGTCAAATCAAAACAACTACAACTATTGTTAGTCTATGCTCCGCCTGGAGTTCTTGAAACAGACCCCTCGCCCCTCATAGAATCCATTGTGAAACATATCAACTCAGACCTCCCAACTATGATCATGGGTGACTTTAACCTCCATACTGACGCTATACCTCGTTCCTCGAATTGTGAAGCCCTCCTCACCACTCTCAGTGCAATGGAATTCACTCAGACCATCAACAACCCTACTCATAAAGCGGGACACACTCTGGATCTAATATTCATCAATTCTACCTTCTCGGCAACAATAGAACCCTCTTGTACCCCAATCCCCTGGTCAGATCATTTTCTGATAGAATCCTCCTTCTCCACATACAAACAGACACACACCTCACCTCACCTTTCTAACATTCAATTCAGGAAATCATGCCCACCGATATACTTAGTGATCAACTCTCCAAGGAACTCACTAACCTAGACCTATCCAATCCTGACTCAGCCCTTTCCTCCTGGCACAAGATTGCAGAAGCAGTTGCAAACAAATTGTGCCCAATTGCCTCCAAAACAATCAATCCCACAAAAAAAGGTAACCAACCCTGGTTCACACCTGAACTAAAACAAATGAAACAGGACCTACGTCACAAGGAAAATAGATGGCGCAAAACCCCCATCACAGCTACCCTTTCAGCTTTCAAAGGATTTCTACATCACTACAGGACTTCTATTCTACTAACAAAAAGGGAATTCTATTCCAACAAAATACACCATCTCCAATATAATGCCCAAGCACTGTTCTCATACGTAACACAAATCACTAAATCAACCACTCCGCCTATTCCAGACGAACAAGCTCTATCCAAGGCTAATGAGCTTGCTACATTTTTTCAACAGAAGATCTCAAATACGCTTGCCCTCCTACCTCCAACTACGACACCTCTCACTTCAGGCAAGAATCCTCATTCCCCTTTGAGAGCCAAGCTTGACAATTTTGACTCAATCTCCACCAAAGAGATTGAATCCCTCCTAAAAAGACAGAAACCATCCAGCCACCCAGCAGATAATATCCCGTCGAAACTCTTGCTTCTCATCCCAGACACGATGTCAGGACCTCTGACAAGTATCATAAACTGCTTTCTAACTCAAGGGATATACCCAGACAGACTAAAAACCGCTTCTCTCAAACCCCTCCTTAAGAAACACAATCTAGACCCTAATGATCCAGCCAATTTCAGACCCATCTCTAATCTCCCATTCTTAGCCAAACTAAAGGAGAAACTGGTAAACACCCAGCTTTCAGAGTATCTAGAAGATCACAACATCCTACATCCTTCGCATTATGGTTTCCGCAAATCACGCAACACGGAAACCCTCCTCATTTCTCTTACAGACCATATTATAATGGGTTTAGACAAAGGCTACTCCTTTTTATTAGTCCTGCTAGACATCTCGGCGGCATTTGACACCGTCAACCATTCCATCCTTCTGGATCGCCTAACAGATATCGGTATCTCTGGATCAGCCCACAGTTGGTTCAAGTCCTTCCTCAGCAATAGAACCTTTAAAGTCAAAATCAATAATAAAGAGTCACCTTTAACGAAGTCCACTCTTGGTGTACCACAAGGATCCTCCTTCTCCCCAACCCTCTTTAACATCTACCTCTAGGTTAAAGCACTTTTAAGCTTTAACCCGTATCCTCTATTGTATTTCTTAATTATTACCACCTTTACTTCCTTCCAGCTACATAAGCTTCCAAGTTCTTTATCCTTGTTGAATGTAACTTTGCCTTATTCATTTCTTTGTTTAATTTTTCTTTAGTTACGCTACAGTTATACCCTTGTTAAATGTAAACCGATCCGATATGGTTATTACTATGAAGGTCGGTATAAAAAAGTGTTAAATAAATAAATAAAATAAATAACACTGATATTCAGCATTAGTTGGGATGGTTTCTCAGGCAAGTCTGGTCATGCTGCAGACCAGTCTTAAAAGTATATGGATAAACTCATCTGGATAACTTAGTTTTAACAGGATATATATACAGCAGTGTGACTGCACTGCTGAATATCCAGTTTTAAGTTATCTGGATAATATAACCAGATTGTCCACAGCTCAGTATTGACCTCAACATTTCCTGTATGAGAATGTTTTATAGCATAATGTCCTATCTCCTCAGTTTAGTAGATAAAAAGCTCTTTTTTTAACATAGTCATTTACTAAATTAGGACTCTTCTGGAACTGAGATCATTGTACATTTACCTCTCTATTGTCTGATTGAATCAGCTCCAGGAACAGTCATCTTGCTCTTCACCATCCGCTGCCAGTTATTTTCTCTGCCAAAGAGCCTCTTTAATAGAGGCAGAATGCTTTATACTACTTCAGCAAAGCAGCCCTGGGCCTCTGACTCAGACCTATTTACCATGCATGATGCTCGGTGGAATAATAGTGATGCCACGCTGATCAATAACACACTATTAGAGTAAGAAAAGAATCTGTGATGAAGCAGTATGACTGAGGTATCCCAGTGAGATGTATGATTAAATATTTCAGCAAGACATTTAAGCTTGGCTTTGTAAAAGGGCTTCTCCACTTTTGTGTCTGTGACAGGATTCTTTGCAAATGGAGCCCTTCCTGCTTTCTCAAGCAAGCACAAAAAGGACATTAAGTACAATAGCTAAGCAGACCACAAGGACAAATAAGAACAGTATTTGCCCTTATAGTAAAATCCATTACCAAGGACACATTCTATTTCTAGTGCTGAGGAGTCAGAGAATATTGCACTCTGTTGATAAAGGCATTTTTTTTACAGTGGAAATGATGACAGATCAGATGCTTAAAAACTGTTAAACTACCACTTGTATAGGGTTATACTGCTAAGAATATGATTGGAAAAAATAGACAGGGAAATAGTATCTCAGTTTTAGAGACGTCTTCTCTCAGTCAATGGAATTATTTAAAAACAAAACAATTTAGCCCGGATTTTAAAAGGCCTGCGCGCGTACATCTGGGGATTTACGTGCGTGGCAGGCCTTGTACATTTTCAAACAGGCCCAGCCATGCGCATAAACTCCGGTACGCGCAGAAGTGCCAGGCCTCTCTGAAGGGGCGGGCCGGGGGCGGGGTCTGGGCAGGGAGGGGCGGGGCGAGCCAGGACATTGCCATTGTACACTTTCCCAATGACGCTGCTGGCGCGTGCAACTTACTTCAGCTCTGGCCCTGAAGTAAGTTAAAAAACAAACCAAAAAAAAAGGATAGATAGGAGGAGTTTAGGGGGTGGGGAAGAGGGCGGATGTTTAGGTAGGGAACTAGGGAAGGCTCGATTGCGTCGCCATGTGTAATTTGCAAAAATTCACCCCCCCCCCCCTTGTGCACACCCGCCTGCACATGTGCGCGCAGTTTGTAAAATCTGGCGCACATGTGCGAGTGGCCGCCCGATTTTATAATATGCGCGTGCCGACGAGCACACATTATAAATCGGTTCGTCCATGTGTGCGCGCCGGGAACTGCGTGCACATGGATGTGCACGCGCATCTTTTAAAATCTACCCCTTTGAATGTTTCACCCTGAAGGAGGTATATGTTTCATGGCACTACATTCCTTTGGACAAGCTGCCTCTCTTAGAAACTGACCTATAGCTTTCTTGCTTTATAGTTTATGCATTAGCCTTTTAGTTCATAACAGTCAGCAAGCATAGTTCTGTTTGTGAAGAGACCCCCAAAATGGTGTCCTTTTACATTCTAGTAGTACAAGATATTTTGGGTGGTGGAGACCCAGAAGCTCTTATTGCTTGAGATATTGAGGAAAAATTGTCTATTGTTACTTGCATTTGTACCATGTGTGGGTGGGGTTGGTGTAATATAGAACAGTGGTTTACCTGGTATAGAGATGTGTTAGGTTGAAATGGCCAACAGTGTTGTTGTGGGTTTCCCTTAAGAGGATGAGATGATACGATTGGTAGCCTAGGAGGGTATACATTCTGGTTTCCTTTGACAGGAATTGCCTTTTCTAGGATGAAGCTGGAGAAGAGAGGGACCTCCAGGATGTAGTGGTCTTGTAGTAGCCAGCCCTTGTGCTGATGGGGGCCTGGGGACCCCTCCATTTCAGAATGGATCATATGGAGTTTCCTCCTCTCGAGGAAATAGGCAAGCATTAAGGAATAAAAAGTTAGCAATCCCTTCCCTTGAGGAAGTGACTCGGAAGAGGGGTAGAAGAAGAGCGAGTCAACCTCCCGAAGAAAAGAGAGCCTGGAAAAGTACTTGGAATGGTGTCCTAAGATTGAGGGGAACCCAGAGTGATATGGAGTGTGGAGGAAACTAAGGAAAAAATCCATTACAAGGCTAATCGAGAGGCCCAGGATGGAGGAAGAGAGGTTCCTGAAGTCACAATTATCTGAGTAAACCCTGGGGTCCTCTGTGAGTGATTAGTGAAGTACCCAGTGATATGAGCTCCATATATCAATGAAGAGAGTGGATAAAGTGGAAGGATGAAATTTGGGAAAGGATCTAATTTCTGTTCATATGGGGACCTGGAGTATGGTATTTTAACCCTTGAAGAACCAGCATCTTTTATTGTAGTGGTGTTTCTATATAATTCGATGAATGGTTTACATACTCTCCAGGGGTGGTTCAAGGCAATCTGCTGCCTGAGATGAGGGATGAGATGCCCCCCCCCCCCCGCGCACACACACACACACACACACACACACACACACCTCTCTCCTACTCTCCTTTAAGGTACAGTAGAGATAAAATCATCAAGAGAGGCAACGAGAGCCCCTTGGAGTCTGGCCCTTTTGTGGATTTGGAATGCTGTAGAAGGGGGAAAGCAGGAGTGGCAGGTAAAGTTTCTACACTCCCAGGAACCCTCAGATCTGCCTCCCATCTTTTCCCCAGCATTTTCCCTTGGAGGAATGGGAGATGGGTGAATGGTGGGGTTTTTGTGTAGCACACTCTCTCTGGGCTGGGAAAGGGCATTAAGCACCCTAGGCAAAATTTACAGTCTTGTGCTCTTTCCCCACTCTCTCACCACACACAGTTAAATTTATTTATAATAATCAATTTTATATGAAAAAGGACATTGAGAGGAAGGTCTTCTGAGGTAAAAATATCACAAATTATCACAACCTTGCAAAAAAATACAGAATGCATATGGTATTAGGCCTATAGTAATGCATGTTGGGTATAGGCTTTGCCTTCAGAAAGCCCAGAGTAAACTGAATTACCGTACACATATAATATAGTAAACCTTCCTGTTGCGACTGTTGGTCTACGACGGCTTTGCCCCGCCTACCTCACTCTTCTTGCGGCTCCTCCTGCTCACCTTGGACTACTGATGGCTGCGGCGTCTGTCTGCCGTCCTCTCCAGCGTCCCCAGACCGGCTTTGGTGCTGCTTCCCACCATGCTCCTCCAAGGTACCATAGGGCGCGTGTGCGCACACTGCCCTCATCTTTATTTCCTCGTTGGCGCGAAACTCAGGGGCGTCCCCCTGAGATGATGTCACACTACCCGGATATTTAAGCCTACAACTTTTGCTAGCTAATCGAGTTAGCAACCGGAATACTACGGATGGGATTCGCTCTCCATACCGAAGCTACTCTGCCACTCCAGCGTTATCTGGAACTCTTATTGCTAACGGGGTACCCGCTCCTTGGGGGCCCCTTCTGCTTCTTTCAGGTGCTATCAGGAAACCGGTACTCGCTCCTCGAGGACCCATGTTCCCTGAGTTGCTGCCTGCATCTACCACCCTTTCTACTTGGAAGACTTCACTAACAGTTTCCATCTGTGAGTATAACTACCATCTATTCCACAGTACTGCTTCCCTGGAACCAGGTACTCGCTCCTCGAGGGCCTGCCCTCTATTCCAGTGCCAGACCTCTCGTCTAGTGGAATCACTGTGTGAGTACAATACAACTGAGTCTCTCTGCTCTAAGGGATCAAGTACTCACTCCTCGAGGGCCTGCTCTCCCTATCTCGGAACTTCTCCTATTCTACCTGGGACTCTGTATGCTTCTCACTGTGTATTCATAACTCTCAGTCTCTTTCCACTACAGCATAGCCAAGCAGAGGATTCGCTGTTCCAGCGTCCTGTGGGATACTCGCCCAACCAGGCTCAACATCTACTACTATTTCTTCATGGTGGAGGATCCCGATCTGGAGAGTTATGGGAGAAGTGCAAGAGGTAACCCGTCCGGGAAGATTCTCACCTTGGATAGATGAGATGAATAATGGCGTCTTGCGAGGACGTACCGGGAGTTGTAGCTGATGGACTAGTTCAGCCAGGATAAAGTTCCCTCCGGCTCCAGAGTCAATCAGAGCCTGAGTGGTGAAGGACCCTTGATTACACTGCAACGTAACTGGAACTATGAAGTGAGGAGCCAGGTTGATCCCTAGGGTCTGCTCCTCAGAGACACCTAGGATCGGTAGTTTTCCGGGCGCTCCGGGCACTGAGCCAAGAGGTGTCCTCTGTTACCGCAATATAAACACAGTCCCATCCTTCTCCGGCGTTGCTTTTCTTCTGCAGTCAACCGACTCCTGCCCAACTGCATGGGCTCCTCCCTGGTTTCTGCTGAAGCCTCAGTAGCGGCAGGGGTAACCAACGGATGAGAGAAGCTTGGAGCCAAGGGAACCAGGCGTTGAGGTGGTCTCGCTTCCTTGGCACGCTGTTGTAAATGTCAGTCTATACGGCCTGCCAGGTCAATGAGCGCATCCAAGTCCTCCGGAATCTCACGGCCCGCGAGTTCGTCCTTGATGCGGGGTAATAACCCCTCCAGGAAAATGCCCCGTAGACAGTCTGGACGCCATCCTAGTTCTGAGGTGAGGGTGCGAAAATCAATCGCGAAGTCCGCCAAAGTACGGGTACATTGTCGCAGGTTGAGGAATTCCGAAGAAGCAGAGGATAGCCTTCCTGGCTCATCAAACACATGGCGGAAGATTGAAACAAATCTGGATAAGTCACTCAAAAGGGAATCCCCTCGCTCCCAGATGGGAGAGGCCCAGGCCATGGCCTTCCCATCTAGTAAGGAAATAATGAAAGAAGTCTTCATCTGGTCAGTAGGGAATTGCTGCCCTTGCAGAGAAAATCTGATGAAACATTGGTTCAGGAAACCTCGACACTGTTTAGCATCTCCAGAAAAGCGAGGTGGTGCAGGCATGTGAGAAACCGAAGCAGAGGTACTAGGAAGTGTGGGTACAGGAGCAGCCGCCTCGTCTCCATGAGCAGAATCAAGACGACGGTCCAGGCGTTCCACAGTGGCAGTTAACGCCTCCAGACTCTGTTGCTGTTGCTGCTGCTGTTGTCGTTGCTGCATAAGCTGTTGGGCTAAGCCTGGAATAGCCTGGAGACCAGTCAAATCCACCAGATCCATGGCATTTGCAATCTGTTATGATAGTGGACCCTTAGACCGGGACGAGAGATGACACCCACCTGTAGCGCCCAGGTGAACTCGTCTCTGGAAGGTGGAAGTTCCGCAACACGATCTCGTCACAGCGTCCTCAGAGAGTGGGCAGGTACGCAGTCCGGGTTCCAGGCAAGGGTCAAGGCAGGCAGCAAGCAACACAGTCCAATGTTCCAGGGAAAGGTCAAGGCAGGCGGCAAGCAACACAGTCCAATATTCCAGGCAAGGGTCAAGGCAGGCGGCAAGCAACTCAGTCCAATGTTCCAGGCAAGGGTCAAGACAGGCGGCAAGCAACACGGTCCAATGTTCCAGGCAAGGGTCAAGGCAGGCGGCAAGCAACACAGTCCAATGTTCCAGGCAAGGGTCAAGGCCAGAAGACAGTACACAATACCACAGGTCGGGGCAGGCAGCGAGCAATGAAAAATCCAAATCCAGGCAAAGGTCCAGGGCAGGTGGCAAGCAGACAAACCGAATCCAATCCAAGTCAAGCCAGGAAGCAGGAGAACCAGGGAAACACAGCCAAACGCAGGAACCTGTTGCAAAGGCGTCTTCCAGTCTTCTGGGAGATGTTTAAATCTCCCTGGCTGATGATGTCATCTTCCGGGGCCGACCTGGTTTTCACGCAGATGCCCCTTTAAGAGGCGGGGTTTGCCGCGTCTTCCCCGACGCTGCTCCCCGACGTCCAGGAACCATGCTGCCACGGCCTGTGAACTGCAGGCTGCCTCGATCTCGTCTCTGTGCCGGAAGCCTGAGAGAGGTAGGGGGTCCTGGCTGCGAGTGAACGCGTCCGGGAACCACAGCAGGAAGTTGGCTTCACAGTCAGTAACATAATGACAATCTAAACTTTGCTGAACTACCGCCTTAATCATCTTGGTAAGTCTGGAAGTGGGTTCAGTAGTTAAAGGTTTATAAAATTCAAGATCCATTAATTAATGTTCAACCTCGTTGAAATAGGTCTGATGATCTAGAATCACAATCCCACCACCTTTGTCCACTGGTTTAATTACTATTTGCAAATCTGAGGAAAGAAATTTGATAGCAGATGTTTCAATTTTGGTCAAATTGTGAAACAGGTGGTAGGGTTGTGATTCTATCCAATTTAAGTCACGTATGACCAAACATTTAAAAGCTGACAATAGGGAGTCGCGTGGACCAGGATTTAATTTTATAATTTTTGTACATTTTGAAATTCGGAGATCTTCACAAATAAAAATTGAAATAGCATTTCCACATCTTTTGAAGTTTTTTGAGGACGTTAAACCAATTTGCAAATATATGATGACATATCACCTCTAATCTTCTCAAACTGTATAACTCTGTTATGTGAACTGTGATGACAGGATTATGTGATAGATGAGATAATCAGTTAAATTGATTGTTTATTAATGTGATCTTATGTTTTATAGTTTGGTTTTTTTAGAAAGAATGATGGAGTAGATACATTTGATATATGTGATGTATTAAGACATGATATCCATATGCTGTATTAGATATAATAAGTACATATAGAAGAAGTGATCTATAAACTAAAATCTAAAGAAATTGTGTGTTTTTGTCAAAATACATATACAGATCAATGATTGTACACAGAAAAAATAAGAAACGTGATTCACCTACTTAAAGGTGAGTTTTAAAAGCCCAGCATGCATTTAGGGACAGTAACTTTTAAACAGGCACGCAGGCACAAATGTATGTTTATTTGTTGGCCCCCACCCAGGGACACAGCCATTTTATAACATATGCACATATATGCATGCCAACGCATTTTCCAGTTTTCTCAGTTTGCCCAGGTAAAGGATAGGACTTCCAAAACTCTCTAGTTGAATAGCCTCCCTTCTCCCCTGCTAGCCTCAAACCTTAAGACCCTGCAGATCTAAGTTGCAATATTTTATTACTTACACATCCTCTATATCAGAAGTAAAGTTACATAGCAGTGGTCCCCGGCGTGCGTCTGTGCATGGAAGTATTTGCATGAAAAAATTGAAGTTGAAATCCAGGTACAGCCATGCTCCGCCCAGACCTCACCCCTTTTTCAGAAGTTTTCATTTGTGCACGTAGCGGGAGATACGTGCATATGCGGGCGACTTTTAAAATCCACTCAGCGCACATCAGCCCTACATAGTCGCGTATCTCCCAGTTGTGGCACGTGCCGGGTTTTCAAAATTCACTTTTAATTAGGGGATGATCGAATACGTCAGGCTTGCCCATGCTGAGCAGGTTTTAAAAGCCACCTGGATACGCACTATCTCTCGCAGCACATAACATCTCCAAGGTTTTCGAAAAGGGGCGGGACATGGGCATTTCAGGCATGAATCAGAAATGTGCACGTAAACACTTATGCACTTGGGAGCGCACCCAGATCCCCTGCCGGGTAAATTTACTTCTGCTACGGAGGAGGTGTAAGTTTTAAAATAAAGAAAAATAGCCAAATCTGCAGGTTTTTACGGGTCAAGGCTAGCGGGTTGTGTGTGTGAAGGCTGTTAAACTAGGGGAGTTCGGAGGACCTATCCCTTAACTGAGGGAACTGGGAGCAAACTGGTTTAACTGGCAATGGTGTTGGCATGCACCACTTCTAAATCCCCCCCCGGCTTTCGTGGTAGAAGTCGGATTTGCATGCGCGTGCGGCCAGACTATTTTATAACGTGCGCATATACGCATGTATGTTATAAAATGGCCACGTCCCTGGGTGGGGGCTGATATATGTGTACAAATGTGCGCCCGCACGCTGATTTGAAAGTTACTGACCCTAACTACTATCAGGTAAATTTTCAATGGAGAAATGCATAAAAGTAACATACCATCGTAGCAGTTTTCAAAATCCATTTTCATACGTAAAGTGCCTTACACAAGTAAATCCTATGAACAATTCAATGGCATATATTGTAGCATTTTTCAAAAGCCCACTTACACAGGTAAAGTGTATTTACACATGTATAACCCATTTTTAAGTGTGCAAATGCTTTTGAGAATCAGGTCCTAATAGCACAGGATTGCATTACTACATACATACATTCATATATGTGTCACACAACCTACTGCCTGCATTTATTCGTCATACTCTTCAATTACTGGGTATGTATAAACAATTCAAATATATTCTTAGTCAGGTGACTTTCAGCTTCTTTATATTTCAATAGAATTTTCTGATTTTCCTCAGATTCTCTAGGGGAATTCAAATAAAAGTTTGGAGAAAATCTGACAGATTTGATTTGGATTTGCAGATTGACAAGAATCTGCACTGAATCAGGTTACCGTGCACCCTGCTAAATGGACATATCTGCTCAAATGTGGATACAGATTTCTAGTTTCAAAGGAATTCATGTCAGATATTAAAGGAGAAAATGTTTTAAACTAATTTGATAAAACTTGAGCTTTCTTGCAGGTTCATCAAACTAGTTCACAAACGTTTGGTCCACCGGACCATCTCACTTTACAGTTCAGCAGTTATTTAGCAAATAATAGGTGGTCAGTGGAGTTCACAGCAAGTAAAGAAGGGTTTTCAGTGAAGAGTCTCTGGAGATGGTTCTGAAGTCAGTTTTGTTCTATATTTTTAGAATAAATATTGTAGAGAGCTGCATAGGAAAGAATTGCATTTTTCCAGATGACATGAAAAATTGATACTGCTCAGGGCATAGACAAAAAGAACAGAATATAAGAGATCCATGTGAAAACCCAGGATTTATCACTTGTTAATTAATGCTCAGTAACTGCCTAGGTTTATCATATACTAAGAAGTTTGGAGGTAAAGCGCACACATTAAATTTCATGTGATCATTTTGCCAATATTACACAAAAACTTAAATATAACTTCTTGAGATATAGTTAAGTTTCTCTTGATAATGGTTGCGCATTTCGACACACATTATTTTGCTATGCGACCATAAAGGTGAATTTTAAAAGCCCTATGTGCGCCAAAGCTGGGAGTTAAGTGTAGAAGTCAGGCCGGTGAGTGCCACAAGAAATTGAAAAGGTGTGCAAGTACACGTGTATCTCCCGGTATACACACAAAACTGTTTCTCGAGAAAAGGGGTGGGGCATTCTTGTGGTCTGGGCAGGGCATGGTCATTCCTGAATTTTTGAATGAAATCAGCACAAACGTATTTATGGGCACAAGTGCATGCCAGGCTCCCCTACTGAGTAACTTTACTTCTGCTGTGGAAGACATATAAGTCATGAAACAAAATAAACTAGGCTATTCAGTTTAAGAGCTGGCGGGTTGAGAGGGTAAAATGGAGGCTATTAGGGGGGTTAGAATGTCCTATTCTTTACCTGGGTGAACTGGCAATTAATTGGGGAAACTGGTAATTGTGTCTACTAAGATTCCCCCATTTATGCGGTAGAGGCAGCAATGCGTGCACGTGCATGCATCTATATAAAATTGAGCGCACATATACATGCATACAGCCTATTTTATATCATGAGCACATATACGTGCTTATGTTTTAAAATGGCCACGTCCATTGGCGTAAGCTGGCATACATACATACATGAACACCCACATGACTGTTTAAAAGTTAACATCAAAGAGGTAATTTTTTAAACATGCGCGCAGGCGTCCATGTGGGCATGGTTCTTGGCATGCGCACCTGGACATGCCAGTTTTATAACATGTGCGTGTTGACGCGCGCATGTTATAAAATCGGCTACCCACGCGCACATGCGTGCCCGATTTTATATCGGCCTGCGCATGTGTGCACGAGTACCAACTCGTGCGCGCACAAGGGGGGAATTTTCATTGAAACATGTGGCAACGCAATAGGGCCTTCCCCAGTTTCCTCCCAGTCTGCTCTAATAAAGGAGCGGACTGGGAAGGAACTTCCTTAACTCCCTACTTACCCTGTCTCCCTTTTCCCCTCTCCACCCCGACCCCCTAGAACCCTTCTACCTAGCTTTTTTTTGTTGTTTTTATATTTACCTGCTCCTTCGAGCAGTAATAAGTAGCACGTGCCGGCTGGCTACCGGTGCGCGCTTCACCGGGACAGTGCCTAATGACTCTGTCTCGGCTGGCCCCCGCCTCAGCCTTCCTCCAACCCGTCCCTTTTTGCACAGCTGGCTATTCTGCGCATACCACGAGATACATGCGTGGCCATGGCCATTCTAAAATGCCTATGGCTTGTGTTTGGCCCGGCCACGCACATATCTCACTGTTTTTACGCATGCCGACAATTTAAAATTTACTGATGGATTTTAAGGTGAATTACATAAATATTCAGCTCTTTATCTGTTTTTGCATAAAGTCTGTGGCAATATTTGTAACAGCTAAATAACAAAAGATACAATGACAATGTGTGAAAAAATGTGCAAATGAATGGCATGTACTATTTGTCAATTTATCACACTTTACCACATTTGTGAATACTGGCGCACCTTAGCACAACAGATGTTGACCTAGAAAATATATGAGAATGAACTAGAACAGGGGTCGGGAACCCATGGCTCGCGAGCCAGATATGGCTCTTTTGAGGGCTGCATCTGGCTCGCAGACACGTGTCGCCATACTTCGCGGTTCCCCGCTGACCCAGCTGCTCCCCGGTCCTCCGCCGCCCGGGCTTAAAATGCTGTCAGCCCGGGCGGAACGCGGCAGGACAGCTGGAGTCAGCGGCACCGGCGTGCTCTCTTCTCCTCCCCCCCCCGCGGCCCGGAAGAGGAAGTGGAGAGCATCGGGTGCCTGCGCGGGAAGAAGAGACCACACTAGCGTGGTCTCTTCTTCCGCGCAGGCACCCGATGCTCACCACTTCCTCTTCCGGGCCGCGGGGGGGAGGAGAAGAGAGCACGCCGACTGGAGTCATCCGGGCGCCTGCGCGGGAGTCATCGGGTGTCAGCCGGGTGCCAGCGCTGGAGTCATCGGGTGCCTGCGCGGGTCTTCCCGCGCAGGCACCCGATGCTCTCCACTTCCTCTTCCGGGCCGCGGGAAGAAGAGAGCACGCCGGTGCTCTCTTCTTCCCGCGGCCCGGAAGAGGAAGTGGAGAGCATCGGGTGCCTGCGCGGGAAGAAGACTGCAGCGCGGCTCGGAGGAAAATGAAAATCTTCAACCGCGGCCGATGGGACTCCGCCTTCGCCTCCGCGAGGGCTGAAAATGAAGGAGGTTAGCGTTGGGAGGTGGCTGCTGCTGCCGCGAGTTCCCGGGGTGGGGGAGAGAGAGAGTGAATGAGCGAGCAAGCATGTGTGTTTGAGATCCTGTGTGTGTGAGTGAGAGATTGCATGTATGTGAATGATTGAGAGCCTGTATATGTGAAAGAGAGTATGTCTGTGATTGAGATCCTGCCTGTGAGAGAGAGAGCATGAATGTAAGTTTACCATTGGGACCCTGTATGTGTAAGTTTGTAATTGAAAACCTGTTTGTTTGAAAGAGTATGTGTGTATGATTGAGATCCTTTGTGTGTGAGAGAGATCATGTGTATGTATGATTAAGAGCCTGTGTGTATAAGTAAGAGAGAGATCATGTGTGTCTGTGTCTGATTGACAGCTGGTTTAGGTGATGGAGCATGTGAGTATGTGATTGAGAGCCTGTGTTTAAATGAGAGAGAGAGACCATGTGTGTCTGTGTGATTGAGAGCTGATTTAGGTGAGGGAGCATGTGAGTATGTGATTGAGAGCCTGTGTGTAAATGAGAGAAAGAGAGGACATGTTTGTAAGCATGTGAATGAGAGTCTGTGTGTGAGAGAAAAAGACAGCATGTATTTATGTGATTGAAAGCCTGTGTGTGTGTAAGCGTGAAAAGATAGACAGCATGTGTGTAAATGTGTAATTAAGAGCCTATATAAGTGAGAGAGAAAAAACATTTGTATATGTGAGTGACTGAGAGCATGTGTGTATAGGTGTGTCATTGAGAGCCAGTGTGAGAGAGAGCGCTGGTATGTGACTGAGAGAGGAGAAAGTTCCAAGCAAACCACCCCACCTCCTGCTAATTCAGAACAATCTCAGGACACCTGGATATCAAACGTTCCCAGGTATGCAGAGCAAAAAAATTTTTGTATCCTTATTATTTTTCATTACTGGATCTTTGTGTCTGCTATTTTGAAATATTTTGTTGGTATCTGGAAATGTTTTATATGAGTTTTTAATTATTGGATATTCCACTCATCAGCTGTTTCGAAATATGTTCTTTTTGTTAGTACAGTTTTACTGCTGATGATTTTATATTTCTTGATTTGTTTTATAAGGATGTGTGATGTTTCTTTTTTCCTTTGTTACACTGCATACAGAGACTCTGGCTTGTTGCAGTTTCCAATTCAGTTTTTGTCTGCATGCTTCTTGTTATGCGTTTTGGTCTCTTTATTCTATGTTAGGTGAGGGACAGCACGTGATTCAGGTGAGGTTTTCTGCTGGCGTGTAGTTTCTGTGTAGGACTCTATAGCAGCCTGACTTGGTCCGTTTTCCTAATAGGAGATGTATTGGTGTCTTAAGACCTGGTGTAATATTTTCAGAGACTTATTGTACTTTAAAAGTGTGATCTTACATAAAATGCACACATTTACTTGTATTTAGTTTTAAACATATTGTATGGCTCTCATGGAATTACATTTTAAAATATGTGGCGTTTATGGCTCTCTCAGCCAAAAAGGTTCCTGACCCCTGAACTAGAATATGTATTTGCTGTGGTGTTGACCTAGAATATGAATGTTGACACAGTATGTGAATGTTGACCAAGAATATGAATGATGATTTTGTAAACCGTTGTGATCTTCTTTTGGAATGACGGTATATAAAATGCCTAAATAAATAAATAATCAAGTTAAAGGCATTTAAGCAATAGTCATTGCAAGAGTTAAGTGCAAACATGCAGTCATATTAGAATCCCAAGTCAAGTGCTGAATATGGAAAATTATAGTATGCAAATCAAGGCTACATAGATATTAGACAGAGTAGTGAAAAGTTTCTCAGATGTCATCAGGATCACATCTGGCCTAGATAAATGTGCTAAGGCAACTTTCCATAATGGAAAATTAAGTAAACTGAAAACATCTCTCTGACTGAGGTCTGTAGCATAAAGAACAGGAGGATGAAGGGGTATACAGATATCATTTGTACAAATTCAGTGCCAGTTACTGAAAGAAAAGGCCAGTAAAGAATACTACAAGAGATTGAAACGGATTTTACCACTTTGTTCTCTGATCTCTCATTTCCGATTATATTTAGGATATATGCTGATGATATTCAGCTTTAGTTTCCAGTGAAATGCATTCAGTTTTATAATTGATTATCTTACTGTGATTTCTGGTTGGATGATGTACAATAATAATCTAATGCTTAAGTTTTCAAAAATTGAGGCTATTTATTTTGAATGTTGTCCAGACTCTTCCTTTAATTTGCATTCTTATTCTTTAATCATAAATGACCATTCAGTTGAATTTAAGTCAGTTATAAGGAATTTACGTGTCCAGATTCATGTTTAATTGAATTTTAAACTTCGGCTTCAAGCATTTTACACTTTCTTCATCATCTCAGATTTATTATGGATCGAGATGATTTTTGTACTTTAGTTCAGTCTTTTTGTAAATTCTACAGTTGATTATTGTAGTGGTTTATACATTGGGTTACCATTGTCAAGTTTGCAAACCTTGCAGGCACTTCAAAATTCAGCGGCACATTTAGTCTTAAGGAGCTTACGTTGGGAACATATAACACTTTTATTGCAGCAATTACATTAATTGCCGGTCCGATATTGGATTAAATGTTAAATTTTAACATTAGTTTACAAATCTTTATGATTTAATGACCCATTAGATTTGGCCAAGTTTTTGGTTTCATAATGTCCCATTTGCAATCCTCGTTCCCAGTGGAAGAGTTTATAATCAATTTCCGCTGAAAGGCTCACATGCTTAAAAATAACTAGAAGCCAGGCCTTTTCTGTAAGAGGATCCTTGGAAAAGAATGGCATGAAAGTGAGCCCTTTGTGCTCTGGCGTAATTGATGCAGTCTCATAGGCAAACCTACGAGGCCTACCCTGGAAGCCAGTGAACACACCCCGCAGGTTGAGCCCTTGGGTTCTGGGGCTGGCAAGTCATAGGCAGGTTCTAAAACAGTGGCTAGAGCAAGAATCCAATGGCACTCCAAGGTCAGGGCAGGCAGCAGACTAACTGAGTCGAAGACAAGCCAAGGTCAGGGCAGGTGGCAGGCAGTCGTGGTCAGGTCCAAGCAAGAGGTAAAGATCCGGAGAGTCAGGCCAAGGGAGAATGCAGACACACAGAAGACACTGGATGAGACAAGGTTGGATGAAGCAAGGCTAGAGAGGCAAGGCTGGAGAGTCAGGAACCAGGAATGCAAGATGACAGGGGCCAGGACCTCAAAGCAACACACACTGCAAAGGCAGGCAACCCTTTGCTGAGGTGAGACATTGCTGCAGGGTCCTTGCTTATATAGCCCAATTGACTGATGTAATCAGGGGGTGATGCTCAGCTTTTCCCACTGCGAAGCCTATAAAGTACACGCCCATGCACACATGTGCATCTAGGAGCAGCCTCATGGCAGTACTCAGGCGGGGAGTGCCACTCTCAGTGAAGTCCAACAATGGCAGATTGCCACAGGGCGGGTTGGCAGTGCTGGGGGTGAGTGATGCCATTCACAGGACAGCCATGTTTATGTAATATCCTACCTGAACCGTTACTTCTCTTAGATGATTACTATTCATTTCGTAAACAACTAAAAGCTCTGTTGTTTCAAGAAGCATTTTGTGGAATAGTGGGTTGAGGAGGCAGATTTTTAAAGGTTTTATGTTTTAATGATGCATTTTTTTACCTTTGCTGTTTTGGTTTTATTGTTAAAGATAACTGGGTAGATAAAGCTTCTGAAAAGCATCGGATGGCCAGGACAAGAGCAAGAGTCAGTACGTAATGTAAGGGAAGGGAATATGGAAAGAATCTCATAGACAGCCAGAGCAGTGGAGGAAGGCACCCTAAGGTATCAAGACTGGCTTGGAGCAGCAGTGGCAGCAGTGGTGCCGATGATTATTAAAAACTGAAATGGTAGGAGCAGAGCAACGCAGTGAGACAAGTAGTCATAAAACCCCCAAGGTTATACCTTGAGGACTGAGGCAGAGGAAGAATGGTATGAAAAGCCAAAGGAGTGGTGCAGTAGGCTTGCTGAGCAATGAATGGCCAGGGCAAGACCAAGAATTGACAAGTACCATAGGGGAAGGGGATTTGGACAACAGCTCCAGGACTGCCAAAGTGAGGGATTCCTTTCCCACTCAGAGGCATGGCTACCTGGTTGATCCTACAAATAGCATATGCTTCTATCAAACTATAAAGATTGAGTGGTACCTGAAGTGGCATGAAAATCCTGAGGAATAATTCAGCAAGGGTGCAAAACAATGCCTGACCAGGGCAAGAGCAAGAGTGGCAAGTATTATATGGGAAAGGGATTTGGATGGAACCCCTTAGATTGCAGGAACAGCAGAGAGAGCATGCATGCAAATCTCTACCATGCATATTCATTAAGGATATTCCAAAAACCAAATTGGTTTGTGGCTTTTGAGGACCAGAATTACCTGCCCTGCTCTAAGGTACCAAGACTGCCTTGGAGCAGCAGTGGCACTGCAATTATAAAAAAAAACTGAAACAGTAGGAGCAGAGCAGCACAGCAAGAATAGTGGCCGTAAAACCCCTAAGGTGTACCTTGCCCTTTTCCTAACATGATGGAATTTAGAAACATAGAAACATGATGGCAGAAAAAGACCGTAGGCTCATCTAGTCTGCCCAATTTCTGTCCAATTTATATAGCCCTTAAAATTCCCATCACCCCTTCAGAGATCCCCTGTATTTATCCCATGCTTTCTTGAATTCAGATGTTTTTGTCTCCACCATCTCCACTGGAAAGCCGTTCCATGCATCTGCTACCCTCTGTAAATAAATATTTCCTAAGATTACTCCTGAGTCTACCTCCTTTCACGTTCATCCCATGACCCCTTGCTCTAGAGCCTCCCCTGCATGGAAACCTTTGAAATATTTAAATTTCTCTCTCATATCTCCCCATCTCACTTTTTTCTAGAGTAATTTGTTCAAGTGCACTACTTACTGGAGGTTTGTATATTACACATGAATTTATTTAGTGATACTGTTACTATTTTCCCACTCACAGTACCACTCACTGTATGAAGAACTATGTCTCACACACACACAAAAACTCATACAGTGTCTGTGGACTGTGCTGCATGCACTTGTTCTGACTGACTCCAAACACACACACACACACACACATAAAATGTTAAATACTAACAGCACGAAAAGTTTGGTAACCTGGTAAGGATTCTTCAGTCCCTAAGCTCTTTTCACTGGTGTCCAGACAGAGACAAAAAATCACTAGGACTGCCGTGACTGTCTCTACATTGTTTCCCACCCTTACCCTCTCCCAGTGCAAAGAAAAATCATAATCAGCAGCAGTACACTGCCTCTCTTTCTGACACAGTGAGAGTGGGTCCAATGCAGCACAAAGAAGATCAGAAGCAACCAAAATCCAGTGCCAAATTCAATAGTTTTATAGCTTTTTTAAATCTCTGAGCACAAGTCCTTTTCAGCCAGAGCTAGAAAGGAAATACACAGAGCTTATTGCACATGCTTAGAGTTTACAGTGAGGGAATGTTGGTGTATTTGATGTAGATAGCAATTTAGAATGATGCTTCACTGCAATTTGTCTTCTGTGTGATTTCCTTGCCAACTTTACCTGCCTTCACTCTGACACAGCTCTGACAAGGAGGTGAAGTCACACAAGCAAAACTGGTTTCTATAGTTACCAATTTTTTTTCCCCTAATTATACAACCATAGACTTCAATGGTCCCAAGAAATGAATGTGTTATGACCGGCGGTCGCAGATGGCTGCGACCGCGTCTACTCATGTCCTGCACCATCCTGCTTCCCTCTCCAGGCCTGCTCACAGCGCGGGCCAGCCTCTGCTGCCGCGTTTACTATGGCTCCTCATGGCGGTCGAGACGCCACTGCCACCCACGCCAACTCCAGGCCTTCCTTGGCATGCGCCATCAGACCCTCTTTTAAAGCCTCTTTGGCGGCAACCTCAGGGGTGTCCCTGATTGATGACATCATTGTATCAGACTACTTAAGCTCCACCTTCGCCCTCAGCTAGCTGACTTGGCAATGAGTTCCATTACTACTCTACGAGCTCCTGTTTCCTTCGTTCCTGTGGTGACGCTACCGAACCTCTTTGGACTCTGGACCCTGCCTGGTACCTGCTCCTCGGGGGCTAGTGTGCGCGTTCTTCGTGTTCCTGTCTACCTGGCTCCCTGCTCCTCGGGGCTGCCTCTGGGAACGCCTTCACCACTTGGGAGCTCTACCTCTGTGCTTCCCTGCTCCTCGGGGCAGGGCCTATGTTCTATTCCAAGACTGTCACTGCTTCCCTGCTCCTCGGGGCAGGGCCTACGTTCTATTCCAAGACTGTCACTGCTTCTCTGCTCCTCGGGGCAGGGCCTACGTTCTATTCCGAGACTGTCACTGCTTCCCCGCATCTCGGGGCAATAACCTTGATTTCACCACCGGTCACTGCCGGTACCTCACACTCCTCGGGCTGGACTACGTCATTATCTGGAGACCTGACTCGGGCTTTCCCGCTCCGCGGATTGGCCTACGTCATCGCATCAGTACTTCCTTCTCTGCGCAAGCTCGCCCTTTGGGTTTGCCTCTCCGGGATACCACCTGCACGTCCTGTCTCGCAATCCCCGCTCCATGGGCCTGACTAGCATTATTCCCTTCTGGGGTCTCTGCTCAGGTGCTGATCTCCAGCCTGTCTAACTTACTGTGGGGATCCCTCCAGACTGTATATCTTACCCTGCTCCTCGGGACCCCTCCACAGTTTCACCCAGAGCTCTCCGCTGTGCCTAACCTCGCCTCCCGACGGTGTGGACCTGTGGGGCTCTTCCCCACAGGTAGTAACATCTCGCACCTCGGGCTAAGGGCCCACAAACCCGCAGACCATTACAGAATGGGAAACATAAACAAACAAGACAAGATTATTCATTTCATTTGTGGGATCACCTCCACTATTTTCAGAGAGCCACAAAACAAATGAATACTGTAGACTCATTTGTCATGTTTTCTCATTTGTTTCAAATTTGAATGCATATCCTTACAGCACATAAGGGGAAAGAAGCAATAACATTTGCAAGACAAGAGAAAAAAACGCTTTAAAGAATCTAATCAGCAAACAGGGAAAACCAATTGACAAAAGCACAAATATAGTGGGAAATAAGTTACTTCAGAAACCCAACATGGATAAAAAAAAAATAACTAAAGAAGGCTGTAGGCAATGTGAGCTTAATTCTCAGGAAGACAGATTGATAATTGCAGTGCGCATTAATGGATTTTAAACAAAATGGTTCATGGCCAAGACAGAAAAAAATGACAGGAGGCCTGGGAAAGGATCCCCAGGCCAGCCTTCTATCTTCATTTAGACTGGAACAGGCAAGGGAACCCAGAGTTTCCACTACAGTTTTTTTAAATTTTCTGCTGGAGGAGAGCCAGAAAGAGGTTAAGGTTGGTTAGCCCATTGTGGAGCTCACTTCAGCCTAGTTTTATCAAAATGCTGTATTTATAGCAGAAATAGCGCTCGCGATAGAAAAGGGTCATGGTTAGGCTAATTTCCCTGCTCCCGCATCACATAGGTAATTTCTGCAAGCTGTGATAAATTTATCACATCAGCCCAAATTTTCACTTCGCACGTTAATTAATCCACCGCAGGCATGTTACAGCAAAAAGGTTTTTATCGCACATGAGAGAGCAGTATGTAACTTTACTATTTATCTATTTATACCACTGTAAGAAGGGGCACTTTTAATTTGATATGGGGTTTGGGGGTGGGGTATGTTTAGGGGGGTGTTTTAACATACACAGTAGGAGGTACAAACGGCAAAGTTGAAATCATTGAAGATTTTTTGCTGTTTGAATCGATGAGAGGTAGAAGAGTTCATTTTTACAGTGCACTCTCTGCCTAGCTTCAAGTTTGAAGCTAAGCAGAGAGTATGTATGTAAAACTACCCCTCCAAACCTACCCCACCCCCCTACCCCCACACCAAGTTAAAAGCGCCCCCTCTTACAGTGGTATAAATAGTAATGTTACATATTGGTCTCTCTCTCTCTCTCTCTCTCAAAACCCTTTTAAAGGTGTAGTTATTTCTGGCATTAAAACCTGTGTTGCTGTTCGTTACTCTATCACATTTGAAATTAGAAGCTGCTCATTACCATTAACTCTGCCCAAACATTTGCACATTAGCACGTGTCAGGGCCCTAACACAAAAAGATAAATGACCCCGTTCATTTGTTAAAAGGACTACAGCGAGGGTAGAGGCATGGGATGGGGGACTGAAGCTCACTTCCTTTTTCCCTCCATCTTCCTAATGCCCTTAAAAACAAGGGCATTAGCAAGGTAGAGGGAACAGGATGAGGACCATGAGACCTGGAGTGAATAGTATTCACCTCAGAGTTCTGAAAGACCTCAAACATGAAATTGCAAACCTTTTACTAGTAATATGTAATCTATCATTTAAAACAGCCATATCACCTGAAAACTGGAGGGTGTATCCAAGGGTGATCAGGGAAATTGTAGATCAGTGGGTCTAATGTCAGTGCTGGATAGAATGGTAGAAGCTAGTCTTAAAAACAAAATTACTGACTATATAGATAGACGTGCTGTAATCAGGAAGAACCAACATGATTTTAGAAGATAAAGTCTTGCCTTATCATTTTATTAGATTTTTTTTTTGGAAGATGTAAATAAACATGCAGGTAAAAATTTGTTAGTTGATATAGTGTATTTGGATTTTCAGAAAGTATTTGACAAAGTTCACTATATGAAACTTCCTCAGGAAATTAAAAAGTCATGGGTGGAAGGAGATGTCCTATTGTGGGTTGGTAACTGTTTAAAAGAAGGAAATGGAGAGAAGGACTAAATGGGCAGTATTCTAAATGGAGAAAGGTCAGTAGTGGTGTGCCCCAGGGATCTGTGTGTGACCTGTGCTGTTTAACAAATTCAGTAATGATCTGGAAAAAGAAACAAGGAGAGAGTGATCAAATCTGCAGATGACGCATCCTTTCAAAATTGTTAAAAGAGCAGCAAATTGTGAGGAATTGCAGAAGGACCTTATGAAACTAGGCATCTAGCAGATGAAATGTAATGTGGAGTTCAATGTGAGGCAGATATGAAAAAATAATTCTAACTATAAGTACACAATGCTGGGTTCCATATTAGGAATCACCATTCAGAAAAAGGAGCTTAGAGTCCTTGTGGGCAATACTTTAAAATCTTCAGCTTGGTGTGCTACCAGGATATCCTTTGTTGGTGAAATAAGGGGAGATCTCTGGATGTGTATGCAAGAGGAAATGAGAGGGAGATCTTTTTTTGAGGGGGATTTTTTGCAGTGTGTTGTTTTGTTTTTTTTTACTCTGTAGGGGAAGGGAGATCATAATTTAAGGTTAGCTGCCTCATTAGAAATCCCTGGGGTATGGGCAGGCAGGAAATTTACCAATCTCATGGCTGGTAACCTGCTTAGTTTAGTGCCATTGATAACATCCTTACATTACTGGCTCATGAGAATGCAGGATTTACTAAACAACTGTAATTATTTATCACATGCTAGTAAATCCCATGCCAAAAAAAGCAGAATACGAGCAAATACATAAATAATGTGCTGTTTTTATGCAGTTTTGTAAATAGGACCCTCAGTTAGGGTTGTGCATTTATTTGGAATGATTGGGTAATCTGAACCAAAAAAAAGATCATTTTCAGTTTCTTTAATTCCAAAAGAAATGAATGGACAGGTCTCTGAAAATAAAGAAAACGTTAATTTCCATTTTTTTTTAATTCACTAAAGTATATGGGGTAAGCAAAACTGGAGCTACTGAAGGCAAAAAGAGTGGAGACAAAATGGAAAGGGACAAAGGAGGAGCAGAACCAATCAAACTGAAACATTTTTACAACCAGCAAATCCCACCTGGCAGCTGCAAGGATTAATAATGACTTCCTCCGTTTATTAACCAGAAATCTAGACCTTGAGCACACAATCACCATTCTGAAGCATTTCTCTCTTGAATTTCAGAGAGAGAAGAGTGCTTTTCTATAGCTCTGTGTGTTTCACAGTAAAAGAAAAAGCTTTAAAAAATTTTCACTTACAATTTAGGAGTGAAAAAGGTAGATTACAAGGCTTAAGCTGTTGTCATTTGTCAGTGTGTGACAGGAGTCTCTTATCTCTCTCTCTCTCTGTTAGGGTTACAGTATCAATAGGATTTAGAAGGCAGTGGAGAGACACAGTGTTTCATTGTCCTCAGCAGATAACAGGAGAGATCTGTGTGTTTTGTCCCTCTCACTGGAAGCAGGTATACAACAGCCCTGCAGCCTTTCATTTCACAGCATTTGTGTGTGTGTGTGTCTCACTTAGTGGAATCACACTACAACAGTCTTTGGTTTGTTTCACCAGAAAAATGTCTGTCTGCTGTGTGTGTATGTGTGGGTCCACAATATTTGGGTGTATTGTAAAACTAAAGACCATAGTTAGTGCCACAAGTCATCTGTATAATATTGCATCATTCCAATGCCTGTAGCAAGAATGGGAGAGGGAAGGATCTAAAGTGAAAGCCTGTTCCTGTACAGGAAATTAGTGCCACCACAAGTGGCACAAATGATACTAGTGCCCATCCCATCTTCCCACTCAAAGCAGCACCAGCAGGGAAGAGAGAAAAAAGGGGAAGCCAATCTCTCAAACCATCCCCCAGCAACTCCTTCCCTTCGTAAAGTGATAAGCAAGTAAGCAGCCCTCACCCCATGTCAGCAGCAAGCCACCATGGAGCATTTTGGGTGCTTTACCCATCATCTCCCATTGCAAGAGGCAGGTCACAGCAATGGTGGTGACAGGATGCCTCTGTGAAATGATGGCCCTGGATGACCAGCCTCTGCATATCTTGGGGTTTAAGCAGCTGTCATGCTTCTTAACTCCCAATTACAATGGGTCCTCCAGGGCAGTATTCATTAGGTAGGCATGTTGGCCCAACCCAAGGCTGTTTTAAACCTCTATAACAGAATTTCCCAAACCTGTCCTGGGGGACCCCACAGCCAATCAGATTTTCAGGATATACACAATGCATATGCAGGGGTGCAGGGGAGTAGTATGTTTATGTTTATTAAAATTTCTGAATCGCCTGTGCACTAGGCCCTAGGCAATGTACATAATGCGATAATGTACATAGGCAATGTACATAATGCCATAATGTACATAATAACTGAATAAAAACAAATCCGTCATTAAAATAAAACAAAACAAAAATGCAATACAATCCATTGAATTTGTCAGATATAGCTGACTATTATAGCAATACTGATTTACTTACAGCTAGCATAAAAACACCTGCTTAAAGAGCACAGTGTTCAGCATGGATTTAAAAGCAGCCCAATTGCCTAATCTCTTCTGACAGCAAGTTCCAAAAAGTGGGCATGGCAACAGAAAAGGCACACTTGCGAGTAGCAGCTAGGCAAGCCTGCTAAGCTAAGGAAACATCCAAAAGTCCACATTGTTGTGACCTCAATGCACGAGTAGGGCAATACAGCCTTACCAGGGCATTGGCCCAAGGGAGCTTGTCGAGCTGATCAGTTTAAAGATAGTCCTACCCACTTTGTATTGAACACATTGAACTACAGGGAGCCAATGCAAATCCATCAGCACAGGTGTAAAATGATTCCTTCGCTTTCTTCCTTTTTTCATAACGGGCAGCAGAATTCATAAGTTATTGAATGGGTTTCATTTCACCAGCAACATCTGAATGAATGCTATGCATGCCTACCTCTCCATGATTGCACACTGTTGGCAGCTTGATGGGACAGGGGCAGGCACCAGCTCTAGCAGGAGCAGACAAGCAAATACATGTCGGCTCTCCTGCACACCCATTTGATGGACATCTGCCATACCTTGGTCAATATTATAGCAATAGTAAGGAATATGGTGAAGGACTGGCAGCTAGGCCAGTTTTTCCTATTTTTTTTTTGTTACAGACAGAAATGCTAACATGAACAAAGCAATGGAAAATAAGGGCTATGCATGGATACATAGCCTTGGACGCTTACTGTAGTTGGCAGAAAATGATGCCCTGGAACTGAGGAATAGAGTAGCATACTCCAGAAGCAACTGATAGAGAGGTGCAGGAAAAAAGGAGCCATTTTCTCCAGAGTATGAAGGGTGGACAGCAGAACCATTAGAAACAGGAAGGAGGTGGGACATCTCTATACCAACTTATTCAAGAAGTAGGCACCAAGTGGAATTACACCAGCTGATGTTAGTGGTGCAATGAACAGTCCATCATGATTTGTTTCTGGAAATCAAGATATGTATGGATTACCCCCCAGGACATCATGATTAGCTATACATGATACAAATGATATGAGTCCTGATACCCTTGAAGAATACCATGGAGGATATCAGTTCCACAATAGCCAGCCTGGGCAAGGTCATCCCTATAGTCAATATCCTGGAGAAGTTAGGGGTAAAAAGCATGGATTGTCACCAGAGATGTTGCAGTTCATGGATTCCTTGCAGGGACAAATGCAAGATGGATCAAACCCTTCAACTAGCTAGAAACTTGCCTGCTAGCCACTCTGTGTGAACCAAGTTGAAATGGAGTATCACTCTCTAAAAGTCTAATTCACTGGAAATAAACACTGGTGGTAAGGTTGAGGGAATGGGATCACCAGATACAGAGGAGCAATGGGTATGCAACAAAGGAAAGAGTGGGCACCCCTTACAGTATTATCAGAATAAGCATCACCCTGTCAGCTATCACTTCTTCCCCTATCTTTATCCATCCCCTACCCTACCATGTCCACCTAAGAAACAGGCTCTTCTGACACCGGCAGAGATTGGCAGCAGACAGCCCTGCCTTTAAGAACAGGAGACTCCAGCACAAATTTTAGTCACAAGCTATCTCACAGAGCTCATTAAGAACATGGCCTCAGATTTCTTGGCATACTAGCCACTCAAGGCCGCTGTCTGGCCAGACCTGGCCGGGTGGTCCAGCACTTAGTTTTCTTGCCCATCGACCAGTGTGTCCAGTGAATGGATTTTCTTAATGGCAATGGACATCATGAGTCTACATTATTTACAGTTGGAGCCAGAGTTAGTGCAAAAGTGTGTCTTCATCAAAATAAAATTTCCCTCTGCTCATTTTCTCTAAATGTCCATGTGAGTGGCAGGAGGACTCCAAAGTGAACCAATGCCCACAGTGTTTTCCCCCCAGCAGCTTGCTGCTACCTGGCCCGCTCCGTCCTTGTGGCCTGCTTCTCTGCTTCTTCATCCCTTTGTGGTACTGCCTTGCCTTCTTCTCTCACCTTGCCTCTCTCTCTTGGTTAGAGGGGGGGCTCTCTTGCCACAAAAGAAAAATATTAAACAAAAAGGAGAGAAAGACCTTCTCCTCCCCTGCCCCTCTGTGAAAGTCTTGGGCTCCTGGGACCTTGCTTCTGCTACTTTCCTGCCCCTGCCATGCATTATTCTTCGCTCAGGACCTTGTAGTTTTGTTGTACTACTCTTGTGACTCAGCCTATTCCTCCCACCCTGCTTGTCTCCCGGTTCAGCTTCTTGTTGTGCTGCCTTACCACTGTCATTGCTCCGTCTACTCTACCTACCGGTGCCACATTTAAGCACAGACAACATAGGCGCCTGCCTAGGGAGCCACATTCAGAAAGCGCTCAAAAACCGGGACTCCGCTTGCTGCTTTCTGAATTCTGGGGGTGAAACCCAACACCCCAGTTCCTTTGCCTTTGGGATCCAAAATCTTAAACCCCAGCCTTGCCTTTTGCCTTGCTTTTCTCCTAGTTATGCTGGGGGTTGTTGGGGAGGTTGGCTCCGAAACCAAAATATTTAGAAAAGAATATAAAGGAAAACCTACTCCCGTTCCACTCTCTTTTGATTGTGCTTCTTAACTGTTTGTTCCGCCACTATTACCATCCAGTCTGTACCTCCCATCCTCTCCCTCTTTTGGTTATACTGAGATATTTTGTCCCCAAAACAAAAAATTAAAAAGAATAAGAAAAACCTTCTCCTCCCACCTCCTCAGAGCTGACAAATAATCCAAGTCCAGGAGGGAGATGTTATATGAGTCCTGGCATTCTAACAACCCCATCTTGAAGAATTGAATGGGTAGAATCAGAGACTATCAATGCCACTCTGCTTTGGGATGGAAGTTCAAAACCAAGGCTGTCCAAAATGTCTCCCTGATGAAAATGGGTAGCTTGGAAACTCTGTACCCCGCCTCGCTGCTAGTTAAGCACGTCCTTTTGTTGTTCTCTTACTGTAATTGCCCAGCCTGCTCCTGTCCCTCTCCTGGTGATTTGGGGAACTCCTGCCACTTCTCGTACCAGTGCTGTGGGATGTTCATGCAACTGTTGATGGTGCCCTTTACTTCTCTTTAGTGCCTTGGGGGGGCCCTTGCCAATACTGTTGATACCTTTTTCCCCTCTTTTATTGCCTAGTTGATACCCTCTTGCCACTGTTGATAGCGCCCTCTAGCCATCTTTTATTGCCTTGGGCTGTTCATGGCACTGTTGTTAATGTCCCTTGCCCCTCTTGGGGTTTTCGTGCCACTGCTGGTATTGCTTTGTCCCTTTCATGGTGCTGTTGAGTGTTCTCACCACTGTTTCTGATGCTTTGTCCCTCTTATATTGTGTTGGACTGCTCACGCCTTCGTTTGAGCTGCTTTGTCTCTGTCACGGTATCTTGGCTATTCATGCCACTTTTGTTGCAAATTTGTCTAATTGTTGGCGCCTTGTAATGTTGTTTCCTTTGCTCTTGATGTCTGTCTAAAGGTTTCATTAAAATTGGATAGAAAACCTAAATGTTACAGTCAAAAATGTGATTCACTTTTTCCCCCATTGACTTTAATGGAAAATGAATGACCAAATGACCCCAATCTGAATGAATCAGATCACCAAACCAAAAAAAAGCACAAATGAATGATCTAAACTGTACATGTTCTCTATGTACATCCGTATCTTCAGTGACTGTGCAAGCTTAGATTGTATTCCTCTGTCTACCAGCACTTGAACATTGTACTTGGTAACCCGGCATGGGGAGAATAAACACTCTGTATATGTACCTGAGAGCTCTTGGCACCAGATCTTAGATGAGATGAGCCCACTGTGCACAGCTCACAGGTTCTCCTTGAGATTTCTTTTTCACTTTATTTACAAGGCAGGGAGAGTCAAAATAAAGAAAGAGTTGATTTCTTGCAGGCACATTTATTCATACAGACTTCATTTTTGCCTTTAATATTGGTTATCACACTGACTAGGAGATGGGTATGAATCTTCAGCAGGTGCAGGGTCCTCAGTTCCTGGGAACTCTGACACTCTAGGAATTAGCAGAAAGCCAATCTCTTTTATTCTACAGCAGTTACACTTGGGGGAAACAGTTCACAAGCAAAGGCCTCCTTTTAGAGAGAAGTACTTCACATATTTTTTGGCAGAGCAGATTCTAGCAAAATTCCTACAGTCAGACCAGCTGTTTTCTGAAATCATTTTTAATTTTGCTGCAATGTTGGTCATGAGTCCACTTATGTGGGTACAACACACAGTAGTTGAAGTTAATGAGTTACTATTTACTATTCCACTGCAACCATTTAACATTCCATTTAGGCTGATTATATTTTTCAGCAAATCTTGTTATGTTCTGCCACTATTATTTTAAATTTATTTAGTAAGAACAGCTGCCAACTACCAAGGCTAAACAAGGCAAAAATAAAGTATCTGTACACATGAAGTTTTGCTTGAAAAGATTTTACTTTGTGTTAAAAAGCATTGACTTTTTCTGGCATAATCATGATTTAGTGATTTCTAAGGCAGACTGGACTTTATTGTCTTCACAGCCCCCCCTGAGCCTTTGCTGTGCAAGTTTGCCGATGGAGGGCAAAAGAAGCGACAGAATCAGAGCAAATACACACAGAATGGCAGGCCGTGGCCAAGGGAAGAGGTGAGTGGCGCATGTTAGCTTCAGTACAGGGCAGTTGGAAAGAGACACTAGCAAGGCCCGTGGAATCGACATCTAGTTTTCCTATAAAAATCCGCTTTGGCGAATTGTCAAATGGCTTCAATATGTGCATGTGTGTCTGTTCGTGTATGTGTGTCTGTTCGTGTGTGTGTGTGTGCTATGATAGAAAGAATTAAGTTTGGATAAAGAAAATGAAAGAAAAAAATGCAAAGTAACAATATAAAATAGCAATGCTTCAGCACTGACAATCAGCTCTTTGACTGCAGTCAGACCTGAACTAAGTGAACACTAACAAATGGGCTATTAGAAAGAAGCAGATTGCTTTATACTGAAGGACATCTCTGAAATATGACAGAGTGCCTATTAAAGGAAATAGTTCTGCTAAAATGAAGAATGATATTATACTTTGCCCTGTATGGTATTTTAAGGAAATTAACTTAACGACAGAAGGGTTGTTGCCAAATTTTTCCTTTCTGTGCCATGGTGCTATCAACAAAGGTGATGACTTTGTTACTTTTAAAACAGTGAAAGGCATACTGTCACACATTGACACACTTGCATTGTGAATCTAAGGTAGGATGGGTTGCTGCATTTCAGTTACGATTTCCCATATCAACACCAGTGAGCATAGTGGGATAATTAAGGAGTATACACCAAAGAACAGAAAGGCTACAAATGTGTCTATGGGAAAATGTTTTGTACGTTTGCAGTGTATTAGAACAGAGACATAATACCTTGCTTTGAGCTCATAGTTGGAAAACATGTAACTAAATAATTATTATCATCATCTAGGTCACTCTATCCAATCCAGCTCAGGTCACTAGTGTCTTGATGTCTTCACTACCTGAAAGCATTTGGTGGCTCATGTTAGAATGAGTGGTGGTTTTTTGTTTATTGTCACATTACTAAATTTTCTGTCACAATTGACGGTAATTATCATCATCTTTGTTGGCAGTCTCAGCAGAGAATTCAAGGATTAAATGAACATGTTATTTAAGCTTTTGCTTTCACCCCGTTAAAGTTAGGTTTTCTAGAACAGTGCTGATGGGCATTAGCAGAGTCGTGTGGAGACATTTTCTGTTGCCATTGTCTGTGCATGCATTGCCTATATTGTACTTGTGCTGTTGGTAAATGGAGGACTTCTCCAGTTTTCAGGGTTGTCCTTCTGTTTCTCTTTCTAAGGAAATTCACTGTTATTCTCCTGAGTTCTTCTAAGAAATACACAGTACAACTTTCTTGCTTGTTTATCCTCCCCTCAAAATGAATTTGCCCATGTAGCAATCAAGATAGAAAACAGCTATATCAGAAATCATATATTATTAACCTGTAACAAAGTAAATTAATTACTAATTAATTACAAATTAGCAGTAATGGAAACAGAAATCATGTTAACAACAGAACACTTACAGCATGGCCTTCTGAAGTGCCTTGTTACTTTATGCAATCTGCTTTGGGCATACAATTAGGAAATAATTGGATATCAAATGATTAGAAATAAATAAAGCAAGGGAGCAGGTCGAGAGGAACATATTGGTCTTGGTTTTCATCTCTTCTTTCAAAATTTTTTTATTTAGAAATTCCTAGAATGTTCACAGCTCCTTAGAAGTCGGTCACCTTAATTCAACCCCAAACTCTCTTGTGTGTCTGATATTATGACTGTCTTTTCCTTGCTAGCATTCTTTTAAGCTGCATTTGGCATATAGTTTACCATTATTTTGTTCTTTAAAGGGTTGTGATGCCTTTTATTGGACCAACATGAACTTGATCCAGTGATAAACATGTGACTTTACACTCACATAGGCCCCTTCTTCAGATGTCGCCAGGAAGGGATTTATATGGTATCAAAAGCTCAAATAGAATAAGCAGCATTTGTGAATATGTCCTCTTGGTGCAGTCAAATATATCATAGATTGCAAAGAATCTAGTTTTCACCAGGACCAGTTCAGCTACTGGAACTGTGTGCCACTTAAAAGAAAGGTAGGGAACACCTATCTTACTGCACATTACCAGTACAAGGATGCAGTAACATTTCCCTAGAATGGTGTAAAAAAAAAATGAAGCTAAGGCAAGGAGATAATGTTTTGTGAGAAAGAAGTCTGAGAGATAAAAGAATATGAAATAGTAGCTTTTCCTGCCAGTGTTTTCAGATGTATTGACATAGTTAAGCATACTTTTTAACATTTATGAATGACATTTTTTATTGTGCTTATAGAAAATCCCTCACAGAATAAGATTCCAGACTTTCAAGATTTTCACCTAAGGTGCTCTGTTTCTAAGATATTCAGTCTAACTAAATCAATATATGTCCTATAATACTACAAACATATTACTAATGAAAAACTAAATTACAGTACCTCCACCCATTCATTCACACCCTCTGTTTTCCTGATCCCATTCCATTCTTTTCTGTTTTCTCACATTCCATTCACGATACCTTTTGTCCTCTTTTTTCCAAATGTCTGCTTGTTTATCCTCCATTCAAAATGAATTTGCCCATGTAGCAATCAAGATTTTTTTTGTTTTATTGATTTTCATCAATTTCTGCTGCTCATTTGCCATATTTTGTTATATCAAACCTGAAACCAAAATGCTTCTGCTTCATCTTCAGCCAAAAGCTGCACTTCAGTATAAAAAACCGTCGTACCTATCAGATTCAAGTTATCTTATTAGAAGAAATCCCTCATTTATTCATTCATTTATGGCTGATAGAAAGTGGAAGCCATTTTAGAACCTCTCAGTAATCTTTATTAGGGATGTGAATCGTTTTTTGACGATTTAAAAAAATCGTCCGATATTTTTTAAATCGTCAAAAATCATTAGAGTGCGCGATACAATAGAAATTTTCCCGATTTATTGTGAAAAATCATTACTCCCGTTAGTGTCCACTAATGGGAATTATTTGGGGGGAGGGCGGGAAAACCGGCACATCAAAACAACCCCTAAACCCACCCCGACCCTATAAAACTAATCCCTTATCTTCTCCCACCTCCTGAACCCCCCCCCAAAAAACTTTTTATGAGTACCTGGTGGTCCAGTGGGGGCGCGGGGACTGATCTCCCGCTCTTGGGCTATCGGCACCATTTTGGCTGCCACTCAAAAATGGTGCCGATGGCCCGATAAAAAAAAAAAACCACCCGACCCTTTAAAAAAGACCCCTTAGCTTCCCCCACTCTCCCGATCCCCCCAAACATTTTAAAATTACCTGGTGGACATCAGCTGCCACTTACCATGTGACAGGGTATCTGTGCCATTGGCTGACCCCTGTCATGCTGATTTAACTACACCTCTTTGAATTGTGTGGTAAGGTTTCATCGCCTTTTGTGATGTCTCCCGTAAGGCCTATTTGAGAGAGAGAGAGAGAGACTGTTCATAATATCATGGCCCATAGGCAGGTATTTGTATCCCTATAGTAGGCCCACCTAGTAACTCGAGGTGGGGTTTAGGTATGAGTGTAAGGGGTTAGGGGCCACTTTGACATTCTACGTGACACATACGAACGGAACAGTGGTCTCTTGTGAAGATTTGATGACCTTCGGAGTGAGGAAACTCACTCCAAAATGAGATTTGGGCAATGTTCTCTCCACCTAGCTTGATGTTACCCAGGTAGAGAGTCCACGAGAGTTGGCGCACGTAGGGGGAGGCAGGGGTAGGTTTTCGGGGGTTGCGCATGTATCTTATGCGTGCAACCCTTTGAAAATCTACCCCATTATGTTTGTTCTACCCCTGCTGAACTCAGGCCTTCAGATGAATGGATATCTTTTCCCTGCCTTCAAAATTAATCAGGTCCTGGCTCTTTAAATTGCTTTTGCATAAGGCTTCTTGTTGGATTGGACCTAGCCCATCCAAGATCTCAGATGTTGAATATCAACAGCTGTTTTTCAAGTTTTCATTTAAAAATAGCAGGGTAACTCAGAATGTAGTTGTTACCCTTCTTTACCTCCATTGAGAATTCTTTCTTCTTCCCTTTTCACTTTATAACTGCTGTACCTCATAGGAAGTCTTTGTTAAAGCTGCCATGATTTATATCCAAGGGGTGGCTGCTTGCATGTCTCAACAGGCTAAAAGTTGAAAGAATTGATGGAATTGGAGTTTTATTAAAGTGTCAGAAGCAATCTGATAAGTTTTGTTTTAATTATTAGGGAAAATGTTAGAAATGTGATGGGCCCCTAAATTGGTCATATGTAACTAGTGTTTTGTTCCAGGAAAGATTTTAGGTGGGGTGCTCCTGGATTCCTTTTTTAGGTGTTTGATAAAAAAAATAAAATAAATTACTAGGTAGACAATTGCACTGATCCATCACGAGATGGCAGAGCATTTGACAAAAGAATATGGTACATTCCAACTCATGGGAAAGTTATGGAGGGAGTGTTCATTGAATTTTACTGTGTGTGTCCTTTAAGAGCAATGGAAAAAAAAAGTCCTGTAAAGGGAATATTTTTCAGAGTATAAAAAGCTCATGTGCTCGTAGTTCCTCTCCTCAAGGAGAGAGCTCTGCAGAGGCTTTCCCCCTCAAGAGGGAAAGGCCTGAGGTTGGAGAGGTATTTATTTATTTATTTATTTATTTATTTATTTATTTCGGATTTTTTATATACCGACATTCTCAATACAAGTATCGAATCAGGTCGGTTTACATATAACAAAACCTTTGCACAAATGGCGTTACATGGAACAGCGTTTCTTAACATATAACGTATAACATATAGCATTTAGCTATATATTTCTCCCCATGAGGAAACAACCAAGTAACTCAACCTGGTCCTGAAGGTGGAGAAGTGACTTATGGTCCCACAGTGAGTGGAAGCCTTAGGAGACAAGAACGTTTGGAGAGGGATGGGCAAGGAAGCAGGGAATCCCTTGCTACTGCTAACAGAGAATCTTGGAACCTATTAGGAAAGGAAACCAAGGTGCCCTGAGTGATATGGAGATTTACATTGAGATTAATGAATGAGGACTGCTCTATATTAAGTGATTTGAGCCATGAGGACTGTGAGGAACATAGGTTTTTGGAGTGAAGTGGTGAGCACTTTGTGAACTCCTCCTAACTCAGGACAAGAATTACCTGGTCAATTTGATACCATTTGGTTATTTTATTATTTATTTATTTAAAAGTTTTTATATACCGTCATTAAGTTATTTACCATCATAATGGTTTATAATAGGGCACATATATCAAAGAAAATATAGATCATACTTTACATAGAGGGTGCCATTATCATTCGGTAACAAAACAACATTAAGTATAATATGGTTTATGACGTGGAATTTACGTTAATTAAATTCTCATGGGGGATTGTATGTTTTATTGCTATTCAACCTGTCTGTTTGACTACAATTATCAGATGGATAAAATAATTTCCAGGTAGTATCTGGAAATTGTGCTCTGGGTGCTCTATGTCCGCTTATTCTTATTTATTTGCTTGCGTCGTTCTCTTTCTTGAAGGCTTGTTTGAAAAGCTAGGTTTTGAGGTGTATTTTGAAAAGTTTATGATTTCTCTGAAGTCTTAGATCAAGTGGCATGGTGTTCCATAATATGGGACCGGCCAGGGACAGTGCACGTTCCCTAACCTGGGTTAGTCTTGCTGTTTTCACAGATGGAATGGTTAAAAGAGCTTTGTTTGCTGATCTTAAATTTCTATGTGGGACATGTACGCGATTAGTGGATTAGTTTGTGTATTGTGCAAAGTGCTTTGAACTGCACTCTTTGTTCTATGGGTAGCCAATGTAGTGCAGCAAGTGTATCTGTGATGTGATATTTTTTACTTTTTCCAGTGAGAATTCTAGCTGCGGAGTTTTGTAATATTTGCAGTGGTCTTATTGTAGTGTAGGGTAAACCGAGTAGTAAAGCATTACAGTAGTCAGTGCTTGCAAATATCAGTGATTGAAGCACTGTGCAAAAGTTTGGCAGCGATAGTAATGGTTTAAGTTTTCTGAGTATCATGAGTTTAGCATATCCTTCTTTAATCTTTAGTGTTATGTGCTGTTTGAGGTATAGCTCTGTGTCAATTATTACTCCGAGGTTGCATACTTTCTCGGCTAGTTCAATTTTTTGGTTACTGTTTGGAATTATTGGAGTTTGTGTAATGTTCATGCTCTTTCTTTCTATGAATTCAGTTTTATCGATGTTAATTATCAGCTCCATTTGGTTTAGTAGTTGTTTTATTATTTCTAGATACATAATGGCTAAACTCATTGTTTTGTCAACAGTATCTTCTATTGGTAGGATTAATTGAATGTCATCAGCGTAAACATAGTGTATAAATTCCTAGTCCTGCGAGGAGATGGCATAGTGGAAGTAGATATATGTTAAAAAGAATAGCTGAGAGTGCCGACCCTTGTGGAACTCCTGTTTTTAGGGTAATTTTCTCAGATAGTGTTTTTAATTTGTACTTTAATGTCATGTTGCTAAAGCTGCAGCCTTGCTGTGAATGCCTGTTATTTCCTGGTGGAACCCTTTTAAAATCCACCCCTATGTACATTAAATTTCATCATGTAAATGATTACAATTAGGAGCACAAACATGTGCATATAGGAGATTTGCGCCAGTTATTCAGATGCATTTTAACTTCTCAGGCTTTGCCGCCACTTAGCCATAAATGTCTCAAAAGCCACTACTTATCCGAATAATTAAGACAGCCAGATAAGTGTTAAAATGCTACTTATCTGGCTACATTGAAAATACATGCCGTGTAACTTTTAGATACGTGAACGTGTTGGGTAGATTTAAATGTATTTTATATAATGTGGGAAATAAAAATAGATAGAATTGAAAAAGACTTCAGGCATCTATCTCTTTTGTATTTCCTAACGGCTTTCATAGATCGCCTACCTTTGTGCTTTTTACATAATGTGCACACATTTGCGTGTACAATATAAAATACATGTGCATGCACGCACGCATCCAGTCACGTATATAGTAACATAGTAACATAGAGATCGTTTTCAGCCACTGTGCGGCTCAGCTAGTTAACCAGATAAATATAACTAGCTAACTAGCAGGGTATATTCAGTGGCGCAGTCATGCCCCTGAACATAATCAGCTATCTTAAAGAGTTAGCCAATCAGAGTTAGCCGCACAGATTAAGCAGCTAACTCCAAATATTCCTCCACCCAGAAACACTTCCCACCCGGCCCCAAAACACCCCCAACTTATGTTGCTAGAATTTAGCTACATATGGCTCTCAATGTAGCCGGGTGGCCATTTAGACAGATAACTTTTTCAGTTATCTGTCTAAATGGCTTTGATTATCGACCTCATAGTAAATAAGAGCAGACAAAGACCCAAGTGGTCCACCCTCTCTGCCCAGCAATTTTAATTTATGTATTCTTTTTAATTTATTTAGTTTTTATTCTAAGTCTAGTAACTCCCGCTCTACGCAGCTTTCCCCAATACACCTTTGCTACAATTTTTGCCTACCTTCTTTTTGCACTCCCCCATCTCCTTGTCACTCCCCCCTCTCCTCTGCACTCAGTCTGATCTTACAGCAGTTTTTCCTGGTGGCATCCCTGCCTTTTTTCTTTTGCTCTTTTTTTCTGACTACACCTGTATTTCCCCCCCCCCCCCCCATCTCCTTTGCTTAACCTGATGTTTTACTTTGCCTCTGAGTTTTGGCTTGTACTTATCTGTAATCTAGCTGAATTCTACCTGCAATTTAACTGGCATAGTGGCTTGTCTTCAGACTGTACTTTGCAGTTCTTTGGTTATAAGATGCAAAACACATTAAATAACAAATTAAATGAAATTTAATTATGAAAATGAATACCAGAATGCATCTGTTCCAGGATAATTTCAGTGTATATGAACTGTGGGAAGCTTTCCAGCTATGCACCAGTTCATCCAGTTATGATTTACACATTCCATTCCTCGCCTGCCATACGGGCGCATTTGCACTTGTTTTAAAGTTATCCTCGTAGTTAAAAAAAACATGAAAAATAATACGATAATACAGATTAAAAAGCCATAAAAATAGACAGACTATAAAAGAAAATTAAAAAATAAAATAAAATCAAAGATTTAAAAACACAGGATGAAAATCTTCATCTGATCAGCTAGAAAATAGCAAAGAACATATGATCCAGTCTTCAAACCTTTTATCAAATAATCAGGTTTTGATTAACTTTCTAAATCTGAAATAATGTTTCTCCATGCAGAGATCTAATGAGAGAGAATTCCAGTGACGTGGGGCTTGATATTGAAAGTCTGCCTCTCTGGCATGCTCTAATCTTATTTCTCTAGACAATGGAGGCTTTACTCTATGAAGATCTTGGAACTCTTGGATCTTGGAGCCAAAAGGTTACTGAGCTAACCAGGAGTCCCTCTATTTATTAGTGCCCTCTGCCTTACATAAAAACCTTTCAAAACAATTCTGGCTCTAACAGGTAGCCAGTGAAGATTTTGAGGCAGGAGAGAAATATGCTCATATTTTGAAACTCTAAAGATAACTCAAGCTGCTGTGTTTTGTAATAATTGCAGCCTCCTAAGAGTGATCTTGGTAGTACCCAGAGTTACAATAGTCTAGTTTTGAGAGTTCTAAAGCACATGATATAATTGTAAGCCTATGTTTCCCTAAAAAAGGCTTTACTTTCCTAGTCATGTGTAAAGAAAAAAAGACTGACTTGGTTAAAACTTCAAGATCTGGTGGGCCATATATAAAACTTTATCTATATCTACTCCTAAGATTTTCACTTTATCCACTAAAGGTTTTTCATGTTAGGAGTTAGTCAGTCAACTATTTCACCTCTGAAAAACCAGATAACTTCTGATTTTAAGGAATTCACCTTTAGTCTATGAGTTGATAACCAAATAATAATCTCTCCCAGGCAGGTGTTAAACCTAGAAATTTCAGCTTTGGCATCCAAAAAAGTTGCAATAGTTTGAATATCATCTGCATAGAAATAAGCACTAAAATCAAGATCCTGAATCAAGGTAGTGAGAGATGCTAAATACAAATTAAAAAGCAATGGAGAAAGGATTAAAACACTGAGAAATATTGCATGTCATCCATTTGAGTACCGAATATTGATCATTCCACATTACTTTAAAAATTTTGTCAGATAAAAAAAAAAGACTTGAACCATCTAATGACTACCCCAGTAATTCCCAGTTCAAGCAACTGGGTTAACAGTGGCTCATGATCAATGATGTCAGAAGAGGCATTCATATCAATAGATATTCATAAGACCTTCTCACATTTATCGAAATTAAGTCTTATTTCATTGGTTTTCATTATTATACTCATTTCTGTGCTCTGTTCCTTCCTGAAGCTGAGCTGCCTGGGATGAAGAGCATTAATCTTATCAGTATAGTCCGTCAATTGTGCAGCCACAGCTTTCTCCATTAATTTCATTAAAAAAGGAAGGTTGGATGCTGGCTGATAATGCTTCAGATCTGAAGAGTCTTAAGATTGATGCAGTTCAGTGGGCAGATGACAATCTAGGTGCACATGTATAGCGTTAGCCCATGCAGTAACAGGAAGACAGCATCACACAGGCCAGAGAGAGGTGGACTGTAGGGACTTAGAATCAGGTGTGAAGGCCAGAAAGAGATGCCTTAGCTTTGGCTGCATGGGTAGGCATGAGGTGGTTCTAATATCTCGGTTGGCCTTACTGATCTGATGGAGGTGGCCTTAAGTGTCAGTGTCGGACATATCTGCAGTTGAGGAGAAATGATCAGTTGCATGGGCCAGAGGGAGATTGTCCTAGCAGCAGAAGTTAAGGGGATACCTCCTACACAGGTCCAGAGGGAGGTAGAAATATCAGTGAGGACCAACACCATGACAACTTCAGCATACACCAAGAGGAAGGAGTCTGGTAAGGCTAAACTGGGTACAGTGCAGAGGAGGATGGGACTTAGGTGAAGCGAAGAGAGAGAGAACAGAAGAATCAGGTTTTGAGGGAGAGGGAGATCATGGAAGGAATGAGGCCTTGGGAGAGGGGGAAAGGAAGCACAAAGGGAGTCAGGCCTGGAAGGAGGGGTATGGGAGAGAGCAAAAGTATGCATGCATGGGGATTTGGCCCCAGGTAGGGGAACAAAGTATAAGAATATGGAAGGGAATCAGGACTCTAGGGAGAGAGCACAGACATAACAGAGAGTGAGCAGAGTGGGTCAGGTTAGCATGGCAGTGGAAGATGTCAGGTGCGGGGAGATGGAGGTTGCAGACAAAGTGGATGGGCTTATGCTTTGAGGGTTGGAGGCAGAGAGACAGTGGAGAGACTGGGGGCAGATTTTAAAACTTATGCGCGGACGTAGATTTGTTCACGCAACCCGGCGCGAAAAAATCTACGCCCGATTTTATAACATGCGCACACTGCCGCACATTTTATAAAATCGGAGCGGCCTTGGAAGGAACTTTTTTCCCGGCCTTCCCCCCACCTTCCCCTACCTTCCCCTCCCTTCCCCTATCTAACCCACCCCCCAGCCCTACCTAAATCCCCCCCCACCTTATTTTATTTCTTACGCCTGTCATTTTGCGCGTGCCGGCAGGCGAACCTCCGGCACGGCCGGAACGGAGGAGGGCTCGGGACATACCCCCGGACCGCTGTCCCACCCCCAAACCTGACCCAGACTACCCCCTGATCCCAGACACGCCCCCCGGACATGCCCTGGACCGCCGTCACGCCCCCAGACCCACCCCCGGACCGCCCACTTTTGAAAGCCCTGGGACTTGCGTGCATCCCGGGGCTTGCGTGTGCCACCGAGCCTATGCAAAATAGGCTCGGCTCGCGCAGGGGCAGATTTTCTCAGGTTACGCACGTAGCCTTTGAAAATCTGCCCCTAGGTGTTCAGACTTGAGGTGGAATAGAGTAAAGTGAATAAGGCCTAGAGGCAGAGGGGTTCAAGCTAGGGGAAGTGGAAGAGAAAGTAAAATGGATGGCCTTAAGATCTCCTCTCACAGTGTACTCCTAGTGGAATTATGCACAAAAATATTAACAATTCTACATCTTTCAGTAATAACTATTTCTGTATTGTATTTTAAACTAATTTCTTAAAGATTGTGATTTATGATGTATTTTTCAAATATAAAGCATGCGGAATTTACAGAATTTTAAAATATTGTGCACATAATTATTTTTTGTGCAGAATTCTTACATTTTTTGTACATAATTCCTCCAGGAGTAGCATGTGTTTGAGTGAACCCTTCTTTGAGTTAGGATCATAGGCATTGCATTAGTGTGGTGGCCTTTCCTCTCATATAGCACAGATGGTATTTTTTCAGAATGTGATATAAATTGTTTTTTTCTAATCCAAATATCTGTAATTGCCAGTTGATACTTGGCAAAAGTTACAGTTTAGTCAATACCGATGAGTATTGCCTGTCAGGACATGTCATAGACCAGTAGTCTCCAACCTAGAGGAATCCTAGCCAGTCTCATTTTCAGGAATATCCACAATAAATATGCAAAGACAGATTTTCATACAATGGAGGCAAATCATACAAATCTATTTCATGCATATTTATTGTGGATATCTGAAAACTAGGGATTCCTCTAGGATCTAGTTGGGAACCACAGTGATTGATCATCACAAGAAAGCACTGGCTTCTTTCACCTTCACTACAATGTTTCCTACCACATTTCTGCTGGTCTTCACCAGGACATAAGTTCATTTTTTTAGGGTCCAGTACACACTTGTAAAAGCACCATCCCTCTCTTATACACACCATCCCACATTATGTAAAATGCCATGAATCAAGAAATAAATGTATACTTTAATTCTACAATTACCTTCTACATTGTTGACTATTTTGCAACTTTTTCATTGATGGTCCTATTAATGGCATTACCTGATCAATTTTTGTATTTATTTTTTGTTCTAGTGGACCAACATGGCTGAAAGTATTTTATAAATAAACCAATTCACTTTAAAGTTTTATTTTTCTGGCTTTTTCATTGCAAAATTATGAATTCTCTCCCCAATGTCAATTTCTCTTGCAAATTCAAACACGATAGACAAAATAGCAAGGTGGCTTACCCATTCTTGTCCCATGGAAGAACATCTATAGTTTTTGATGAGTGCTAGCTAGCTAAAACCAATGCCAGTCACTGAGAGCACAGAAGAAAGCTGTGCACACTGAACTGAAAATGTGTTGCAATTGTTTTTTTTTTGTTTTTTTTTATTTTATTAGATCTAATAAGTGGGAGTATTTCAAACTCTTTTCTGAAAGAAGATTTGAAGATTCTTTTCAAGCACAACATTCTCTGAATGATCCATTGGATAATTATGAACAAGACATTGAGAAGTTTCTTCAAGTTGTTCAGACTCTTGTGTCAACTATTTTAGAACAGAATGGCATGCAAAATAAACATTATTAGTGGATTTGTTTCTATACTTTAATTGCTGCTGAAAGTTGCATCAAATATATTCCCTCTGAATAGGTTCTAAATATTTTTTTCTGAGATGGTAGAACATGAGTCTTCAGCTGCGCATTCATGAAATAATTTCTGCTTTCTCGCTTCAAATCTTATTTATTTATTTAATAGCTTTTATATACCGGCATTAGTGTGAAACATCATGCCGGTTCACATTTTAACAAAATGAGTGGAAAATACATCGTAACAAGGAAATAAGGGCGGGGAATCAATGCCAACAGGGCAACGAAAATACAGGTTTGAAAAAGAATAAATAATCAAATAGCAAATTCAAAACTGAAATTACAACAATTCAACATGATAATTGCAACAGATTAGAGAAGATGATACTCAGAGATTACATTGTATTAAAAGGGGGAACTAAAAGGAGAGAGCCCGTGGTTCACAATGTAGAAGCTTCGATCAAGAAGAACAGTGTGCGGGGGATAAAAGCCTCAAGGAAGAGGAAATGGGGTACCAATAGGCAGGATGAACAAGTAAGTAAGAGCCTGGAAGACAGGTCTGGAGGCAGGGAAAGCAAGGAGACTAATATGGGTAGGCCTGTTGAAACAACCAAGTTTTTAATTTCTTTTTGAATTTATTTGAGCAGGATTCTAAGCGTAGCATCATGGGCATGGAATTCCAATGTGTGGGGCCGGCAATAGAAAGAGCTCGTTCCCTAGTAGATGAGAGGTGTGCTATTTTTAGAGAAGGAACGTGCAGGGTTCCTTTGTGAACTGTTCTCGTGGGTCAGTTCTGTTGCACAGCACTGAATGATATATCCAGCCACAAGGAATTGTGAGAGTGAATGGATTTGTGTATAGTGGTTAGTGTTTTATAAGTTATTCTGAATGGGATGGGGAGCCAGTGCAGGCCTTTCAGAATGGGGGTGATGTGGTCTATTTTATTCCCATGCCTCCTGCTACAAGACGTACTTCCTGCAGAATTGTGAGCCATGGATCTCTAAATTATTTTACTTCAATAATATCAGCAATGAGAACTGCGTCTGATTCAAGACAGGCTCCCCTCGCTTGGAAAATCGTGTTTCTGTCATTAATATTTAAAAGAACCTTGTACCAGAAGCTAGCCACAAAAAAAAAGGCATGAAAATGAGCTAAAGTACCATTAGGGCTTCCAGTTCTGCTTGGGTTTCATGTGTCAAATTTAATTCAAGAGCACATTCTTGTGCTTTCAGAATACCTGGTAGTTACTTTGTGAGTAGACAGCAACAGCATATGCACTCCAGTATGTGTCTGACTGAGAGTGGGGTTAGCAGTACAGCTTATCTGTTATTATCGTTCCACCCCATAAAGTTAGCCCTAATTGACACGCAAAGTAGCTACACACCACCCAAAAAATGTTAAGGATAACTTGTCGGACTCCGTATGGAGCTTGCAGGCCCATGGCTATTGTGTACCAACAGATCTGCAAGCTCATTTTCAAAGAAAAGCTCTCCATGACGTTTCCCTTTGAAAATATCTCATCTGGAGGGGACTGCAGGTACACCAGTACCTACAGAATTTGAAGGCGCAAACTTCACCCTGAGAAGTATACACAGGAAGTTAAAAATAAACTGCCCCATGCATATTTTGCCATGATGGCTCTGGTGCTGCCCCTTTGTTCAATGTGGTGAAGAGTATATGCACTGTGGACAGCACACACACTTTTTCCACACTGAGGGGAGGACAAATTTTGAAAGGGCCTTTGTCCATAGGTAAACACTCATTCATCAGTGGACAATCCCTTTAAAAATCGGCCCCTTAATGTTTCAGTACATGGGGTTGTAACATTAACTCCTACAAATGTAGGAATCTATTTAGCAAATTCTGCTAATCTACATTAATGCATGTTGTAACATCTTAACATGTGTCATTAGCAAATAGGTTTTAGCATAGTTTGATAAATATATCCCATTTGGAATAGGAAGCACATGGCAAATGCACAGTAAATTCATTTCAGGACATAATGCAGGCCTGACTACCCTTTATTTTTCCTGACATATAAAAGCCATTATCAAAACCTTGTCCTCTGCAGTCATCAAAAAGGAATGCTATGATACTTCAGACAGACAATTAACATTTTAGCTATCTGCTCTCAAAAGTGATAAGCTCAAAAAACCTTTCGTTAATACTAAATGTACCCATATATTTGTGAACCACAAATCAGAATATCAACATGTGTCCTTGGTGAAAGCATCACTTATGATTCAGTAATAATGGTCCTTTTCTATATTTGCAAGGATGATCTTCTGCACACTCTTACCGCATAATTCTGTAAACTCATTCTGACTTTCCCAGGAGAGCTAATGAGCCTGTTCTTGCATCATGTTGTCCTCTGTTGGCTTCTGTTTGACTTTGGCGAAATGGTCATGAGTGATGCTGTCATAATGAGCAGTTAACTTAAAAGTTCCAAGAAGGTTGCCATTGTGTGGCTCATGTATTACATTATTATCTCTTTGGAATGCTAAACCTCTTGAAGCAAGATATAAGGTAACAGCCAACAATATTTCTAATATTTCTTTCCATCGTTTTACTTCTATTAATAGTTGTTTTTAAACCTCACTGTCCACTTTATGTCCACTTAACAGTAACTGCTGTAATTCCTCCCACTGGCAGTAGCTAGTTTTATGTCCCATGCTCTTTTCATGTTCTAGAAGCTTATTGTATAGCTTATGCCATTATTTCATATTTGGTGTATTTACCTGACTATCTTTTGAAATCACTGGATGCACCTTACAGCTTTCCCTCATTATCAGTTGTCACAAAGACAGTCTTCATATTAAAATAATTTCCCTATTGCTATGTTCATCTACTTCCCTAGTTAGCTTATAGCCTGACCCAGACTGCAGAATGGCTGTCTGTTTTGAAAAACTGGAGAATTGATTTTTACTTTGCTTTCATTTAGCTCCTTAGGTTACAGGCTCCCGATTTGTATTTATAGCCAGGCATGGTGAGTGCATGTGTGAGCGAGAAAGAAAGAGAGAGGCGTTCTTTCTTTGCAGGAACTGTTTCCTTTGCCTGTTTCAGTTCTTATCTTTGCAATGTGCAGACCACCAGGCTTAACTTATTAGTCATTTTAGGGCCTGTAAATCCTACCAGCAACACTGGAGGCCTTCATTGCCTCTGGGAATCTGGGATAAGTATACCACCATGGCTATACGGTGCTTTATCTTTACTCTCTGTATGTAACCCTCTTTCCCAAGGCACTTCCTATAGAAGACATGGGGCCACCTTTGAGTACTGCAGAATAGGAAAAACTGGCTGCAGACTTGGATTAGGAATATTCCAGTGGGGGACAGATCAGTGCTATAAGGACCAAGGGAATCACACATAATTAGTAAAAGAAAAATTCACAATAATGTGTTTTTCCAAAACAAAGAGTTTACTGAAGAATAATAAAGTGGCAGAAAGCAAAAGATTTTCCAAAAGTTACAGTTCACAGTCCAGATGTGAAAATAGAAAAATACAGAGCAATGGAATAAATTGGAAGGGTCTCTTCTAGCTTATCTTTTGTCTCCAATACCTTCCCAGAGATGGTACAGGCTCTGCTGCTACAATGACAGCTTCCTGCAGGTACCTGTACGTGCTGCAGTCCTTCAGCAATGGCTTCATTCTCCTTTTTAGCTAGACACCCTCCAATGGCTGTGAAGTCCTTACCAACTTGTCTTACACAAAAGCAGACTAGAGTTCAAATTGGGGACTTGTAGCATCTCACTAAACATCACTGGACACGAAGAAGCAAACATTCGAAGCGGTTTGTCTGGCTAAGTTCAGGGCTTACTTACCCAGACAAACCCTCCCAGATGAAGTCAATACACAGCTAAATCTTAGCTGGATAAAAATGGAGCAGGGTGGGAGATTTCTGAGGCATGGTTTAAATATACCTGGCTTGTGCTGAATATCAGTACTGGCAGGATAAAGTTATCCAGCTATCTTTGGAGGGATAAAAACGGTCCTATTGTTAATTGCTAACACTCCTCCCGTCCCCAACACACACACACACACACACACACAAATAAAACAAGCAACTGAGCAACTCTGTAAAGGTCTCCCTTCCTCCTTCCTGATCTCCTCCTCCAGTTCTAAATAGGGATTGGTCTTTTTACTAACCATTGTCAGGGAAGGGCTCAATCAGAGGCCAGTGAAGTGAACGAATGAATGCTTTCAGCTGTACGGGCATTTACTATTTGAGCCAATGAGAGAAGGAAAAATCCTCTCCTCTTCCTGCTGTATTTCACCAGCACTTATGGGGGTTAGGAGTTGGGGTGGGAAGTTTGGGAGGGTGGGAGGGGATTGGCTTGGATGATACTTTAATTTATTTTTTAGGATTGGGAGGGACAGAAAACACCTTGGCCAACTTATACTAATTATTTCTGAGGATTGGGAAGGAGGGGGACAACTCTGTTGTCCATACTAATTATTTTGGGGTTTGGGAGGGAGGGTGCCCTAAGACAGATCCTCTGCCATTTGTATTTTTTAAATTTTTAAATCTGTTTTCAGTAAGTCGGCCATTGAAAAAGTCTGGATAACTTTATCTGGGTAACTGTAGCTGAGTATATTCAGTGGGAGATTTGTCCTGCTGAATATTTGGCTCAAAATTTCCAGGTAACTTTACTTGGATAACTTTGCAGCTGGCTGGCTTACTGAATGTTGTGGATGTGGACCCTTGGACCAAGGCAGAGTTGGTGCAACCTGGAGGGAGGAGCCCTGTAGGTCCCCACCATCAGCAGTTGGAGCTGGCTGAAGCAGAGGCCCAACTGGAGCTTTGCCAATACCAGCCCACGTTCTCCTTAGGTTGAGCCCTTGGGTGCCGAGGCCAGCTGGTCTTAGGTGCGGGCCTCTGTGAAAGTGATGATCTGTTGCCATGGAGATATTGCAGGCCAGGAAGGAGAAAGTGAAGTAGGAGCAAACAGTGATCAGGGTAGGCAGCGGTCAGACACAGTCAAGTTCAGGCTGTGGTTAGAGACAGGCAGAGTTTGAAGAAAGTCGAGGTCCAGGCAATGGTCGAAGCAGGCGGAGTTCAATCGAGGAGGAGAGAAGGCAGTTGTCAAAGGCAGGCAGAGGTCAAGCAGCGTCGTGGTCCAGTCCAAGGGTCAAGCCAGAAATTTAATACAAAGGTAGAGTTAGAGCCAGTCCAAGGTCAAGCCAAAAGGCCATTCAAAGGGGACAGAGAAAGAAGAGAAGGATGGGGACCTCAGGAGCTGGAGATGCTGGAGACAGACAAGGAACATTGACCATGAAGGCAAGAACTCAAGATGAGTCGGACTGCCAAACAGGAACAGGAATGATACACAGGAACTCAGGAACACAGAGTAGGAACAGGAACCAGGAACCATGAACAAGAATCAGGAACAGGAATATGGTGGCAAAGCATTTCTCGAAGCAAGACAACCTATTTCCAAGGCACTGGAAGGTTCTCCATCTAGCCCTTTATAGGGCTGGCCTAAAAACATAATCAGAAGGCACCTCCGAAGATTTCCTGCTGCTGGCCCTTTAAAGTTAGGGCAGTCGTCGCACATGTGTCCTAATGGAGGGGGCATGCCTTGAGGATCCGGCGATGTCCTGCTGTGAAGAGGAGAACAGTCGTGGCACAGCCTCCTGCCGCAAGCTGAGGAGGGCCCAACGCCAGGGGAAAGATGGGAGTCTGGACGCAGGCGCAGCAGGCAGCTGCTTCCCAGAAGGCCGATGCAGCGTCAGGAGGCAGAGAGGTTGGGCCCAGCCTGATGGTAAGGGTGGCAGGTTGCGGGACAGTCTGTGGTCTGCCGAACACAACACTGAATATCATCCTGGAAAAGTTTGTAGAGGATTGAACTTTCCTCTCTTTGTGCGAAAAACAAAGGGGAAACTCTCCCTCGCCCATAAAATCCAAGAAAATATAGGAAACAGGCCTTCTCTGTCTCTGTGAAAAGACACGCAGCTGTCCCACTGGAAAAGCAAGAAGTTGGAAATACCTCGCCAGAGAGCAGGCCAGCACCCTTGCTGCTTCTCTCCCCACCTCAACGGCATTGACTCTTTCTGATTTCTCATGGAGACACCTATATAAGTTCAAAGGAACCCACCCTGGGAGATGGACCACTACTGGTTTTATATTTCCCTTTTCACACTTACTGCTGGAATTTTCTGCATTAGACTATGGTAAAGGCCTAACAGCTTTAACTCTATTTATATCTAGGACTTGTAATTCTTGAGAGAGCATGTCACATAGAGAAGTATAAATCCCTCGGTCTCCCCAACTACAAGTCCTAGAATTACCTGCACAAGATCACTTCCTGTGTTCTACCTTAGGGCATGGAGTGGCCAGGAACTCGTTGTTCAGAACACTGATTGTTATGATTTTGATTAGCACTAGCAAATCTCACAACTTAGATATCCTATAGGTAGTACATAAATATCTTCAGGCATGACCTAAAATTTAACCTTACATTTTTTTTCTTCAAGGTAATAAGATTGTAACCTGGGCTGATTTATTTATTTATTTATTTATTTGAACATTTTTATATACAGTCATTCCAAATGAAGATCACAACAGTTTATAAAAGAAACATTCATGCTACAGATCAACACAACAGGGGTTTATATAAATCTACTTCGATTTTCCGATACATATTATTTAAAAGTCGACCACTAGGATGTCAGGTTAGTAATATAGAAACTCTATTTCAACAAATTTCACATAATCATCAGTAAGTTGTCTTAAGATACTTATAATCTTTCATTACTTTTTTGTCCTTGTTATTGTAGTCTCTGCATTCTAATGTTTTTTAGGTTAGGTTATATGCATTTTTGAATAACCAAGTTTTCAGTTCACATTTGAATCTCTTACTTTCTGGCATCAAACATATAGCATCTCAGATAGAGAATTCCACAATTTTGGGCCCACTATGGAAAGCACACGATCTCTTATTTACATCAGATGCATACTCCGTATAGTAGGCACAGTCAATAGTCCTTTATTTTGAGATCATTGTGTTCGCTGCGGTGTATATGGTTGTAATGTCATGCCTATCAGACTGGGGTTACTGGAGTGGATGGTTTTAAATATTAATGTTAATACTTTATAATAGATTCAGGATTGTACTGCAATCAGTGCAGTGATATCAGCGAGGGTGTAATGTGATCAAATTTCCTTGTTTCTAATAAAAGTCTTGCTGAGGCATTTTGTAATAACTGTACTGGTTTTAATAGACATGTAGGAAGGCCGAGTAATAGGAAGTTACAGTAGTATATGCTTGAGAAAATTAGTTTGTAAAACAGTATGGAAGTCTTTGAAAGTTAGTAAAGGTATCAACCAATGTAATATGCTTTTTCTTTGTAAGGTTTTCATCTCTCTGGATACCTAAGTCCCATACTTGATCTGAGGGGGTAATGTGAAGAATATCTAGGTCTAGAGATGGAGGTTTAACTATAGAAGAAATTCTCCTTAACCAAATGATTTCAGGGATTTTTTTGTGTTTAATTTTAGTTTAAGTTGAGCTAGTTCTTTCTGTATTGTTTTCATGTATGTTGAGAGTGTCGATGCCATATTTTCAAATGATTTGGTGAATGGGATGTAGAACTGTATGCCATCAGCATATAAGAAGAAGATGATTCCTAAATCAGCCAGTAATTAACATAGAGGGAGCATATAAATATTGAATAGTGTTGCCGAGATTGCTGAATCTTGAGGGACACCTATAACAATATGGAAGGTATCAGATTATGTGGTTGCCCAGTTTGACTTAGAATGTCCTAATAGACAGAAAGGATGAGAACCAGTTGAGGACACTACCATCTATTCCAATTTTTCTCAGCTGATGGCATAACAGGGTATGGTCCACAGTGTCAAAGGCAGCTGTTAAATCGAATAATTCCAAAAAATAAGATTCATCATCATCAAACCTACATAGGACAGAATCCTTTAAAGAGATGAGTAAAGTCTCAGTTGAGTGATTTTTCCTAAATCCAAATTGATTTGGGTATAGAATGTCATGGTCTTCCAAGTGATTTACCAGTTGAGATAACAGTGCTTTTTCAAGAACTTTTGAGAGAAAAGAAAAATTGGATATTGGACAATAGTTATCCCAATCAACAATTTTACCAAATTTATTTATTTGCTTTGTCCCATATGGAACCAATCCTTCTGAGAGTGAATGGTTATGGTTGCGATTGTCGGAGTGATTATGCTGTGTACTAGAGATGTGCATTTGTTTATCACGAATTAGGCAATTTCAACAAAATTGCCTAATTTGTCGTGATTCGGGGGACGCAAACCACGAAACGGAATTTTCCCCAAACTTCGGGGAAAATTTGTTTTTCGGGTTAGTGCGGGGGGGGGGAGGGGCACATTTATTTAAAAAACAAAAACCCACCCCAACCCTCCAAATTTACTGTATTACAAACCCCCCACCATCCCGGTCCCTCCCCCAAGACTTACTAAAAGCGGGGTCCTGCGAGTGATCTCTCCCTCCAGGCCGTCGGGCCTGCTATGAATCAAAATGGCGCCGATGGCCCTTTGCCCTTACGATGTCACAGGGGCTACTGGTGCCATTGGTCGGCCTCTGTCACATGGTAGGAGAAATGGATGGCCAGCACCATCTTGTACTCCTACCATGTGACAGGGGCCAACCAATGGCACCGGTAGCCCCTGTGACATAGTAAGGGCAAAGGCTATTGGCACCATTTTGAATACTGGCAGCCGACGGCCCAAGTGCAGGATATGGCTCCAGGACCCCCACTGGACCACCAGGGACTTTTGGCAAGTCTTGGGGGCATTTTGTAATAACTGTACTGGTTTTAATAGACATGTAGGAAGGCCGAGTAATAGGAAGTTACATTGCTCCTACTATGTGACAGGGGCCGACCAATGGCACCGGTAGCCCCTGTGACATCGTATGGGCAAAGAGCCATCGGCACCATTTTTATTCGTAGCAGGCCCGACGGCCCGGAGGGAAAGATCGCTCGCGGGATCCCGCTGACCACCAGGGCTTTTACTAAGTCTTGGGGAGGGATCGGGATGGTGGGGGGATTATAATACAGTAAATTTGAAGGGTTGGGGTGGGTTTTTTTCCGATTCTGGGCAAACTATTTTGTATAGGCTCGGCAGCGCACGCAAGTCCCTGGACGCGCTTATGTCCCAGGGCTTGCAAAAAGGGGCAGGGCATGGGCGGTCTGGGGCGGGGCAGGGCGGGGCCTGAGCCTCCAGGCACAGCGGCCCTCTGTCACTGTGCCCAGGATCGCGGGCCGACCGTCAGCCAGCGTGTGTAAGTTACGCCTGCCAGGAGGCAGGCGTAATTTCTTCAACAAAGGTAAGGGGGGTTACTAGGTAGGGCTGGGGGGTGGGTTAGGGAGGGGAAGGTGCAGGGGGGTATAAGGAAAGTTCCCTCTGAGGCTGCTCCGATTTTGGAGCGGCCTCGGAGGGAACGGAGGCAGGCTGCGCAGGTCGGTGCGCACAAGTTGCACAATTGTGCACCACCTTGTGCTCGCCGACCCTGGATTTTATAACATGTGCGTGCAGCTGCGCGCGCATGTTATAAAATCGGGCGTAGATTTGTTCGCGCCGGGTTGCGCGAAAAAATCTGCGCCCGCGTGCAGGTTTTAAAATCTGCCCCATTCTGTTTGCATTTTTCACCAACATAGCAAACTGAACCTGTGAATTTCAATGTAATATCAACCATGATGCCCAGACCTTTTTCTTGGGTAGTAAATTCCTAATATGGAACTTAACATCATGTAACTACGCATGGGTTGTTTTTCACTATATGTATCACCTTACACTTGTCCATATTATGTTTCATCTGCCATCAGTTTATCAGATTCTGCTTGTGATTTAACTACTCTGAATAATTTTGTGTCATCTGCAAATTTGATCACCTCGCTCATTGTAGCCCTCTCCAGATCATTTATTTAAAAGTACTGGGCCAAGTACAGATCCCTGACGAACTCCACTGTTTACCTTTTTCCATTGTGTAAAAGGTAAACAGTGGATTCTACTCTCTGTTTCCTATCTTTTAACCAGTTTGAAATCCACAAAAGGACATTGCCTCCTATCCCATGGCTTTTTATTTATTTATTTTATTTATTTAGATTTATTTTCTGCTTTTTGTACTTTTTTCATCGCTTCAAAATGGATTACATTCAGGTACTGTAGGTATTTCCCTATCCTAGAGGGCTTACAATCTAAGGCCTGGATTTTCTAAGGTCGCAGACCTTAGAAAATCCAGCGGTAAGGGAGGGGCGGGCCTGCAGTGGTGCGATGGCTGCCGGCTTTTGCACCGAATAACTACACCAAAAGGTGTAGGTATTCGGCGCGAAACTGGCGGCGATAAGGGTCCTTACCTTTCACCGCCAGTGATGTGTCTGCAGCGTCGGCCCGGGTGCCGCCCCGACTCCTATTCTTCCAGGGCCGACTCCGCCCCCATTTAGTGATTGCATGCGAAAAGTCTCTTTTCGCGTGTGATCACTTTTGAAATGACCCCCTAAGTTTGTACCTGAGGCAATGGAGGGTAAAGTGACTTGCCTAAGGTCACAAGGAGCGACCTGGTTCATAGCCCACTGCTCTAACCACTAGGCTACTCCTACACTCCCCAAAAATAATCCCAGTCCTCTTTAAATACATGGGCGAATACTCTACGTTGGCTTTGGGTCCTACACTTTGTAAAAAGATGGCGGAGACATCGTGTCCTGTTAGAAAATGGTAGCCATTTACAAGATAAGTATTTTTATTCTTTGTGTTTGGTTTTATATATTCTGAATTTCCACTATTTTGCCTACAGGCATAACCAAGTCCTGTTGAAAAAGGCAACATCCTTCTTTGAAAATAATTAGAGTGCCCCTGACGAAGCATAGCGATTGTGAAACATCAGCAGTGTTGGGCTGATTTTATAGCTATTGTGTGAAGGATTGTTTTCATTTCATATGGACTGGGCTTTTTTTTTTTTTTTTTTTTTTTAAAGAACTGGATAAATAAAAGATAGGAGACTGTAGTTCTTTTTAAGAAATCCAATTTTTGAAAAAAAAAACATTTTTGGAATAAAATGTTTTTTGAATGAAGGTGAATGATTGAGAAGACCGGTTGATTTTGTTTCATATATACAACGTCTGGCTTGCTGACACCTTCGTTTAGGCATATTTGATGAATGTATTTTTCTAGGTTCCCCTTTTTTTGTGATTGATTACTTTAACCTCTTGGGTAACCTTTGGACTCTTTTTTGAATGGTAATTGAAATCTCCCATTATTACTGCACTTTCAATTTGGTTAGCTTCCCTCATTTCTCTTAGCATTTCACCATATATCTCATCATTTTGGCCAGGTGGATGGTAGTATACTCCTATCACTATATTATTCCCCATTACACATGAGATTTCTACCCATAAAGATTCTACTGTGCATTTAGTCTCTTGCAGCATCCTTATCCTGTTGGACTCTATGCCCTCCCGGACATAAAGCTCAAGCCCTCTCCACCACGTTTCTCCCTCCCTATCATTGTGATATACTTTGTAACCTGGTATAGCACTATCCCATTGGCTATCCTTCTTCCAGCATGTCTCTGAGATGCCAATTAAATCAATCTCATCATTCACTGCTATATACTCTAACTCTCTCATCTTACTTCTTATGCTTCTGGCATTGGCATACAGACAGCATATACTTATTTTGCCTATACTAATGAATTAAATGCTGAAAGGCACCAGACACATAGGTTTCACGTTGGAATTTCACACAAATGAAACTTTAAATCTGTAAATAGGTCATATAGTCTTTGTTTGTAAACCCCCATGTGTGAAATGCAGAATTGGAAAAGACAAATTTGATTACTAGCAAGGTTGATGAAATCCTGAAATATAGTATACCCCTTCACTACTAACTTCTGATATACTCTATAACGGTCTCCAGGAAGAAACTGTGGATTCCCAAGTAAGAATAAGTAACTGGAAACATTCAAGGGTAAATCAGTAATCTTCCTAAGAAATTCCATGCATACTCACAATATGTGAGGAAGATAAATGATCTGGCAAATCCTCTCTTTTAACATGGGGCACATATTTAAAATCGAAAGGAGTTACTAGGCTTCTTTCTATTGTCAAAGCAGAGTAGTTCTCCTTATCCCATAACCAATTTCCTAGAAACCTCAGGCGGGCCATATTATAGTTTAAAATTCCAAAGGTATCAGTTTCTCAATAGTTAACCTAGATTTCTTACCACACCATAGAAAATGTGAACAAATTTTCAATAATTCACTAATATTCTTCTTTAGTAATACCAATGGTGTCATCTGCTTGATGAGCGTGATTCTTCCTGTCAAAGAGAGCAGAAATTGCTTGGATTTAAATGCCTTCACAATGGTGGAATATTTAATGCTTACCATTTACTCAGATCTCTATGAATTCACAGGCCCATTTAATGGAATCCCCTGCCCATTTTAAAAGTAAACCATCCCAACCATCTTTCAAATGATTTTTTTAGATCAAGTGTTTCAGATTTATCCAAGGATAACTTGAAGCCAGAGAATCTACAGTAAATCTGAGAGATGTTAAAACTTATAGATATTTGAGTTTTAATATTCAGGACAAATAAAAGGATGTCATCAGTGAAAATTACCGCTTGAATAGTCATAAGGCTCAAACTGTCTCCCATCTGCTTCAATTCCATTTATAACCTCAATACTACGGGTTCTGAAGCAATCTGGAAAAGATGTAACCAGATAAATTTCATCAATATTTATTTATTTATTATTTAAAGTCTTTTCTATACCGTCGCTAAGTTATATAGCATCGCAACGGTTTACATGTAGGCACATAAGTAAGTTTGGAGTAAGCGTACTATAGTACATTCTAACATGTGCCATTAAGTTTTGGTTACATTAAATCATAAAAATACGTACAAATGTTTAGTGATGTAGGTTCTGGCCAGGTATACCTAGAAGGTACTTTTACAGGTAAAAAAAAATCACATTTACTGTGTTATATTAAAACATCTGCATTTATCCAGATACAATAACTTACAACTTATCCATATAATATTGACTTCTGTTTGCTTTAGGTTTTTCCTCACTCCCAAATACTGTGTCAGGTTGCTCCTTTTCAATATCATTTATGAAACTAGAGTGTATACTGGTAATCATTTCTATTGATGAGTTGCCTGTGTATCCACAATCTACATTGATATAAGAATATAAGAACATGCCATGCTGGGTCAGACCAAGGATCCATCAAGCCAGGCATCCCGTTTCCAACAGTGGCCAATCCAGGCTATAAGTACCTGGCAAGTACCCAAAAACTAAGTCTATCCCATGCTACTGTTGCTAGTAATAGCAGTTGCTATTTTCTAAGTCAACTTGATTAATAGCAGGTAATGGACTTCTCCTCCAAGACCTTATCCAAACATTTTTTTAAATCCAGCATCACTAACTGCATTAACCATATCCCCTGGCAACAAATTCTAGAGTTTAATTGTGCATTGAGTGAAAAAGAACTTTCTCCAATTAATTTTAAATGTGCTACATGCTAACTTCATAGAATGCCCCCTAGTCCTTCTGTTACCCATTCTAGGCCTTTCATGATTTTAAACACCTCTATCATATCCCCCCTCAGCCATCTCTTCTCCAAGATGAACAGTCCTAACCTCTTTAGTCTTTCCTCATAGGGGAGCTGTTCCATCCCCTTTATCATTTTGGTCGCCCTTTTCTGTACCTTCTCCATTGCAACTATATCTTTTTTCAAATGTGACGAACAGAATTCTACACAGTATTCACGGTGCAGTCTCACCATGGAGCGATACAGAGCCATTTCCTAATAATTCCTAACATTCTGTTTGCTTTTTTGACTGCCGCAGCACACTTAGCCGACAATTTCAATGTATTATCCACCATGACGCCTAGATCTCTTTCCTGGGTGGTAGCTCCTAATATGGAACCTAACATCGTGTAACTATAGCATGGGTTATTTTTCCCTATATGCATCACCTTACACTTACCTACATTAAATGTCATCTACCATTTGGATCCCCAATTTTCCAGTCTCACAAGGTCCTCCTTGTGATTTAACTACTCTGAATAATTTTGTATCATCTGCAAATTTGATTACCTCACTCGTTGTATTCCTTTCCAGATCATTTATAAATGTATTGAAAAGCACAGGTCCACGTACAGATCATTGCGGCACTCTACTGTTAACCCTTTTCCACTGGGAAAATTGACCATTTAATCCTACTCTCTGTTTCCTGTCTTTTAGCCAGTTTGTAATCCATGAAAGGACATTGCCACCTATACCATGACATTTTACTTTTCCTAGAAGCCTCTCATGAGGAACTTTATCAAACACCTTCTGAAAATCCAAGTACACTACATCTACCAGTTCAACTTTATCCACATGTTTATTAACTCCTTCAAAAAAGTGAAGCAGATATGAGAGGCAAGACTTGCCTTGGGTAAAGCCTTGCTGACTTTGTTCCATGAAACCATGTCTTTATATATGTTCTGTGATTTTGATGCTTAGAACACTTTCCACTATTTTTCCTGGCACTGAAGTCAGGCTAACCGGTCTGTAGTTTCCCGGATCGCCCCTGGAGCCCTTTTTAAATATTGGGCTTACATTATCTATCCTCCAGTCTTCAGGTACAATGGATGATTTTAATGATAGATTACAAATTTTTACTAATAGGTCTGAAATTTCATTTTTTAGTTCCTTCAGAACCCTGGGGTGTATACTATCCAGTCCAGGTGATTTACTATTCTTTAGTTTATCAATCAGGCCTACCACATCTTATAGGTTCACTGTGATTTAGTTCAGTCCATCTGAATCATTACCCATGAAAATCTTCTCCGGAACGGGTATCTCCCCGGAGTAAACACCGAAGCAAAGAAATAATTTAATCTTTCCGCGATGGCCTTATCTTCTCTAAGTGCCCCTTTAACCCCTAGATCATCTAACGGTCCAACTGACTCCCTCACAGGCTTTCTGCTTCGGATATATTTGAAAAAAAATTTCTGTGAGTTTTTGCCTCTACGGCCAAATTCTTTTCAAATTCTCTCTTAGCCTGTCTTATTAATGTCTTACATTTAACTTGACAACGCTTATGCATTATCCTATTTTCTTCTGTTGGATTCTTCTTCCAATTTTTGAATGAAAATCTTTTGGCTTAAATAGCTTCCTTCACCTCCCCTTTTAACCATGCTGGTAATCGTTTTGCCTTCTTTCCACCTTTTTTAAAATCCTCATCACCTAGTAAAGAGATGTTCAGTTGCCAAAAGGAATGATATGAGCAGGAGTCACCCTTACAAATATGGATAGTAATCTCTGCATGATAAGACACAACTGTATTTTCTATGGAAGTTGACAATAAGTCAGATAAGAGACTATTAGATATTAAAAAATAATCAATTCTCAAATAAGACTGGGCAGGAGAGGAAAAAAAGTAGAATCACAATCAGTAGGATACTGTAAGCATCAGGGATTTGACAGACCTAAATCAGAAATTATATGATACAAGATCATCCATTATCTAGTTTGATGAAATTTACAATGAGACCTTGTATCTAAAATAAAATCCAGTGAGAGGTTAAAATCAACCCCAACAATTATCGGCAAGGAAACCAGTTCAGAAATAAAAATAGCTAGCTTTTTAAAAAAATACAGGGGAATCCAAGTTAGGCACAAAAATATTCAATAAGACTAGGTCCTTATGATCAAGAACTGTATGCAACCATAACCATTGACCTTCATCATCTGATTGCTGGGCAATTACCTGAACATTTAAAGGTTTCCTCTCAACCCATGAAAAAAGTTTCAGTGATTATTTTTAAGATAAGTAGTTTCTTGAAAAAAACATCTGTGTTCACCTTTATGCAATACAACACATTTTTCCTTTTAATATAATTCAAAGACATAACCTTCAAGTCAAAACCTGTAACAGGAGGGAAGAATATGTAACTTAAAAGTGAGTGCACTAAGCATGGGGTCGGATTTTAAGACTTACGTGCAGGCGTACATTTGTACGCGCAACCTGGCACGCACAAATATACACCTGATTTTATAACATGCGTGCGCAGACACGCGCATGTTATAAAATCCGGGGTTGGCGCAAGCAAGGTGGTGTACACTAGTGCATCTTGCGCGCGCCGAGCCCTAGGGGAGCCCCGATGGCTTTCCCCGTTCCCTCCGAAATCGGAGCGGCCTCGGAGGGAACTTTCCTTTTGCCCCATCCACCTTCCCCTCCCCTCCCTTTCCCTACCTAACCAGCCCTACCTAAACCCCCCCCCCCCCCATACCTTTATTTTATAAGTTGTGCCTGATTCTGGGCAGGCGTAGGTTGCGCATGCCAGCCGACAGCCGGCCCGTGATCACGGGCACAGCGGTGCTGGATGCTCTGTCCCCGCCCCCAGACCTCCCCGCCCATGCCACACCCCTTTTTTCAAGCCCCGGGACTTACATGCGTCCCAGGGCTTTATGCTCGCCGCCGAGCCCTTTGAAAATAGGTCCAGTGTGCATAGGGCATTGAAAATCTGCCCCATAGAGTACAAATAATCAAATGTTACACCTGGTAGATATAGAAACAGGAAAGGAAAAATAAAAACATTATCCATAAATTCCTTTAGCGTCAAAAACCTAAACAATAAACAACAAAAAGAAACCAGAAATATACCCAACCCAAGTTTACCCCAAAGCATTATCTATAGCCCTGAAAGCATCCAAAAGAAGAGAATACCAAGAGATCATTAAGAGATGTGATCCCGCACCACATCCAATAATCAATACACAAGGAGAATAAAAAACACATATGTTTTTGTAAAATAGTAGTATACACTGCCAAAGGCAAGATCGAAAACACAGGTTTATATAGAAATGTTAAAAAGCATAATCACTCAGCCTGCCTAGCATTTAAACAGAAAGAATTACTCCCTGAGTATATACTATTAAAGAAAGGAAAGTAAATAAACATACATCATAAATGTGATCTGATGTAGCTCCCAACAGCGGGAGTCAAGTAACAGTACAGCTTCTGTTCCGAGGAAATCAGTTCTTGGCATCATGGGAGTGAAAACAAACTTTATATATAACAAAATACAAAAGTAGTCACAAAGTACAAAAAGAAAGGAAGAGTCATAATGATTTCAAACAAAATGTTAGAGGCCAGAATAGTAAACATTATCAGCAGCAAAAAGGCGCAGTTGTAGTTTGTAAGAAGATGACATAATCCATAGAAACCAACATAAAAAACACTGCAAAGAGAAAGAAGAGAAAAGAAAAAGAGTACTAAACAATTCAGTTGTTTCTTAAAGTACAGTCATTTTGAAAGGGACTCCAAGGAAACTCCACACAAGAAGCCCTTTGAGAGAAGGAAAAAAACATAGCACTGAGAAATAATGAAAAGTCATCTGACATCCATCTCCGATTCCTGCAGCTCATCCATGTATGATTGCAGCTCAGAAGGGGCCTTGAAGGTTTTTATGTACTTATTAAGAGTAAAATGCATACATGCCAGGTATAGCAATCCATAGCAGGCATTCAAAGACTTTAGCTGGGACCTCATCACCAGAAACTATTTACGATTAGTTATCATGGAAACTGTTTAAAAAATAAAATCACAAAACATTTAGATAGACATGGTTTAATGGGACACAGTCAGCATGGATTTACCCAAGGGAAGTCTTGCCTCACAAATCTTGTACATTTTTTTGAAGGAGTGAATAAACATGTGGACCAAGGTGATCCAGTAGATGTGGTGTATTTGGATTTTCAGAAAGCATTCAATTAAGTCCCTTATGAGAGACTTCTAAGAAAACTAAAAAGACATGGGATAGGAGGTGATGTCCTTTTATGGATTACAAACTGGTTAAAAGGCAGGAAACAGAGAGTAGGCTTAAATGGTCAGTTTTTACAATAGAAAAAGGTAAACAGTGGAGTGCCTCAAGGATTTGTACTTGGACTGGTGATTTTTTAATATTATAAATGATCTGGAGAGGGTTACGACAAGTGAGGTGATCAAATTTGTGGATGAAACAAAATAATGGAGTGTAGTTAAATCGCAAGCGGATTGTGATAAACTGCAGAAGGACCTTGTGAGGCTGGAAGACTGGGTGTCCAAATGGCAGATGAAATTTAATGTGGACAAGTGCAAGGTGATGCATATAGGGAAAAATAACCCTTGCTATAGTTACACGATGTTAGGCTCCATATTAGCAGTACCATACAGGGAAGAGATTGAGGCATCATGGTGGATAATAGAGATGTGAATCATGTGCCAGATCGTCTTAACGATCAGATTCGGCTGGGGGGGGGGGGGGGAATCTGATCGTTAAGATATGTGAATTGGAATTGTTTCCGATTCCAATTCACATCGCTATTTTTTTTTTTAGGGAGGCCCACGCTGCTAAAAAAAAACAACCCACCCGACCCTTTAAATCAACCCCCTCTCCCGACCTCCCCAAAACCTTTTAAAATTACCTGGTAGTCCAGGGGGGCCTTGGGGGGCCTCGGGGAGAGATCCAGGGGGGCCTCTGGGAGAGGAGAGATCCAGGGGGGCCTCGGGGAAAGATTTCCCGTTCCCAGGCATCAGCTGTTCTAAAAAAAAAATGGCACCGATGCCCCTTTGCCCTTACCATGTGACAGGGTATCCGTGCCATTGGCCGGCCCCTGTCACATGGTAGGAGCACTGGATGGCCGGCGCCAAATAATTCCCTTGCCCTATTTAACGATACAATGCAAATGGCCCTGACGATAAATCGGGGGCATTTGTATTGTATCGGGGGCATTTGTATTGTATTGTATTGTATGGTATTGTATAGTGCACTCTAACGAATTAGAACAATTTTAAAATTATCTGACGATAATTTTAATCGTTCAAAAACGATTCACATCCCTAGTGGATAATATGTTGAAATATGTTGAAATTGTTGGCTCAATATGCTGAGATGATCAAAAAAGCAAACAGAATGTTAGGAATTATTAGGAAGGGAATGTCGAATAAAAGGGTGGATGTCATAATGTCTCTATATCGCTCCGTGGTGAGACTGCATCTTCAATACTGAGTGCAAATCTGGTCACGCATCTCAAAAACGATATAGTTGCACTGGAGAAAGTACAAAGAAGGGTGACAAGAATGATAAAGGGGATGGAACAGCTCCCCTATGAGGAAAGACTAAAGAGGTTAGGACTTTTCAGCTTGGAGAAGAGACGGCTGAGGGGGGATATGATAAAAGTCTACAAAATCATGAACAGTAAATGTGAATTGGTTATTTACTCTCTCAGACAATAAAAGGACTAGGGGGCACTCCATGAAGTTATCAAGTAGCTCATTTAAAACAAATTGGAGAACATTTTTTTTACTCAATGCATAATTAAGTTCCGGAATTCATTGCCAGCGGATGTGGTTGTGGCATTTATTATAACTAGATTTAAAAAAGGTTTAGATAAGTTCCTAGAGGAGAAGTCCATAAACTGCTATTAATCAATAAGGAATAGTAGCTTGGGATCTATTTAATGTTTGGGTACTTGCCAAGTACTTGTGACTTAGATTGGCCACTGTTGGAAACAGGATGCTGGGCTTGATGAACCCTTGGTCTGACCTAGTATAGCATGTTTTATGTACTTATGTTCTTATGTTCTAAATCTGGGAAAATGAGGATGGTCTTCCTATCATGCCACAATCAGGCCGATTCAGTATGGTGCGCTCGGCCAAGTGCACCTTTAGCCCTGGTTTGGCCGTGCGTTTTCGACGCACTATTTTTACCCCTTATACAGTAAGGGGTAATGCATGTTGATGGGCCTAATAGTTATTCCCGCGGGATATAGAAAGTAAAATGTGCATCAAAGCCGCACATTTTACGTTCAGAAATTAACGCCTGCCCAAAGGCAGAAGTTAATTTCGGCCGGCACAGGGAAAGTGTATAGAAAAGCAGAAAAAACTACTTTTCTGTACACCCTCCAACTTAATATCATAGTGATATTAAGTCAGAGGCCCCAAAATTTAAAAAAAAATTTAAATTTAAAAAAAAAAAATTTAAAATCTGCCCGCGGCCCGTGGGTTGGAAGAAGGACGCTCAATTTAGCCAGCATCTGTTTTCCGAACCCGTGGCTGTCAGTGGGTTCCAGAACCAACGCCAGTAAAATTGAGTGTCGGCTGTCAAACCTGCTGACAGCTGCCGTTTCTGTCAAAAAAGAAGGTGCTAGGGACGCGCTAGCTCCTCCTTTTACCGCAGGCCCTCATTTATATAATTGATCGCGCACCCAGGAGAGTGGCCTGGGTGCACGTAGGGAGGGCGGGCGCTCACCTTGGAGTGCCGTCTCTCCCGCAATTTTTACTGTATCGACCCGAATGGAAATTCAGGCTTAGTATATTAGAGTATTTCAAATGCTGTTGGCAGGGTCAGCGCTAGCAATTCCGCTGCCCTGTGCAGAAGATTGCTGCGCTGTCCCCCCCCTCTGGTGCTGCACCCCCACTGGTGCTGCCACTTTCTAGAGGTGCGGCACACTGCACCGCAACGCCCCATCGCTACAGCTGGGAATTTCTTTGGCCACCGGTACCAGAAAAGGAGCATATCCTCTTCCGGCAGCAGCACACTCTCCTGCTGCCATTGCACGCTGCCTTCCCACGCAACTCCCTGCCTGCCGGCCGGTCCATCTCCTCCCCGGGTTATTCGCTCCGTGCAATTGCAAGGCTTGCACACCCGGTCGTGCCAGGCCTGGCTGTGAGTAGCGCAATAAATGCACTACAAACAGACGCAGAAACTTAGCATTGCAGACCTAATGTAATGGAGAGCTATGTGCTCTCTCACTCTCAAATGGAAAAGGGAAATATAGGTCTAAGAACTAATAGGTTTGTGAGGAATAACTGCAAGAAATCATTGGGTCCAAACTCTCAGTCCTCTTTGGTACTCCCAGCATGTGTAAGTTATTTCTCTGACTACTATTGTTAATGTCTTCCAAGTGTTTTTTCAAGCAGCGCAATACGTTTGCATTGACATTGTGCTTCTGATAGCTGCTCCAAGTGCATTTCCACTATGGAATGTCGCTCATAGTTCTCCTTTCTACTGTAAAAAGTTGTTCTTTAAAGTCTGAAACTTCAGGTTGAATTGCAGAAATAAATTCTATGGATGTCAATTGTTTTTCTGACGATTGAAAATATCGTCCGATATTTTCAATCGTCAGAAAAACAAATATCGGGGAGTCCCCGAAAGCGATAGGAGAACCCCACAAAATTGTGGGGTTCTCTTATCGTTTTTTTTTTTTTTTTTTGGGGGGTGGGTGGGAAGAAAGGGCACACAAAAACAACCCCCAAACCCACCTCGACCCTATTAATCTCATTATTTAGAATTGCCCACCCTCCCGACCCCCCCAAGACCTTTCTAAAGTACCTGGTGGTCCAGCGGGGGTCCCAGGAGCGATCTCCCCCTCTTTTTAAAGATGGTGCCAGCCGTCCATTGCTCCTATTATGTGACAGGGGCCGGCCAGTGGCACCGATAGCCCCTGTCACATGGTAAGGGCAAAGGGCCATCGACGCCATTTTGTTTACTGGCAGCCGATGGCCTAAGTGCGGGAGATCGCGCTCGGGACCTCCGCTGGACCACCAGGTACTTTAGAAAATTTGGGGGGTGGGGAATTCTAAATAATTAAATATAAAGGGTTGGGGTGGGTTGTTTTTTTTTTCGGCTTGCGACAGCCGAAAAAAACGCTCAGCACCGCAGGAACGAAGATTTCTCGCGGTTTTTTTACGAACCCGATACCGGAAACGAGTCCGGTACCGATTCACATTCCTAATGAATTCCATATTAATTTTGGTCATCTGTTTAATTTGTAACAGCTCAGATATAATTAAATGTAGTGAGTCTTTCATGGCAGCTATCTTGACAGAAGACATATAGGGCCAGATTTTAAAAGGCCTATGCGCGCCGGGCGTAAAGCCCTGGGACACGTGTAAGTCCTCGGGCTTTGGGAAAGGGGCGGGAAGGGGGAGGGGCCGGGCATAGCTAGAGGCCCCTGGCACAGCGGCTATTTGCCGCTGTGCCGGGGGATGGTGTGCCGGCAGGGTGCTGGCGCTTGCAGCATGCACCTGCCCTGAGGCAGTCACAAAAGGTAAGATAACGTTTTTTTGGGAGGGGCTAGGTTAGGACTAGGGGCGGGTAGGTTAGGGGAAGGGAGGTTAGTGTAGGGGGTTGGGAAGTTCCCTCTCAGTCCACTCTGAAATTGGAGCAGATTAGGAGGGAACTGAGTAAAGCCGCGGGCGTCAGCGCGCACAAGTACGCACCCACTTGCGTGCGCTGACCCCGATTTTATAACATGCGCGCACCTGCGCGTGCACGTTGTAAAATCAGGCGTCCAGGTGTGCGTGCCGGGTAGCGTGCGTGCGTCTTTGAAAATCTACCTCTTACCTTTTAATTCCACTTGTCTGTGAGTGAAAGGCTCTGTTTAGGAGTAGCCATCTTTATCAACCCCAAGAAACAGGAATAAGGCAAAAAAATTGTTCTTCTATATGTACAGAGAGAGGATTCCAAATTAAAAATTCCTGGGTGCAGATCTCTCAGGCTGCCATCTTTTGTGGTTGTTCTCTAGTCCTCCCCACCCTGGGATCTGATCTGGCCCCTGCTTGACTGGCTAAATTTTAGGGGTATGCATGGCAATATATTTTGTTTTATTTTTGTTTTTTGTCTATTTTCATTCTTTAAATTTCATTTTGTATAATTTTTTTGTTTTAAGTTAAAGTTTTCTTTTTAGTGTGCACTAAATCAAATTAGTGCGCACTAGCTCTAAATGTGCACTTACTCAAAATAGTGTGCACTTGTGTATACTATTTGAGTTAGTGCATGCTAATTTGATTTAGTGCATGCTATTTGAGTTGTGTGCACTATTTCAACTTAGGATACACTATTTTAAATGAGTAGGCACTAAAATTCAAAAAATATATAACTAAATTGTCCGGAGAGGGGTTGTCTTTTCATTTTAAAAATAATATGATGACACTGTCTGTCATTTTAAATGAAAGCACATTACTACTAAATGTATGTGCCTTTTGATTTAAATTTAGCCAGAGGGGAGAATGTTTGCCTAGTGAGGTTTATCTGGCTGACTGCCAAAGTAAACTGGATAAATCTTTTGAAAATCCACCTCTTATTTTATAAAAATCTATAGTATTTTCTATAAAAAGTCAAGGGGAATCCACTAGTTTGTACTTTGTTCGGGGCCCACTAGTTATCTTAATGTGACTCTGAAATCAGGCACTCTTTTTAACTGCCCTTCCTTTTTCCTGCTTGTTTTTCAACAACTTCAATATAATGCCTAGCACTTCTCTAATTACCCTGGAGAGGACCTGCTATATCAATTTAGATGGGGAAGTGCTCAGACTGGCAGGAAAAACCAAAGAAAACCAGTTGCAGTGACTACACCCAGAAGTCATATGATTTTAGTGACATTCTGCTGCAGGTGTATTACACTCCTGGAGATGCAATAGCCATCAGTCTTACCTGTCATGCAAGATAATAGAAAGGAGATTGATGGTAAGAATATTCCTCTTATCTGCAAACATTTGCCTTCACTTGGCCAAAAAGAAATTGTCGAATTGAGCTTTAGAAAATATAAATACGTGCACCTCTTGTTTATTGAAAAATAACCCTTTTTGTCTATAGAATATTATATTTAGTTGTTTTGGCTAATATTATATTTGCAAATAACCTCCTACACTGGGAAAAAAGAATTCTCATTGCATTTAGTGTTTCTAAAGTGACCCTGATTTTGGTTATTTGGAGAGAAAGAGGCCATTCAGGCAAGTGGGATTTCCCCACACAGTTGCAAAGTAAGGCAGTGAGAGCAGTTGAATTTGCTGGGGTTGATGCCAAATCCTCTTTTCCCTACCAAGTCAAGGCATTTAGAGATGATTAGCGGGTCTGCTCTGGGCACATTTATAATTTAGACACAGATTTCCATTTATGCTTCCAAGCAGACAGACAGCACTTATTTGTGCTCATAACTCTGTTCTGAAGAACTGATGCATTTAGCATCCTGTCTGTTGATTATTCTGTTCTTCCATAGATGAGCATTTAGCATCCAGTTGGAAGCAATTGCTAGTTCTTTCCAGATATGGCTGAACATACAAACATAAGATTTGCCGTGCTGTATCAGAACCAAAGGTCCATCAAGCTCAGTATCCTGTTTCCAACAATGACCCTTCTAGGTCACAAGTACCTGGCAGGATCCCAAAAGCTTGCTATATTCCATGCTGCTTATCTGGTGATGGGTTTAGGATTTTGGCACCCCTAGGCACTGTTGGTGCTGTCACCCCATAATCCCCCTCTTCTCCCCCCCCCCCCCCCAACGGTTGGATAACAGGGAGCAGAAGGTCTAAGGCACAGTCTCCCCTATTTCCTGTGACAGCTCAGCGGTAGATCTTGTGACAAAAATTTAAAACTTCTGAAGCAAATTGGCAAACATTTCCATCTTTTATATTACATTATGAAACTAAAGTAGTTTTACACTATATTTATTAGTATAATTGATATTATTTTTATTGGAAGGTAGCAAATCTTCAGCTAATCTGTTGTCCCGTCCCCTCCCGATTTTTGCTGCCCTTGTGTACTTTGACAAATCCAGGCCTGTGCTTATCCCAGTGATAAGTAGTGGATATTTCCAAGTACACCTTAATAATGGTTTATGGACTTTTCTTACAGAAACTTGTCCAAATCTTTTTTAAATCCAGCTACACTAACATCTTTCACCACATCCTCTGGCAGTGAATTCCAGAGTATAATTATGTATTGGGTAAAAAAAAATATATATTTTCTCCTATTTGTCTTAAAAATATTACCTGGTAACTTCATTGCATGTCTTCTATGTCAAACGCATTCTGAAAATCTAGATACACTGTATAAACTTGCTCATCTTTAGCCACATGTTTATTCACGCCTTCAAAAAAATGCAGCAGATTGGTGAGGCAAGACTTCCTTTAGCTCCATCCATTGGGTTATGCAGGTATGCAAAGAAAAACACACTTCTTTTATGTTTCCAGCTATGGGTAAATAATACAATTGCCCATGTTGTTGCAAACCTAATAGGTAATTTTTCCTCACAGGGTTTGTACAAAAAGCAAAGCAAAAGTATCTGAATAGTTTTGCTTTGATTATTACCAGTGAAAAATTATCTGCAGAGATTAGTGCCTGCTTCTACGGTGGCTAATTTTTCAATAAGAATGTTCAAACCTACACACATGGCTATTCTCTCTACCCTTTTCTTCCTCCCTCCCACTGGGAACACCTCCTGTGTCCACAAATAAAAGTATGCTCATTGTTGAAAACGCATATACTTTTATCCAGCGAAGTTAGGCAGTATTCAAAGCCCCCATTTCCTCAGAGAGGGCTATGAATATTACCCTCTATGGCACATAAAGATATCAGAACAGTAGTTGTCATACCGACTTGAAAAAAACCTGCAAGAATGGTGAAGAGTTTGGTAATTTTTCTTTGGCACAAACATAAAAATTAAAATCATTCATTTGGAGCGCAACAGTTTTAAGTGGAGCTACTTATTAGAGAGAAATCAAGACTGGCAATTGCCAAACAGGAAAAGGACTAATTATCTCTGATGTTCTGAAAGATGCCAGTCAGTTTGATGAAGGTGCCAGAATAGCTAACAGTGCTGTGTTCCATTCTGGAGTCCACATTTTTGTAAGGGCACCAAAAAGATGTAAACTGTAAACAAAAGCCCAGACACTGGATTTCAAAACAGTAAACTCCTGATAGGGTGCTCGATTATCAAAGGCAGTAAATTGAGGGAACATTTGAAAGGAAATAAAATAGTTCTTTGCCTACTGGATTCCTCATCTTGCAGGCATACAAACAAGATTCTTAGTGCTATCAAAAGAGAAAGTACAGACAGTGATGTTGATGTTATAATTCACGTGGGGACCAATGGCCTGATTAGAAATGGAGTCAGTGAACTTCAGAGGGATTTTCAGAAATTAGTGGATGATCATAGGGAACTGGCAAAGACAAGAGCATTCTCAGAGATGTTAGCAAGTCATGGTGAAAGAGAGGTATGGGCGTGTCATTTTATTAACTTCAATACACAGCTCAAATCCTGGGTAAGGAAAAATGATTTTGATATATATTGGGGCCTAGGGCCATAAATGGAACAATAAAAGGTTTTACTATAATGATTACCTACATCTTTCTATAGCCAGATAAAGGAATCCAAGAGAAATATTCACATCATACATTGACAGGTGCTTAAACTAGACAGGGAAGACAGACAGAAGCCAGATGATTCAGTTTGTCACCCCCAAAAAACAAATAGAGATTGTGAGGAAAATTAAAAAGGCTTTGAGCTTGCTAACCAATTTTTTAACAACCGAGTATCAGAAGAGGCCAGTTTTAAGACCATACAGAATTACAGCAAGCCAAGGAGAAATAGCTGGAAAGCTATGACTACAAATGCTCATAGTCTAGTTAATAAAATTCCAGATCTGCAAACCCAGGGAAGGTAACTTTGAAACAGGCATATGGGCACACATGATGTGCATGCGTTTGCCGGCCCACATCTAGAGATGCATCCATTTTATAACATACGCAAGTATATGTGCGCATGTTTTAAAATAGCCTGGACACGTGTACATTTGCGCACAATTTTAAATGAACACGCACATGTGTGCACAAATGCCTCTTCTACCATGTAAGTGGGGGAATTTTATAAGGGACGCATACCAACACCATAGGTAGTTTCCCCAGTTCATTCCCAGTTTGCCCAATTAAGGGATAGGACTTCCCAACCCCACCCTAGTTTAATAGTCTCCCTTTCCTCCTGTTAGAACCAACCCTTAAAACCCCAGTGACTGGCCTAGATTTTTTTATTTTATTGCTTATATGCCATCCATAGCAGCAGTAAATTATGTGGCAGGAGACGCAGGCCAGCACCTGTGCATGTAAGTATTTACACGTACATATCTTGGCCTTCCCCTGATATTTCCACGCCCTTCCCAGACCATGCCTATGCTTCCCCTTTTTCAAAACTTTTCACTTGTGCATGCAGCAGGAGATACGTGATTACGCGGGCAGCTTTTAAAATCCACTCGGTGCGTGCCAGTTCAATTTCTGCGCATAGCTCCCTGTTTTGTTGCGCCTAGGGCTTTTAAAATTCAACTTTAATAGTGGAGGCTGACTTATATATTGTTGATGTCACTGAAACATGGTACAATAAGTTTCATAAATGGGATGTGGCCATACCAGTCTATAACCTGTTTAGGAAGGATAGAGATAGTAGACAAGGGGAAGAAATAACTCTTCTTTACATAAAAAATGTCAAAGCAACTGAATTGCAGGGGGTGTGGAGAAAGGACGAGGCACTGTTGGTCATCTTGGAAAGAGGAGATGGCATTTCCATCTATACAAATATGATGTACAGACATTCTGCTCAAGTGGATGAACTCAACAGAGATCTGATTGAAGACATAGTAAAAGAGGGAATGAAGGGGGAAGTCATGCTGCTGAGAGATTTAAATCTACTGGATGTGAATTGGAATATCCTATCTGTTGACTCAGTCAGAGGTAGAGAGATCCTGGGGCTCTATTCAGAGAAATAGAGATAGAAGCCACGAGGGAAGGAGTAATACTGGACATCGTTCTTATGAATGGAGAAAGAATCTCAAATGTCCGGGTAGGTGCCAACCTGAGCCCCAGAGATCATCAGACAGTATAGTTTAACATAGCATCCAAGGCAGAGAGGAGTCAGGCTAAGATCAAAATCTTGTTTTTAAAATACCAATTTTAGTCAAATGTAAAAGTACCTGAAAGAAGTACTGGCTGATAGAGGTAGGTGAGGTGGAAGAACGCTGGGCTAAACTAAAGGGAGCTACAGTAAGGGAAACATATCTTCATATCTGGAAATTAAATAAAATGAAAAAAAAAATTCCCAATATGGTTTTCCAAAAGAGGTGGTTGAAAACGTAAAGGCAAAAAAGGGGGAGTGCTGCCGAGACTAAGAAATACCCTGTGTTACTGAGCGGGTAAAGTAGGCCTGTCCTAGTTCCAGTTGTGAGAAGATCTCTGGTTGTTGCTTCTCCCCATTCCACACCACCAATCATGACATCATCAAGGAGGGATGAGTCTACTCCATTTAAACCTGGGCGCTGTGGCGCACAGCAACCAGCACACTTCAAAGGGGCGCACCCCTTAATGCTGATGGGGAGGAAAAGGAAATCCAAGATATTCACCTCATCTCCAGTTTCTGCAGTGGTTTGTGGCCCAATGGAAAACCAGCTCAGAGATTGGATGAGCTGCTGTGAGTCCTGGCAGTAGCCAACCGCCTCCTAAGCCAGCAGGCATTGTTGCCCACAGAGAGAGGCCTTTTACAGAGCCAGAATCTCCTCGTGGGGAACTGGTAGAAGAGGATGAACTGGGAAGAGTTAATCTTGGGGATATGTCCTCCATGACGGCTACTTCGAGTTCTGCTATGCCTCCTTTTTTTCTGAACGGACTCAATCACCAATCTCTCTCATTATTGGTAGTGGTGGAGATATGCCACAGCCTTTTATTGTCACACTTTCAGATCTTTGGAGGCTAATGGTTAAGCTGGACAAAAATCTGACCCAGTCTGTTTCACAGCTCTGTACTTCTGCAGCAGAAACTAGAACCACCTTTGAGGCACATGGAAAGAGATTGGAAAAACTTGAAAAATCAATGTCTGCTCTTAATTTTCAGGTTCCATTATTACAGAATGCTGGGTTAGCTCATATTAAGGACAGTTTGTCAGTGCATAATAATTTAGAGCCCTTAGAGAATTTGTTAGGAGCTAGGAATTTATGAAATATTTTTAAAATATATTATCTGCCTAAGCAGAGGAATGTGGTTAATGATGATCAGAGTAGACAAGTTTCTTCTGTAGATAGTCCTGGTATTACAAAATGTTTGGAAGATTCTCTTGATTCTGTACCTACCAGGGCTACCCCTAATTGTCTCATTCTGTGCTGAACAAGATAGGGATTTAGTTTTTTTCTAAATTCTTTAGAAATAAGGATATTTCCTTTGTGAGCTAAAACTCGACATATTTCCTGATCTATGCAAGCCCAAAGGATACATTTCCTTTTACTGAAAAGTAAGGTATTGGCCTTAGAGGCCTCCTTTATCCTAAAATTTCCCTGCAGGTGTTTTATTACTTTTCAGTCTAATAAGTTTAGATTAATAGATCCTGTGTACCTGGAGACCTTTTGTAATTAATAAGAATGCAGGGCTGAGGCTGGAGTCTTAGCCAGTTTGGGAGGATGCTTAGGCTATATGTATAATATTGATACTCAATATGTCCATGTTTATTTCCTTTTGTATTTCTTTATGAATTAAACTCCTACATTTTTTGACTAGTCTTTGTCTTGTAGTTGAGATTTTTCCTTAATTGTAATTCTGTAAATTTACTTGGATTTTAGTAAAGCTTTTGATATGTCCTGCATGGATGACTCATGAACAAAATAAGAAGCTTGGGAGTTGGTACCAAAGTAGTGGCATGGATTACAAACTGGTTGACCGAAGACAGTGTGTAATGGTAAATGGAACCTACTCTGAAGAGAAAACCATGTTAAGTGGAGTGCCACAGGGATCAGTTTTGGGACCAGTTCTGTTCAATATCTTTGTGAGTGACATTGCGGAAGGGATAGAAGGTAAGGTATGTTTATGTTCAGATGATACTAACATCTGCAACAGCGTGGATACACCTGAAGGAGTAGAGATTTAAGAAAGCTTGAAGACTGGTTGAGGATTTGACTGCTGTGATTCAATGCCAAGAAGTGCAGAGTCATGCATCTTGGGTTTGGTAATCCAAAAGACCTGTATGTGATGGGTGATGAAAGGCTAATGTGCACAGACTGGGAGTGGGACCTTGGGTTGATAGTGTCTGGTGATCTGAAGGGAGCTAAGCACAGTACTGGAGCCCGTATTTCAAAAAGGATAGAGACAAGATGGAGGTGGTCCAAAGAAGTGCGACCAAAATGGTATGTGGTCTGTATCAGAAGACTTATGAGAAGAGGCTGAAGGATCTGAATATGTGTACCCTGGAAAAGAGGAGGTGCAGGGGAGATATGACACAGACCTTCAGATATCTGAAAGGTTTTAATGATGCATGTTCTTTGAACCTTTTCCATTGGAAAGCAAACAGTAGACCTGGAGGGATGACTCAAATCCAATATCAAGAAATATTTATTCATGGAAAGGGTGCTGAAAGCCTGGAATTGCTGTCCGGAGGAAGTGGTGAACATAAAACAGTCAAATAATTCAAAGGGGCATGAGATAAACACTGTGGGGCGGATTTTAAGAGCCCTGCTCACCTAAATCCGCCCAAAACCGGGCGGATTTAGGCGAGCAGGGCCCTGCGCGCCGGGAAGCCTATTTTACATAGGCCTACCGGCGCGCGCAGAGCCCCAGGACTCGCGTAAGTCCCGGGGTTCTCCGAGGGGGGCGTGTCGGGGGCGTGTCGGGGCGGGCCCGGTCGTCGCGGCGTTTCGGGGGCGTGTCGGCAGCGTTTTGGGGGCGGGTACGGGGGTGTGGCTACAGCCCGGGGCGGTCCGGGGGCGTGGCCACACCCTCCGTACCCGCCCCCAGGTCGCTGCCCGGCGCGCAGGAGGCCCGCTCGCGCGCGGGGATTTACGCCTCCCTCCGGGAGGCGTAAATCCCCGGAGAAAGGTAAGGGGGAGGTGTAGACAGGGCCGGGCGGGTGGGTTAGGTAGAGGAAGGGAGGGGAAGGTGAGGGGAGAGCGTTAGAGGATTCCCTCCAAGGCCGCTCCGGTTTCGGAGCGGCCTTGGAGGGAATGGGGGTAGGCTGCGCGGCTCGGCGCGCGCCGGCTATACAAAATCCATAGCCTTGCGCGCGCCGATCCAGGTTTTTAGCAGATACGTGCGGCTCCACACGTATCTACTAAAATCCAGCGTACTTTTGTTTGCGCCTGGAGCGCAAACAAAAGTAGGCTATTCGCGCTCCTTTTAAAATTCGCCCCTGTGGATCCTTAAAGGCTGAAAGATGGAAATGAAGAAAAGGGTGGGGGTAACCTGCTCGGTGGCGGTTACTACCCTTAATAATATGCATGGGGATTACTACACTTAACCAATAAGCCTTGATGCTTTTCTCATAACTGCTCTGCACTTTGACATCATTCTCCACTTTGACGGCATGGGGGAAAAGGGGAATTGGATTCAAAAGACAACCAACACAGGCCCCAACTTTTATGGTCTGGGGTACTGATGCACGAATAAAAGAAAAAGAGCAGGACTGCATCTCCAGCCAAGTTAAAAAACAAAGCATGTCAATCAGCATTGTCTGAATTTTCAAGAAGGCTCCTCACCCAGTGAAAATGTTGCTTTGTTAATATATAAGGCTTGGGGTAAACTGCATGGTGCGGCAGTTACTACCCTTAAAAGAAAAATGGGGGTAACCTGCACGGAATAGCAGCTGCTACCATAAGAAACCTCCTGGGCAGATTGACAGGACCATTTGGTCTTTATCTGCTGTCAGTACTATGCTGCTATGTATGTTATTTTGTTATTATCTGCATGCAAGTATTTCCTTAGTTTCATTGTTATTAAATGAAAACTCAATAAAGATATAATCATAAAAAAAAAGAGTACAAAGGATCTCAAAAAGAAGAATAGAGGGAAAATTAAGCTGAAAGAAGTGGGAAGAGAAGTCAATATGGCTAAAGCATAGGTGGAGGTAAAAATAACTAAAGAGGTAAAGTAAGATGACAAAACTGTTTTTTAAATATGTCAATGAAAAGAGAAAGGCAAGAGATGTGACAGGAGATTAGGGAAAAAAAGTATATAGGGGGATTAAGGAAAAAACAAAAAATTATGGATATTGCAGAATAACTGCTAATGGTTGACAAAGGTTCATGTGAAGGAAGAGTAGATACAACACCCAGGGCCGGCGTAAGCACTAGGCAAACTAGGCCTGGGCCTAGGGCGCCGATCATTAGGGGGCACGAGCAGTGGTATACTGAGGGGGGTTCAGGGGGAGCCAATGCCCCCCAGGCACAGGGCCATAAGAGGGTGCTGATGGCCGACATGGACAGTAGGAAGATCGGCGAGGCCGTGGTGGAGCTTATCTTACCATGGCCTGAAGAAAAAGGTCGTGTCCAAGTGCTCCTCCTCCTTCCTGCCTGTGCGGTCCGAGAAGAAAAACGTTGCCAGAGCCCTGCGAGCAGGATGGAAGGAGGAGCATCGGGCACATGCAGAAGAGGAGCAGCATGTGCCCATGTCGGGCCACCACGACATGGGCCGCTGCGTATCCCATGTCGTGGTGGCCCGAGAAGAAGAGGAGACCCGGTAGCAGGGCTGTTGCAGATTCCACATCGCAGCGGCTCGAGAAGAGGAGGAGGCCTGGTAGCAGGGCCGCCGCAGATCCCACAGCAACCCGTGAAGAGGAGGCCCAGAGGTGAGAGAGAGGCTGAGGGCCTGGTGATTGTGTGTGTGAGACTGAGTTGAAAGACTGTGTGTGGGGGTGAGGACCTGAATGTTTGGAGAGACAGCATGTGAGAGCTTCAGTGTGTGTGTGAGAGGGACAGCATGTGACAGTGAGAGCCTGTGCTTGCGCAGGACAGCATGGGAGTGAGAGACCCTGTGTGTGTGTGTGAGATAGCATGTGAGAATGAGAACCTGACTGTGTGTCTGAGGGAAAAAGACAGATGGAGAGAAAAGAAATAGAAAAAAAAAGACCCTGTAAAAGGAATTGGCAAAAAAACAAGAAAGGGAAGGTGGAAAAAAAGCCTATGACCAACCGATTAGAAAACAAAGATCAGATAGCAAAGGTAAATAATATATATATTTTTTAGTGATTGCCATATGTTATCTTTGGGAATGTGCAAGACTAGCACTTTCTCTATGCCGATCTCACAGTGTTCGAGATCAGCTTGAAGAAAGTAGAAGTCTGCAAATGTTTAATACTGCGGGACCTGCAGAGAGGAATCAGCAGAACGGGTTTCAGTGTCAGTAGCAACAATTATCATCTCCCCAAATAGCCACATGGCTGCAGTGACAGCAGCAGAGGAATGAGAGAGGCTGTGAGGTTGCTGGCAAAAGAAAGAGACGGAGTCTGCCTTCAGTGTATGCGTGTGTATGAATGGGAGTCTGCCTGGGGTGTATGTGTGTGAATGCATGGGTGCCTGCCTGAGGGTGTGAATGTGTATGAGAATGAATGGTTGTCTTCTTGGGGTCTGTCTGTGTGAGAATAGGTGCCTGCCTGTGTGTGGTGTATGTGTGTGTGAGAATGAATTGGTGCCTGCCTGGGGGTCTTGTGTGTGTGTGTGTGTGTGTGTGTGTGTGTGTGTGTGTGAGAGAGAGTGAATGAATGTGTGCATGCCTGGGGGGTGGGGAGGGAGCAGTGTGAGAATGACTGGGAGCTAGCCTGGGTGAGTGTGTTTGTGTGTATGTGAGGGAGCCAGTGAGAGTGAGAGCTTGTGTGTGAATGAGAGAATCCAGGGGAGTGAGAGCTTGTGTGTGGGGGGGAGAGGGTCTTAGAGTCTGAAAGTGTGTCAATGTCTGTGAGAGAGGGGGAGTGACTTTTTAAAATCCTTATTAGTTTTAATTACTGGGTGTTATTTTATATGTATGCTGTTTTGAAATATATTATTGGTGCTTGGTAATTTTTTTTTAAATGTACCGGTATATGATTTTAATTAATATAAATTATTCTATTTATCTGCAGTTTTAAAATATTATTTTATTAGAATGGTTTTACTATTATAATTGATGCTTTATGTTTCTTGATTTTATTTGTTTTATGAGGAATGGTGGTTCTGTTTTTCCATTGTTATATTCAGAATCTGGCTTCTTGGGGTTTCCATTTCAGTTTGTCTAATTTGTGATCCTTTATTCTGTATTTGGTGAGGTCTGTCTCTGCTCTGTGCACGTGACCATGATAAGAGATTCTGCTAGCATGTAGTGTCTGTGTAGGGATCTATAGCAATCGGGGTTGTTTTGTTTCCTCAGTAGGTGGTGCATTGGTATTCTGGGACCCAGTGTAATATTTACAATGCTGCTTTTTCACAGGTCAGGTTATTGTTGTTTGAGTTCTTGGTGTTACTACTATTATGTTATGATAGGCTTGCTGTATAGATTTTGAATGTCTTTTTTGCGGGGTTTTGTGTTAGTTAACAATGTGTCTGGCAGTGGAAGGTGTTTATGTTGCTATTACTATGACGTGATACTAGAATTTGAAAATATCTTTTTGTTTGATGAGCTGTAAAGGAAACACCCAAGCTCCATTGTTGCGTGAATTTCTGTGGATGCACAGTATGTTACATAAATGGAGGTGCAGGATTTATATTGACATTCTTTTCCTTCCTGTATACATTCCAGACTTCACTCTCATAGCCATATAAAATTAGTTGAATAAAGCTATCAAATAATTTTAATAGTAATTTTACTAGAGGCGTGAAACTGGCCAGCTTTTAAAAATTACACAGAAGACCATTTGGTCTTTCTTATTAAGACTTTTTAATAGCCAATTTTAAAGCAGGGGGTCATGCTATGGAGGTGGGTGCGATGAAGAAATGTCATTTTGGCTCCCCCCCCCCTTCCAAATTAGAGACGCTACTGATTTTCTGTGGCCTTAAGGAAAAGTACAAGAAGGACTGAGGGGGTGCTGGAGAGGCACACAAATGTATTAGCCCCGGGCGCTGGAATCCCTGGGTACGCCACTGGGTGCGAGCCATATGGGGCTGCAAGCAGCGGTAAAGAGAAATGATGATTTGGCGGGCCACGAGCAGCACCCATCCTGCTCGCAGCCCAGAAAACCACACACTCGGCGGGCACAATCGAGAATGAGGTAGGAGTCAGGAACGAGACCGTGGGGTGGCTGCATGACCGGGAGGGGGGTGTGGAGGTGCAAAGCAGAAGGCTCGCCTAGGGTGCCTAATTCCCTTGCACAGGTCCTGACTACACCATTTACAGGGGAGACTATGTAGAACTAACAAATCTAAAAGTGGGCAAAGCCATAGGGCTAGATGGGATGCATCCTAGGATTTTAAGGGAGCTCAGTGAGGTTCTGTTCCATCTGCTGAAAGATTTGTTCAATTGATAACTAGAGAAAGGAGCAGTCCTATGGGATTGGAGAATGGAGGATGAGGTCCCTCTTCAGAAAAGAAATAACAAAGAGGAGTTTGGAAATTAAAGGCTAGTTAATGTTCCCTGGTCTTGGGAACACTAATGGAAACTATACTGAAGGAAAGGATAGTGAATGAAATGATAGTGAAATATTTATAATTAGGGATGTGCATTTGTCCTGGTTCGGCCACCCTGAAAAACAAAGCAGAGTCTCCCAAAATTTCGGGAAAATTTGTTTTTCGGGGTTAGCGTGCGCTAACATTGAAAATCGGGGCAGCTGAAAAAAATCAGCCCGAATCATGGGAAAACGAAATTTCCTGTGGCGGGCCGATAACGAAGGCCAAACCAAAAGGTTTGGTCGAATCACATCCCTATTTATAATGAAGTGAGTTACATGATCTAAGGCAGCATGGTTTTACCTGAGGAAAATTGTATCAAATGAATTTGATTGAGTTCTTCAATTAGGTGTCTAGAACATTAGATGAGCATATTCTGGATGTGATTTTCTTGGATTTTGCAAAGCTTTTGATATGGAACCGCATAGGAGACTCATTAATAAGCTGAACATCCAGGGGATGGGTTCTAAGGTAGTAGACTTGAGTTGAAAGTGGTTGAGTGGTAAACAACAGATAGTAGTGGTAAATGAGGTGCACTCAGAGGAGAGAAAGGTGATTAGTAGAGTATCTCAAAAATTGGTCATTGGACAGTTCAGTTCAACATCTTTGTGAGCAATATTACAGATAGATTAGAAGGAAATATTTGCCTCTTTGAGGATGACATAAAGTTCTGCAACAGAATGGACACCCCTGTGTGAGCAGGCAGAATGAAAATTGATCTAAATAAGCTTGAGAAATTGTTGATTGTTTGGCATTAAGATTCAATCGGAAAAAAGTGCAGACATACATTTGAGGAATAGAAATCCAAGGGGCAGGTACACAATGACAAGTGAGAGGCTGATGTGTGTGGACCAGGAAAAAAACCTTGAGGCCTGATAATCTCAAGGTAGTGAAATTATGTGATATGGCAGTACCCAAAGCCAGAAGGATGCTAGAGCTCATAGAGAGAGGTATAACCAGCATAAAAAAGAGGAGATAATGCCTCTGTACAGGCCATTGGTGAGGTCTCACCTATAATACTGTATTCAGTCTTGGAGGCTATATCTCAGAAAAATAGAGACCGTCCAGAAAAAGATACCAAAACTGGTGTGGGGTCTACACCCAAAAGCTAATCAGATGGTACTAAAGACCTAAATATGTACACCCTAGAAGAGAGGGGAGACAGGAGAGACATAATGCAGACATTTAAATATCTGAAAAGTGTTAATGCACAAGAAGCAAACCTTTTCAGTGAAAAAGGATTAGTAGAGCTAAGGGTCATGATGTGAAGATCCAAGGGGGTAGAAAAATATCAGAAAATATTTTTGCATAGAAAGAGTGTTGGATGCTTGGGATGCTCTCCCAGATGAGGTTGTGGAAACTGAAATGGTGATGGAATTCAAAAAAGCATGGGATAGTCACAGAGGATCCTGATGGCAAGATGATAAGCATTAAGCACTGAGGTAACCTGTCCAGACCAGCGGGTACAGCCCACAACAGCAGTGCTTCAAAGAAGTAGCACAGAGCAGCAGTTAGAGCACAAAAACTACATTGGTCATGCCTCGTGCTTCCTATAAGGCATTCAGGGTATCCTGCATGGAACAGCAGTTATAATCCTAAACAGCAGTGGTATAATTGAATTTGGGGCTGAGAAGGCTGGGGGACCTGCGTAGAAGAACCGTGAATAAACCCAGACTTAATAAGCATGGGGAAGCTAAGTTTTAACATGGAAGGAGCCCATTGATAAGGATGTTGAAGGCCATCAGTGTAACAGATTTTGGGTGTGCTTGGGACTATAATATGGAGAGGTAGGAAAAGGATGGGGGTTCAATTAAAAGATGTTGGGAGAGGAAGGCAGGATTGGGTTCCTTATGGCAACTCATATGAGCATCTACCTAGTGCACAAGCCTCAATTTGGCAAAGCAGATGAGTCTTTTTGGTCTCATTTTCTGTCACAACAGGGGAGGGCCTGCAATGTAAAACCTCATGGGGAGGCCCAAGGAAGTCAACATGCATTTTCAAAGAGAAAAATAGTAAGGGGGATTAGACAGAAATATTCCACTATGTAGTAGTCTTCAGGAAAGTACATGGAGATAGCATTTTGCATTCAAAAATACATTTTTGAAGGCAAAGGTCATGATATGAAGATGGGAGGACAAAAAGGTTCAGAGGATATGTGAAGAGACACTTTTTTCCTGAGCGGGCTGTGGAAACCTAGAATAGTCTACCAGCAGGTGTGGTAGTAAGCATTATAATTTAGACTTCAGGTGTTTATGGGAAGAACAATTAGAACATTAGAACAATTAGAACATAAGAATTCTCAAACTATTTTTCCCAGGTGACTGAGCAGTTACTTGTATAAAATCTTCAGTTAAAAATTGCCTTCCCCCTTTTATTCATGCTTCAAAGGGGGTAGGGCAGGGAGGGCAGAATTGGCAGATAACACATGGGGATTTCATTTTGAAACCCTATGAGCGGGTTTCACCGTGCCAGCTTTGTACCTGCTGCAAAGTAGGTACAAATACCATAGGCAGAGAAGAACCTGCAGCAGCAGCAGCCAGCCCTGAATTTTCAAAGGGAAACTACTTGGGGACTTTCCCTTTGAAAATGAGCTGAATGATTCATGGGCCTGCAAGCTGTGCACCATTCTTTTTTTAAAACTACTCCTAAAATATCAAATTTTCTGTTTATTTTCCAGCTGATTGGGGGTTCTTTAAATGTAGCATAAATGGATGTTTCTTAGTGCTTCTGTGGCATTTTCACTGGATAATATTTTTTGTGTTTATTCATCTTTAGATCATTGACATTTATCTCTTGCAGATTTCTATTCGACAAATATATAAAAAAAAAAAAATAGGTAGAGAAAAGCTTTAATTTCTGCCATTTCCCTTCACAGCCACAGAACTCATTTGCTGAACTCAGTCCCAAAAATTATTTTTTAAAAACTAGGCACAAAATAGTTCTTTGTTCTGCAGTTCCCCCTCACAATCCTGGCCCCAGTCCTCAAAGCCTCAGTCCCATCCCCAGCACAGCAAGCCTCCCCTAACAGCCCCCGTACACTCCCCCCGCCACACCTACCACAGCCTCCCACGTTCCCCAGCACCCCTTCTTCCTCAGCACAGCCCACCTGCCTTGTTCTCTGATGCGATTCCTTCCTCCCCCCCCCCCCCCTCTTCAGCCAAAGAAGATTCTGGAGTCGTGGGAACACAGAAAGTTATTGTTCTGTCTGTTCTGGCCACTCCCCCCCCCTCCCATCCTCACAGCAACAGGCAGGGGGAGGGCGTGAGCTGGAGCAGTGAGTGGAGCAGCTGTTCTCCTCTCTGTTCTGCCCACTTGCCCACGAGCTCCTCCTCCTTCTGGCTTTGGGGCTGAATCAGGACTCATCCTCTTGATGGCCCTTTGACCCTTGGCCTTCTTGTGGTCGCAGCGCTGTGCTGGAATCGGCCTGCCGATGGTAACAAAGAGGCTTCGGAGCAGGCGAGGCTGCAGCGTCTGTCAGTTTAAACCTTTAAATACAATTGTTGGCATCAAGGGGGTTTTATTGGTCCTTAAAACGTTTAACAGAAGCCTTAATTATACCGTAATGAAATAATTCAAGCATGCTTGCTGCGTATGCCAGAGGGTAGTGATAAGGGCGAGGGATATCAGGTAGGGTCTGTGGTGATACAGTGGCCACTGGAAATGGAACTGACTAAGGGATGAGGGAATGAAGTCCTTATCTGCCAACAACTACTGTGTAACAGTTTTACCAGTTTTGATGTGTAATTAGAAATGTGTAACAGGTCATCTTGAATACTTGAAAATGCAGAGATAAAATGTTATTGTTCAGGAAGCAGGAACATATTTATCTGATAAGGAGTATGTGAGTATATTTCAATGCTTTTATTTTTATGGTCTATTGCCATTCCAGTATCCTCCCTAGAAGCTGTGTCAAATGTGTCTGTGTTTGTTAGTTTACTCATAATCACAAAATTATACTGGGAAAGTTATTAGATTTCAGTGAAATGCCCCATGGAATTGTATTCTATATAAAATGTCTCTAATGATCTTTCCTACTATCTCGTTCTTTCTTCTGTGGAAGAAGGCAACTTTCAAATGTTTTGGGGTTGGTTTTTTTTTTTGTGAGACATTTTAGGCATGATTGGTATAAAAGAGGAGATCATGTCTTCATGCTCTATTGATTGTCTTTTTATAACCAAGCATGCCTTTTCAAATACAGGATACTTGGCCGCCTTGCTATTGTGGTGATCCTTCAATAGTCGCAGGGCAGTAATTACTGTATAACATTACTTAACCTCTTTTTGATATAGCCATACTCTCTATCCTACTTTCCTTCACCCCTCTCCTTCCTACTCGCCCCCAACTCCTCAACTTGCACACACACACACATATACATGGGTGAATTTGTAAAAGCTCTACGCGTGCCAAAGCTGGGAGATATGCGCGTATATTAGCCCAGCACGTACCGTTCAGATTTTGGTACGCGAATCTCCTAGTATGCAAGTACAGTTTTTTTCATAAAAGAGGCGCGGAATGGGCATGGTCTGGGCGAGGCATGGGTGTTCCAGGAAATATGAATGAAACCAGCGCGTAAGTATTTCTGCACACTAGTGCGCGCCGGGGTCCCTATCCTCGTAACTTTACTTCTGCTATGGCCGGCATGAAAATCATGTGACAAAAAAAGCTAGGCTAGTCAACGGGGTTTTAAGGGTAAAAGGAAGGAAAGTTAGCTAGGAGGTTTAGGAAGTCCTCTCCTTTACTGGGGCGAACTGGGAGCAAACTGGGGAAATAGGTAATTGCATCGGCATGTGTATCTACTAACTCCCCCCCCCACCCCCACTTACATGATCGAGGCGGCATTTATGCACAGATGTGCATGTCAGTGTAAAATTGTATGCACACATACGTATGTATAGCTGATTTTATACCATGTGCACATATAAGCATGTATGTTATAAAATCTCCACGTCCAAGTGTGCGAGCCGGCAAATGCGCATTCATGTGCTCCCACGCGCAGGTCTTAAAATTCACCTTACAGTATATTCCACCTTATTTATTTATTTATTTATTTTTAATTTTTATAGACCGAAGTTCTTGTAGGAACTACAAATCAATCCGGTTTACATACAACTTTTAAATGCCCAAAATGAGTAGTGGGCTTTACATAGAACAGTTGAACAATAAAACAGGTAACAATAGAACAATAACAATAATGATGGAATCATTATTGTTATCATTATTGTTAAGAATCAGGCATTCTTTACTGAAATAATGCAGTTTTATATTTTTTCGCACTGCTGCAAGAAAGTACATATATCCCTAAATGAAAAAATCCAGCATGGCGGTTACAGGTTTTTTTTGTTGTTTAATTCTTACATTCCAGATTATTTCTAGTAGTACAGAGGAAAGGTAGAATATACTTATAGGGGACAATAATCTAACTGCTCACATTAGAATACACCCTGCAGGTAATTTTGACCTGTGGGGTTTGCACAAATAATTAAAGCAAAGTGCATGGGTAATTTTATTTTGATTACTACCCTAGGAAAAAATATCTGGAGAGATTTGCACTTGCTTTTTCTGCAGGTACTTTATCCAGGCAAAACATGCCTCGTTTTGAAAATGCAAGTCTGCATGCATTGTTGCCTCTCCTGACCTAACCCCACTTACTGGAATTCCTAAAAACAATGCTGGTAAAGTACAAGCATTGTAGAACAACCTGTGTACTTTTACCCACATTCAGCGTGGGAAATTTTCAAAACATGCCATTTCCACAGGTAAAATTCTGTTTGACTATTGCCCTCCCCTGTTTTATCAAGCTAGTGCTTTCATGCATTAATTCCAGGCAATTATAGTCTTTGAAAATATCAATAAAGATAATTGATTAGAATAGTATTTACATGAATGCAGAGCAATCCAGACAAAGCTATTTTAAAGAACTGATGGAAGGAATCCCTAAGTAATATTTCTGACGATTAAACTTCTTTTTATCAGAAAGGCATTGCAAACAAATTGTATTTTTAAGACTGTTTTGTTAGAACGTGCCACCTAGTGGAAGATGCCCATTGCATGAAGTGAAACAGATGAATGCAAGCAGAATGATATTTTAGACAACCTGCCTCTGTATTTGGCTATTATATTTCTTGGAATTTCAGTTTACAGATTATGTTCTTCATGTACCAATAAAAAGAAATATCTCTATCATGGGCAACAAGAGTACTTTAAAATATATTGTACGAGAGAAACTCTTGATACCCACAGCAGATGAATGCAAAAATTAAAATACCAAAGAAAGCATTTAGGACCTGGTTCAACTGAAACTGGCACATGTATCCCTCCTAGAGGAGAATTAAGTGGCAGAAAAACCTAAGTCATCCAATCTGTTTGGCCAGTTAAGCTCTTTCTAGAGTATAAATTCCATCTGTGCAGGAGATATGCACTGGTTGCACTTCTTTGAACTAAATCCTTAGACTTGTATTTTTCCCTTCTTCAACAGGAAATAATAAGAGCAATTCTCTCTTTAAAACACAAATTTTACATTTGAAATGATACATAAAACATAAATAAAGATTGAACATTGCCATTCCAGTCTCCCAGAGGGTAAATGCGTGTTCAGTTGCTACACTAATTATTTCACTAAAAATATAAAACCATTTGGAAAACAGTACCAGCTGCTTGACAGCTGATGTTGGCCACAGGAGAGCCTTAACTGGCTATAGATTTCTTTTTACATGGAAGCTCCTTTGCTTTTAATCGAGCTGCCACAAGTTTCCAGTTGGCCAGCTGCAGCTGACTGTGGCCAACACAATGATTCCTGTGAACTTTCACAGGCTTGGTCAGCACTTTTTTGTTTAAAACAAAAGTGTGAAACAGAACGAATGAGCCCATTTTTGTTTCATTTCAAATGAATCAAAAAAGAAAAACAAAAGTTGTGAAATTTTTGTTTTCAGGAAATTGTGCATCCTATTTGCAAATAGTGTGCATTATTAGGTTAGTGCTATTTTCAAATAGCATGCACTATTTCTTGAAAACAAAAAAAAGCAAAAAACAAATAAAATAAAATACCTGAAAATGAAAAGAAAAGAAAAATATCCCTGAAAAACAAAAAAATTAAATGAAAATGAAAAATATTAACGTGCACATCCCTGTTCTTTGAAAGCAAGCAACCTCAGTGGAAGCAAACTCAATGGTAACATGATGCGGTTGCATACATCTTTGGAAAAATATTTGTTTCTAAAAAAAACGCTTTTCAGTATATACGATGACAGGGGAACCACATAATATAGGACTATCCCAGACGCCACTAGGTTCTGTTTTGGCCATTGTGTGGACCATTTTCTGAGGAACTGACCTGGTTAAATAAGACGTTATTCAAATAAACCCCCTGGGCTGAAATGTGTTCCCTCCTCAGTTTCCAAAAGTAAGTGTGCTGTATCAGAGTATGCATGCTTATCACTGCAGCAGAAAGGAGGGCAACCAGGGTGGGGGGAAGGCGAGTTGTACATTACACAAAGGGATACTATTTTGAAATCCTGTGCATACTTTACTTCCCGTACTTTACAACTTCCCCATGGGACTCAAATTTTCAAAGGGAAACATTACAGGGTTTTTCCCTTTAGAAGTGAACTTGCTGATCGGTGGATACAAAGTACCCACAAACCTGCATGCTATGACGGAAACTTTTCAACAGCCACGCGGGCACACATATACGCGTGTATGCCGGCTCCCGCTAATGAACGCGGCAGATTTGTAATATACGTGCGTGTATATGCGCATGATATAAAATAGGCTGTACGCATGTACATGTGCACGCAGTTTTATATGGACGCGCGCAAATGCCACCTCTGCTGCGTAAGTGGGGGGATTTTGGTCAATGTGCACGCCGATGCAATTGCCAGTTTCCCCAGTCCGTTCCAGATCACCCAGTTAAAGGATAGGACTTCCTAACCCCTCTATTTAATAAGCCTCCCTTTTACCCTTTCAGCTTCCACCCTTTTAAAACGCCATTAGCCTCATTTTTTGGTTTTGTTTTGTTTTATTAGTTATACACCACCAATAGCAGAAGTAAATTTTCCTGGCACACACTTATGCACATAAATGCTTACGCAGAGATTTAATTGAGAAATCTAGGAAAACCCATGCCCTGCCCCTTTTTTAGATTAAAAAAAAAGGGAAATAATTATGTGCGCATAGCAGGAGATACGCACATACTCACACGATTTTTAAAATCCATGCAGCACGCACGGCCTCACTGCTGCATGTATCTCCCGGCTTCCACACATGTAGGGCTTTTAAAATTTGCCTTCATCTGTGGAGTATTTTAATTGCCTCCTGTATGAGGAAGAAAAAATTAAATGACTTCCTACTTTTAATGGGGTTTTTTCTGCATCAACCCTAAGGGGTAGATTTTACAAATTTGCACACACGCGTACTTTTGTTCACGCACCAGGCGCAAACAAGAGTATGCGGGATTTTAATAGATTCGCGCGTAGCCATGCGTATCTGTTAAAATCTGGGATCGGTGCGCATAAGGCTGTGCAAAATTGGCAGCCTGCGCGCGCCGAGCCGCGCAGCCTGCCTCCGTTCCCTTCGAGGCCGCTCTGAAATCGGAGCGGCGTCAGAGGGAACTTTCCTTCCACCCCCTGCACCTTCCCCTCCCTTCCCCTACCTAACCCACCCCCCCCACAGCCCTACATAACCCCCCTACCTTTGTTGCACAAGTTGGGCAGGCGTAACTTGTGCACGCCGGGCAAGCCGCCGGCGCGCGATTCCCAGGCCCGGGAGCCATTTCGGAGGACTCGGCCATGCCCCCGAAATGCCCCCAGGCCGGAACCATGCCCGCGGCACCACCCCCAAATGATGCGCCACCGCGACACGCCCCCCAACACGCTCCCTTAGGAAAGCCCTGGGACTTACGCGTGTCCCTGGGCTTGCGCACGCCGCCGAGCCTAGTCAACATAGGCTCGGCGCGCGCATGGGGAACTTCAGGCAGGTTTTCGGGGGGTTAGCGCGTATCTTACGCGCGTACCCCTTTGAAAATCTGGCCCTAATATTTTTCACTGATTTTTTTTTCACCTTTTAATTCCTACATTCATAGTTTCTCTGGTGAGCTATTTTAGTCATTTTGAGATTTTCTTAATGTTTTTGCCATAGATGATCACAAATAGGCCTCATACTTAACTGACCCATAATAGAATAGCCCACATGACATTTGTGAGGGGATTTTCACCTATGGAGCTGTATGTCCTGAAAAATGTCTTCCTTCAACTTACCTTCTACCATTTTCTATTTCAAGATGTCATTTCTATTACTTTCACATATTTATATGCCTCCTTTTTTCCCGAAAAAGAGACCCAAAGCGGTTTACAACATTCAAATACATCATAACAGCATAGTATAACAAATACAACAATAATTTTAAAATCCCTTATACACACTTCTTTTACTAGGCAAAGAGACAATCCATATCACACAGCTAAAATAACATACCTTTCCAATTATGTTACTTTGCATTAATATTTTTATAATCTCAGTTCCCCCTTTTACATAGTAACTAACAGCACACAAAATACTTGGTACTTCTTAAGTTGTATTACTATCTCAAAATATCATAAAACATCATCCATCCTAAATTGCTGTAACCCTTTGAAAATCTACCCTTGCGCACACCGAACCTATTTTGCATAGGCTCGGTGGCACGTGCAAGCCCTGGGATGCGCGTATATCCCGGGGCTTTTAAAAAGGGGTGGGCTGGTCCCGAGTTCTCCGGCACAGTGGCTGTGCCAGGGGTTGGCGCGCCAACAACTGGCCGGCGCGCGCAAGTTACGCCTGCCAGAGGCAGGTGTAACTCCTACAATAAAGTTGGGGGGTATTTAGATAGGGCAGGGGGTGGGTTAGATAGCGGAAGGGAGGGGAAGGTGGGGGAGGGGGGTGCGAAAGGAAAGTTCCCTTCATGGCCGTTCCGATTTCGGAGAGAACAGGGAAAGCCACCCCCTTGCACGTGCTGACCCTGGATTTTATAACATGCGCGTGGCAGTGCGCGCATGTTATAAAACTGGGTGTACATTTGTGCACGCATAGGCTCGGCGGCGCGCGCAAGACCCAGGACGCGTGTGAGTCCCGGGGCTTGAAAAAATGGGCGTTCTGGAGGAGGGGCTGTGGGTGGGGCACCGGCCCAGGTGCATTCCATGGGCGGGGCACCTGCCTGGGGGCATTCCGGAGGCAGGCGTAACTTCTTCAATAAAGGTTAGGGGTTTTTTTTAGTTAGGGCTGGGGGGCGGGTTAGATAGTGGAAGGGAGGGGAAGGTGCGGGGGGGGCAGAAGGAATGTTCCCTCCGAAGCCACTCCGATTTCGTAGTGGCCTTGGAGGGAACGGAGGCAGGCTGCTCGGCTCGGCGCACGCAGGTTGCACAATTGTGCACCCCCCCTGCGCGCCGACCCTGGATTTTATAACATGCGCACGGTAGCGCGCGCATGTTATAAAATCGGGTGTAGATTTGTTTGCGCTGCGTTGCGTGAACAAATCTACACCCGCGTGCATATTATAAAATCTGGCCCTATGTGCGAAAAATTGAATGTATATGTACATATGTGAAGCATCTGCACGGAATCCGTATTTTATAAATGTGTCGCATATAGGTGCATATCCACCTTGGTGAGTAAAAGTATGTGTGAAAATCATGGGTGTATATATATATTTTTTATTTATTTATCTATCTTTAATACATGTAAAAGTGAAAAACAAGCTTTTTACAACATAAATAAAGTAAATGAACCAAAACATCATAAACAACCAGTCAAATATTCACATAAGACCACCAAAGAAAAAGAAACTGGAGGACAAAGCAAAAAATAAAGGGAGATAGGCCACTATCTAAAATAAGAAGAAAAGATAGCATATAAAATCCTGCAGTATATGTACCTAAGCGTTAGACCCATAATCTAACTGTGGGATAATGATAATTTCTTAGACTCAACAAATAATTTCAATTGATCTGGAAGAAAAAACAAATAAGATTCATCTTGATATTTGACTAGGCATTTACAGGGATATCGATGAAGAAAAGATGCACCAAGAGATAAAACCTCTTGGCACATAGCCAAAAACCTCTTTCTTCTCTCTTTAGTTGTTTTTGCTAAATCTGTAAATATTCTAACCACCTGACCCATAAAAGAAACTTTTGAATTTTGAAAGTAACTCTTCATAATGACTAAGGTTGTGGTCTGAAAAAAAAAGAAACCAATAAAGTTACCTGTTCAGAAATTTCTAATGCAAAAGACTCTAGGAACTCAGTCAAATTTAAATCTTATATGTTAAATGTAGCAGAGTTTTGCCTCAATGCCAAAAATTATACCTTGTTCAAAGCTGGTATGCTCTCAGAGGAAATATTAAGGTTCTCAATCAGATATCTTCTCAAAGTCATTCTGTGCATTTTGCCCACAACGCTTGGAAAGTTTAAAAACCTTAAATTAATTTTCCTCTGGAAAGTTTCAACATATTCAAGCCGACGATCAAGAATGTTCCTATCTTTAATTATAGTAGCATTGACTGTTTGAACGGCATTCAACTTATCATCAAGAACAATGACTTTCAAAGGAAGGTTTTGAAAGTAAGAATCTTGCTAATTTTCTAGAGAGTCTGACCTTGAAGAAATAAAATTCTTTTTTGTACTGTTCTCTATAAAAGCCTTTCCCAGACCATGAATCATCTCCCCCAGGGAATCCAGGGTAACAACCTCCAGCTTAGTAATTACCAAAAAAGCGGCACCAGCAGGAGAAGGCAAGGGATATTCCTCACCTCCCAGTTCTTCAATAGGAGCAGAAGCCTCTACAATTACTGCTGGTTCAAGAGTTTGCAGCTTTTCCACCTCAGGGACTCCAATAGCCACAACAAGTGGTGTCCCCGCAGTGCCTGGATGAAGGAAGTTACATTCTGCTCATCGAGGAGGCTGAGGGAAGCCTTGTCCCCAGCAGTGGGAGACGCTCCTTCGCCAGTTGCCACAATAGGGCTCTGCAACCCCTCAGATACAGGAAGAACAGACACAAAATCCAAGATTGTCCGCTGAACTGGGGTGAGCTGAGCCTCTGAGGGAAAAACCCTCACTCTCCCTTTCTGTTTGGAAGGCATCTAGATAAAGAAACCCATAGTGAAACGGTATAATTAGAAGGAACGGATAGTGCTCAGAGAATCAGCATCTATTCCATGCCGCCATCTTGTTCCCCCCTCCCCCCGCCAAAAAAAAAAAAAAAAAACATGGATATATTAATGGTGTGTCAGGGCATAATTTGTAGGGGTGTGCATCCGTTTTCCACATATTTGTAATCCGCAACTTATTTTGTCCTATTTGTTAAATACGTGGGGAGGTGAAACGCATCGCGACTCCCCACGTATTTAACAGATTTCTGTTTTATTCGGCCTCCTAAATAAAAATTTAAACCCCCCCACCCTCCTGACCCCCCAAGACTTACCAAAACCTCCCTGGTGGTCCAGCGGGGAGTCCAGAAGCCATCCCTGCACTCGTTTGCCGGTTTCATCATGGCGCCGATAGCCTGTGTCACAGGGGCTACCGGTGCCATTGGTCAGCCCCTGTCACATGGTCACCGGCGCCATCTTGTGCTCCTACCATGTGACAGGGGCTGACCAATGGCACCGGTAGCCCCTGTGACATAGTATGGGCAAAGGCTATCGGCGCCATTTTGAGTCCTGGCATCGGACGGCCGGCGTGCAGGAGGTCGCTCTGGGACCCCCATTGGACCCATTGGACCCACAGGGACTTTTGGCCAGCTTGGGGGGCCTCCTGACCCCAACAAGACTTGCCAAAAGTCCAGCGGGGGTCCGGGAGCGACCTCCTGCACGCCGACCGAGCTCCTCCATTACCCCCTGTAGTGATGATTCTGGCTTAGTGAGGGTAAGCAGAACGTCATCAGCGAATAACGATATTTTAAATTGAGCGTCTCCCTGTGAGATGCCTGCAACGGAGCGCACTTCCCGTACTCTTATGGCAAAGGGTTCTAAAAACAGGGCGAATAATAAGGGTGATAGAGGACAACCCTGCCGAGTTCCCCGTTGTATAGCAAAGGGTGCCCCATATCCACCATTAACCTTTACTCTAGCGAAAGAACATTCATACAACTTCTGCAACGATGTAAGATATGTATCCCCAAAGCCCATGTTGCCCAGTGCTCTAAACAAAAACTCCCAATGTACAAGATCGAAGGCTTTTTCCGCGTCCAGCGCGAGAAGAACAGCAGGAATCTTGTCCCTATGTACTAAATCCATGACATCTATTATCCTGCGTACATTATCCGCTGCTAGTCTCCCAGGTACAAAGCCAACCTGGTCACTATGTATCAACCCTGGGAGAACGCCATTGAGCCTAGTTGCCAATACCCTAGCTAGTATTTTCAGGTCAATATTTATTAAAGAAATTGGGCGATAAGAACTGCACCTAGTGGGATCCTGCCCTGGCTTGGCCAACACTGTAATGCCGGCTGTATTAGCGTCAGGAGTCATGGAGGCCCCATCTAGTAAAGAATTAAATGCATCAGTCAAAGGTCCCACCAGCTGCTCAGCGAATTTACGGTAGTAAGCCCCAGTATAACCGTCTAACCCTGGAGCTTTACACGGCTTGAGTTTCTTAATAGCCGAGAGTACCTCATCTGGTTCAATAGGTTTGTCTAAGAAATCTTTCTGACTTGGAAGTAACTCTGGTAATTGGACTGAACTCATACTCATTTATAGCTCCCTCAGAAATAGAACTGTCTGTGGTATAAAGTTGAGAGTAGAAATCAGTAAAGGAATCTCGTATTCTCTCAGAACTGGTTACCAGTTCCCCCCGGGTATTGTGTGTTTTTGCAACCACAGTTTGGGCTTGAGCGGCTCGCAGCTGTCGGGCCAAGTATTTGCCCGCCTTGTTACCCCCTTCGAAGAACAGTTGCTTCAAAAGCATAAGATGGTGACTAATTGCGGTATCTTCCAGGGAGCGTAATTGGTCTTTAACTGCAGTAATTTCAGATAAGTCACTTCTGATTTAGTACTGCTATGGGACTGGGTTAAGCGAGCCAATTCTTGCATCCATGAAGTTCTTTGCTCCTCCCTCATCCTATTACAATGGGCCGCCCTGGCAATGAAAGTGCCCCGAAGCACTGCTTTAGAGCATTCCCATACCGTCATGGTGGATATTCCTTCGATCTGATTTTCATGAAAGTACACCTTTAATTGTTCCCCCACCTGCTTGACAAACTGAGGATCTTTAAGTAGAGTGTCATTAAGATGCCACTGGCGATACCCCTTGTCCGAATCCCCCAGGGAACATGTCATCCAAATCGGAGCGTGGTCCGACCATGTAATACTGTCAAGCTCCACCCTCTGAACCTTGTTTTGGAAGGAGGAGGACAGAAAAAAGCAATCAATCCTTGTGTAAGTATCATGCGGTCTAGAATAAAATGTGTAAGAACGCAAATGTGGATATCTATCCCTCCATATGTCGACCAGGCCCCAATCACTCATGAAGGTATGCCATAGTCGCCGTGTCGGCACTGAGGCTATTTTCCCGGAACTAGAGTCTATTGAGGGGTTCTGCACAAAATTAAAATCTCCGCCTAAGATGAGATCACCCTCTAAGTGGGTCTGTAATAAACTGTGAAGTGTGGTAATAAAAGAAGCCTGATGAGAGTTCGGAAAATATGCATTGAGTAACGTGACTATGTGCTTACCCATCCTAATCTTCACCAAAACATATCTGCCTAATGGATCATGCACATGTGTGAGAAGTTTGTGCACCAGGACAGAAGAGATGAGAATACCCACCCCGGTGTATCTATGAGACTTGGAACTGGCAGACCAGTAGGAAGAGGAATAGGTTGGGAACGCCAACAAACGCTCATGATGCTTGCGCACATGAGTTTCTTGGATAAAGGCTATAGCAGCCTGTTGCCTCTGGAGTTCCCTCTTTAGGAGTAACCTTTTCCTGGGGGTGTTTAACCCTTTAACATTTAACGATATAAGCTTGATCGCCATTGTATATTAGAAATCTCCCACCAATACATAATTTTTCTCTGATCCCAGGGATCCCGTCCACACCCCCTGATTCTCATCCAGCCATGCATTCGAAATACTGTTCCCCATGCTCCTGTGCCCTCCCCCGCCACACTCACCCCGCTTAAAATAGTAGAGAAGATGAAACAGGTAAAGAAAAAACCCCAACAACCCTGTGGTGCCCCTTTGTTTCCTATGGTATCCCGTTAACCATCCTTGGGATACCTCTCTCCAGAGAGACCGCCGTCGCCTCCGCAAGTCAGACATCCTCCCCTCGGGATAGCCCACCCCTCCCCCTGACCCCAAGCAAACATAACCACAGTAATGCAGCAGAAATTTATAACCCACCCATCCAACCTCACACAATAATCTATCACAATCCCCCCTGCCCCTGGACATAAGGCAGAGAAATACCAGTTAACAGAAACAACAACAAACCTAGCTCAGGAGAAATTTGAGCAGTTATTAAACACAGATCAGTATTTGAAGATCTGAAATACTAAGCAAGAGTCCACAGTCTTATAGTCTGTATCTCACCCCTGTTCCGATGATTGCGAGCAATGATTATCATTTTGCCTCCGAAGGCGCTTGCCTCCCTTTCCTGCTCTCTGCCATCTGGGTGCAGAGTCGAGAGGCTGCGTGGTCGGCGCCATTTTGGCATGTGGAAAAGTAACCAGGAGGTGTGCCTTGGTAAAGGCCTCCACGGCCTCCTCGAGAGTAGTAACTCGGTGGGTGACGCCGTGAATTTGGAATGAGAGGCCAAACGGGTAGGTCCACTTGTACTTAATTTCCTTTTCCCGCAATATCGCAGTCACTACTTTGAAGTCAAACCGCTTCTTGAGTGTAACCGCGGACAAATCCTGGAAAATGGACAGCTTTTGATTGCACCATGTGATCTCAGGCATCCGGCGCACTGCAGAGTAGACTCGCTCCTTCAGGGGGAAGCTCTGAAAACAGAGAACGATGTTACGCGACCTTTGATCACGCCTGGGTCCGATGGCTCGATGCGCCCTCTCGAAGTGAATCTCCGGAGACACAGAAGCCGATTCTGACTCTTGATCGGTGCCCTGTGAAAGCAGGTATAGGCATATTTGCGTAGCGACCTCCTGTACCTCCCCATATTCCGGCGTTTCAGGGACCCCTCTTATCTGGAGATTGTTTCTGCGGCTCCTATTTTCAAGATCCTCCACTTTAGATTGTAGCGCCTGAAGTTCGACCGAAGTTGATTCTTGCCTGTGCTGGAGGGTGTTGAGCGCTTCCCCATGGCTATCTATGCGAACCTCGTTCTCATCCACCCGGGTTCCAAGCACTGCTAGATCTCCCCTGAGGTCAGCCATCGACGCCATAAGCTCAGTCTTATGCTGCCTTAAGTCCGCCCGGAGCTCGATAAACCATTGTCGGGCTTCGTCTCTAGTTAGGAGGGACGCAATAGCCTGGGTGTTAGAAGCCTCCGAAGGTCCCGACAATACTTCAGGCAGCGCAGCCTCCTCCGTGGCCGAGTTGGAAGGTTCGCCGCCATCTTGTCCTGTTTCAGGTGAAGCTTTCCCGTAGGAAAACTGTTTCAAGTCCGTAGTTTTCCGCTTTGAGGTCATGTTTTATGCAGCGAATTGAGTTCCTTGCGTTTAAATACTGTAGCAGTAGGATTGTGCAGAATTTCAAGCAGAATACCGTGAGTTATTGGGGTCGGGAAGCACGGAGCTCAGCTACCACACGTCTGCTTGCATCGGCTGCCAACAGCGCCCCCCTCCACAAAGTGCATTTTTACATGTAAAACCCAGTTTTAAGCATGTAAATCCTTTTGAAGATTACACCCTCAATGTTTTAAAGTGTCAAGAATGGTGAACTTTAAATTTAAAAAATTATAAATTTGTATATTATAAAGCATTAAAGGCAGTATTAATGGTATGCTTCAGTCCCTGCCCTCAGTGCTCACTATGGGGCGGATTTTCAGAGCCCTGCTCGCGTAAATCCGCCCAAAACCGGGCGGATTTACGCGAGCAGGGCCCTGCGCGCCGGGAATCCTATTTTACATAGGCCTCCCGGCGCGCGCAGAGCCCCGGGACTCGCGTAAGTCCCGGGGTTCTCCGAGGGGGGCGTGTCGGGGGGCGGGCCCGGTCGTCGCAGCGTTTCGGGGGCGTGTCGGCAGCGTTTTGGGGGCGGGTACGGGGGCGTGGCTACGGCCCGGGGGCGTGGCCGCACCCTCCGTACCCGCCCCCAGGTTGCGGCCCGGCGCGCAGGAGGCCCGCTGGCGCGCGGGGATTTACGCTTCCCAGAGGGAGGCGTAAATCCCCCGACAAAGGTAAGGGGGGGGTTTAGACAGGGCCGGGCGGGTGGGTTAGGTAGGGGAAGGGAGGGGAAGGTGAGGGGAGGGCAAAGGAAAGTTCCCTCCGAGGCCGCTCCGATTTCGGAGCGGCCTTGGAGGGAACAGGGGTAGGCTGCGCGACTCGGCGCGCGCCGGCTATACAAAATCCATAGCCTTGCGCGCGCCGATCCAGGATTTTAGTGGATACGCGCGGCTCCGCACGTATCTACTAAAATCCAGCGTACTTTTGTTTGCGCCTGGAGCGCAAACAAAAGTAGGCTATTCGCGCGCCTTTTAAAATCCGCCCCTTTGTGCATACTGCCCATAATTTTAAATGGATACATAAAAAGCAAACAATAGGGTCCGATTGGTTTCTGCCCATACTGCCCATGCAGAGACAAAATCAGTAGTAGCTCTGCAACAAACTCTGCAGTCTGACTCCAGTCACCAGAAAGTAAAAAAAAAAAAGAACAGTAAGCAACATAAGTCTGCTCTGTCATAGATCTTCTGACATGGTGTTTTCCTCTATTATGTGATTGGCACAGTGACACTCTAAAATGGGCAGTGGTTAAAAAGTTGTGTGGGAAAAATTAACTAGGAAATCAGAGACAGCTCAAATAACCTACTCCTTCACAGATAATGTAGTGTTTTGTGTTGGATCACTGATAGCAAAAGGTCATCTTCCAAACCAGACAGCAAGGGGACAACATTCCCAAGCTCTGTCATCTGATCCTGAATAGCAAGAGGTGAGATTGTACAGATTACCTAGATAGGATATTACCTGTGCTAGTGTGTCTGATTCTCCATTTTACTCCCTGTTTATTGTACTGGTCACACCAGTACAATCCCCATGTACTGGTGTGACCAGTACATGGGGACTGCAAACAGAAACATTGCAAACAGAAACATTCTGTTTGCTTTTTTGACTGCCGCAGCACACTGAACAGATTATTTCAATGTGTTATCCACTATGACGGCTAGAGAAGGTACAGAGAGGCAAAAGCTCACAGTAAAAACTTTTTTAAATATATCTGAAGCAGAAAGCCTGTGAGGGAGTCAGTTGGACCATTAGATGATCGAGGGGTTAAAGGGGCACTTAGAGAAGATAAGGCCATCGTGGAAAGATTAAATGATTTCTTTGCTTCGGTGTTTACTGAAGAGGATGTTGGGGAGGTACCCATAATGGAGAAGGTTTTCATGGGTAATGATTCAGATGGACTGAATCAAATCACGGTGAACCTAGAAGATGTGGTAGGCCTGATTGACAAACTGAAGAGTAGTAAATCACCCGGACCGGATGGTATACACCCCAGAGTTCTGAAGGAACTAAAAAATGAAATTTCAGACCTATTAGTAAAAATTTGTAACTTATCATTAAAATCATCCATTGTACCTGAAGACTGGAGGATAGCAAATGTAACCCCAATATTTAAAAAGGGCTCCAGGGGCAATCCGGGAAACTACAGACCGGTTAGCCTGGCTTCAGTGCCAGGAAAAATAGTGGAAAGTGTTCTAAACATCAAAATCACAGAACATATAGAAAGACATGGTTTAATGGAACAAAGTCAGCATGGCTTTACCCAGGGCAAGTCTTGCCTCACAAATCTGCTTCACTTTTTTGAAGGAGTTAATAAACATGTGAATAAAGGTGAACCGGTAGATGTAGTATACTTGGATTTTCAGAAGGTGTTTGACAAAGTTCCTCATGAGAGGCTTCTAGGAAAAGTAAAAAGTCATGGGATAGGTGGCGATGTCCTTTCGTGGATTGCAAACTGGCTAAAAGACAGGAAACAGAGAGTAGGATTAAATGGACAATTTTCTCAGTGGAAGGGAGTGGACAGTGGAGTGCCTCAGGGATCTGTATTGGGACCCTTACTTTTCAATATATTTATAAATGATCTGGAAAGAAATACGACGAGTGAGATAAACAAATTTGCAAATGACACAAAATTGTTCAGAGTAGTTAAATCACAAGCAGATTGTGATAAATTGCAGGAAGACCTTGTGAGACTGGAAAATTGGGCATCCAAATGGCAGATGAAATTTAATGTGGATAAGTGCAAGGTGATGCATATAGGGAAAAATAACCCGTGCTATAATTACACAATGTTGGGTTCCATATTAGGTGCTACAACCCAAGAAAGAGATCTAGGTGTCATAGTGGATAACACATTGAAATCGTCGGTTCAGTGTGCTGCGGCAGTCAAAAAAGCAAACAGAATGTTGGGAATTATTAGAAAGGGAATGGTGAATAAAACGGAAAATGTCATAATGCCTCTGTATCGCTCCATGGTGAGGCCGCACCTTGAATACTGTGTACAATTCTGGTCGCCGCATCTCAAAAAAGATATAATTGCGATGGAGAAGGTACAGAGAAGGGCTACCAAAATGATAAGGAGAATGGAACAACTCCACTATGAGGAAAGACTAAAGAGGTTAGGACTTTTCAGCTTGGAGAAGAGACGACTGAGGGGGGATATGATAGAGGTGTTTAAAATCATGAGAGGTCTAGAACGGGTAGATGTGAATCGGTTATTTACTCTTTCGGATAATAGAAAGACTAGGGGGCACTCCATGAAGTTAGCATGGGGCACATTTAAAACTAATCAGAGAAAGTTCTTTTTTACTCAACGCACAATTAAACTCTGGAATTTGTTGCCAGAGGATGTGGTTAGTGCAGTTAGTATAGCTGTGTTTAAAAAAGGATTGGATAAGTTCTTGGAGGAGAAGTCCATTACCTGCTATTAAGTTCACCTAGAGAATAGTCACTGCCATTAGCAACGGTAACATGGAATAGACTTAGTTTTTGGGTACTTGCCAGGTTCTTGTGGCCTGGATTGGCCACTGTGGAAGCAGGATGCTGGGCTTGATGGACCCTTGGTCTGACTTTTTCTTATGTTCTTATGTATGGAGCCATATAATGGCATATATAATATTTATTATTTTTCTGTACCAGTTTCCCAAATAAAGTATCCTTGCATGCTGCGACTAAAAAATGCTATTTCTACTTTACAATATGTGTTTCTCCTGGAGGTATGGGGATCCCTGCTGCACACACCCAGTTCTAACTCTGAACAACAAGATTGGACCAAAACGGTACTGTAAAAATCTACAGGTTATAGGCCCAGAGAAGGCTGCAGACCAAGATAAGAGATTATGAAGCAAGCAGTACTGATCTAGGGAAATTCAGGGAGCTAATACAAGCCTGAAGCAAGCTACAGTGAAGCTAGCACCCTGCTGTTTTAAGCTTAACACAAAAGAACTGTGAGTAGAACAAAAGAAAGTAATTAACTCAGAGATCATGGCTTCCAACATAGATCTCAGAACAAGCTAAGTGCAAGCCATTACCAGATATGGAAGTTTAAGATGAAAATGCTGTTGGATAAAGATAAAGGGATATGATATGCAAGGATAGATCCATTGAAAATGCACAGCATTGGGATCAGATCAATATGTATAACAGTTGTCATCTATGGATTGCCACAGAAATGAGTGTCTAGCATCAAGAGAGTCAAATCCAGGTAGCTGATAGTAGAAGATCTTCTGCCTATACCAGACTTGTCTTTGGTTTGAGCCCTCGGGTGCTGGTGGCCGATGAGGCATGAGAAATGGGGATAGACCCTAATATGAAAAAGGAATGAAAGGCCTGGAACAGATCAAGGAGCTGGAACAAACTAGGAATCCAGGAGCAGGAAGGAGATTGGGCATGAATACTGAAGGTAAGACCTGGAGATGAAGGAGTCTTCTGGATACAGGAACAAAACCAGAGTACGAGTACTAGAAGTTAGGATTATCTCTGGCCACTGACTGATAAGACTGCCTCAATTTAAACACAAGTCTATGCAGGATACAAGGTGGCCACCAGGGGGAAGCAAGGGACACACAGCTAGGAAGACTGGATAGTCCAAGCAGCTCACATTAGCACCTGTAGGCAGGAGGAGAATTTGGCAACATACTCTTACAGTATGCAGACAAAAACTATGATTTCTATTTTTGTTAAAGATAATTAATATACATGTAAGGGCAAAAGACCATGGAAAATATAAAGAAAAGCCTGAAGAGATTGTAAGAAAGGAGTAATTTAAGCAAAACATTGTTTATGCTTCACAAACTATACAGTTCAAGGCTGAAATATCTCCAAGAAATCTTGGAGCATATTTATGTTGTGTTAGAGATCAGAGATGAGACTGAGATGTATGGAAGGAAGATCTGGCAATATTACTTTACAGTTTTCCTGATTCCTATGATTTGCTGATAAATACATTGGAGACCAGGCCAGAATGAGATTTAACATTGGGCTATGTGAATGGGAGGCTCATAAATGAATTTTCAGAACTGAGAGGCTAAAGGATACAAAGGGAAGCATCACATAACAGCTCTAATTTGTGGAAAAAAGAGAAAGAGACAAAAATTTTCAAACTGTCTTCTGTTGCGTGTGCCAGCCACAGCTGGGCCCACTTACCCCCGTCTGCCTGTTCCAGCTCCCGGTTTCTCCTCTCTTGCGGTCGTAGGCAGCCGCCTGCGCACCCGAGCTACCTTCAGCACTCCCGGCTCCTCCACGGACCTCCCAGCTCCATGGTGGGTCTCCCCGCTTTGCCCACGGGGAGATGCTGCCTTCTCGCACCATGTCGCCCCTACGCATGCACGCGCGCGCATCTATGCTGCTTTTAAAGGGGCTGCGGCGGTAACGACCCTGCGGCCCCGGATGATGATGTCACTAGGTCCCGGTACTTAAGGCTAGGCCCAGACAGTGCTTCCTTGCCTTGGAAACAGGCCTCCATGCTTGTTGTGTGCTTAGTTGCTCGTTCCTGTGCTTCATCTTGTGTTCTAGTTCCTGATCCTGCCTTGCTCCTGGTATCCGTTCCTGTCCCTGTTCTTGTGTTCCGAGTCTACCCTGTTTTGTCTTCGCTACTGACTGATACCTGGCTTGACCCCTGCTTTGTCTGACCACGCTACTGATTGATACCTGGCTTGACCTCCACTACATCTAATTACGCTACTGTTTGATTCCTGGTTTGACCTTTGCCTTTCCTGACCATTCTCCGACTGACTCCTGGTTTTGACCTGTGCCCGTGTGACCTCTTCTCCTTGCTTGCAGCCTGTCCTGACCACAACCTGATCTTCTACGCCTCTGCTGAATCTACTCTGGACTTGGCCTCTCAGGCTTCGGCCTGCTCTTCCTTGGGAGCCCGTTCTCCTTTGGTGCCCGAGTCTCTGGGACTCTGCCTCATCTGGATTCATCCTTCTATCCAAGCTACCACTGCTGGCCTCAGGCTGATCCCTTCACCGCGTCCAGGAAGACCTCGGATGGAGGCCCACCTAAGACCAGCCAGCCCCAATACCCAAGGGCTCAACCTGCGGGGAACGAGGGATGGTATTGGCGAAGCTCCAGCCGGCCTCCGTCAATCAGCAGCTCCGCCTACCGACGGTGGGGACCCGTAGCGCTTGCCCTGCGGGTAGCGTCAAACCCACCTCGGGCCATGGGTCTACCTCCAGTGCAACACCTTCATTGCAGAGGGATAGACTGCTATGAAAACAGAGCCCAGAAGAGCAACAATTCCTCATACAGCAAAGAGTGAAGCTTGTGGGGAGATAACCCAAAAAAAGCCAAATATGCCTTCACAGTGGGGATGTAGCTTATGAGTGATCACAACTCAAGCTCTGTTACCATTGCAAAGAGCAGGATATTTGAAAAGAAACTGCCTATCCTGGAAATATGATAGTAATCAGTTATTAGCTGAGACAACAGAAGTAACTAAATGTGGAAATAGTCAAAGAAACACCAGATTGGTTTGGAACTTCAGTTTTAAACTCTTAGAGAAGCAATTTAGCAGATTGATATATTGATTCATGAGCAACAAGCCACAGGACAAGTAATAAAGATTTTTTTTTCACAAACATTGATTACAGTGTGAAAGATAAAGAATACCTAGCAGATGGGAAATGTATTTCTGTGATAGGGAAAGGAAATGGACAGCTTAAATGTACCAGCACTGCTGGACCCAGGCAGAGAATTCTCATGAAAGAAGTGCTGCATAGGTCAGACCTGAAAGGAAGCCTACTGTCAGTGAAATGTCTGATGAGGAAGGGCTTCACTGTGCTTTTCCACAAACATACATGTAAGTTTAAAAAGGAGGCAGGCAAAGTGACACAAGGGGTTAAAGGTGACAACCTGTATTGGATCCCTTGCACATAATAATAAGAAGAAGGCAAAAGCAGCTATCTACCCCCCACACCAGAATTGCATACACACATGACACAGATGCCTAGGACAGAGATGCCCAGATGTAATAAATAACTTGCTGAACAAACAAATGATAGATTTAAAAATATACCTGTGCACAGGTACACTATCAATGTGTATGTTGTATGAAAAGTGACAAAGGCACTACTGCCAGAGCAGTTCACAGCAAGACAGTAAACCACTGGAGCTAATCCACAGTGATCTGTGTGGACCAATGAAGAAAGTGACGCCTTCTGGAAACAGATATTTCCTGAAATCCAGGTGTACAAAGATTTACTTTTTGAGACACAAAAATGAAACACTTCAGAAATTCAAGGAGTACATGGCAGTGACAAGGAAAAAGTTCCAGCACAAACCTGGGACTATCCATACAGAAAACACAGGAGAGTATGTGGCAAGTGCAAGGGATTTAGCACCAAAACACATTGGTCTATACTCCCAATCAGAATGGTGTAGCAGAAACAAAGAACCACATGCTTGTGAACATGACAAAGATTATACTGCTAACCAACCTTCTTGATAAGTTCTGGGAAGAAGCACTGATGACTGTAAATTATCTGTAGAACCTGCTACCAACAAGGTCAAACCAGGTGACACCACACAATATGTGGCTCAGCAGAAAACCTTGCATGAGTCGGAAAGCGCTCCAAGATGTCGGTTAGAACCACACAGGGTGTGGCATTGGAATATAGTGCTCCACAGGATAAACCAGGTGATCCAGAGTATGCACTATGACAAGGCAAACCAGAGCATGCACTACCAAATGTCATAACTCCAGTGATCCCTGAGCAGATGGTTCCCATGAGCATCACCATCAACATGGGTCAAGGTGAAGCCATGGAACAGTTGGATATTGCCGCTAGTGCAAACCTAAGTGGAGCTGCAGAACAACCACATTTCTCTGCAGATGCAAACCCAGATGAGACTGTGAAGCAACTATCTGAGATGAAGAAGGTGGAGGCTTTGGACAGTTCAGATAACAATAACAAGGTAGATCCTAAAGCAGACCAATAGCAAAAGGTCATCCTCCAGACCAAACAGCAAGGGGTTAACATTCCCTAGCTATGTCACCTGACCCTACATGGGAAAGGTTGAGATTGTAAGGGTTACCTAGATAGGAAATAACCTGTGCTAGTGAGTCCAATCCTCCATTAATTTCCTTCTTATTATGATGGTCACACTGGCGCAATGTTCAGTTATATGTAAATGCATATATACTTTTTATTATTTTTCTATCTAGTTTCCCAAGTAAAGTATCCTTGCATGCTACCAGCAAAGAGCCCTGAGTTCATTCTATTTTGCAGTGTTTGTGTACATACCCAATTCCAACCCTGAACAGCAAGATTGTACTAGACCAATACTAGAATAATCTACGCTTTGTACTCAACCTACATTTCTGCCTGTTCTTGCAAACAATATCTAGGTATGTGCATTCATTTGAAATGAAAATGGAAAACAGGATGATTGAGTCTATTTTCATTTCATATCAAATGAAACAAATACAAACTCCAAAACAAAAAAATGTTTATTCCAATTTGTTTTCGACATATAAGGCACACAAAATGTTTGAACAGTTTGTAAACTGTGAGGATAACTTTCAAAAAACTCTGCATGGCAGCATATACAAACATATATGGCCATGAATACATCTACAATAGTATTTTATAAACCACGCATAACACATAAACGAGTATTATAAAATATACATATCTCTTCCCCGAAACATATGCATATTTATGCTTATTCAAGAACACATGAATTAAATTGAAAGCAAATATTTCAAAGCATTGAATATGTATACTTTTCCTACCTATTTTAAAAATATATGCATGAAAATAAAGTACGACTTAGTTGCTTAAAACCCAGTTTACTTGTTTTAAGTCAGTATGTTTTAAAACATGAACATGTAATTGAAATTACCAGTTAACCAATTATTCCATCAGTTCACCCAATCCTTCTTCAGATCATCAAAACTATCCTGGTTCTTCAACCTGAATTCCCCCCAGTTCACCCAGACCTCTCATCCAATCAATAATACACACAAAAAACAAGTCTGATATCAATTACACAAGAAAATTAGAGGGTGTAAAATTATGTGAGTAAGTTGCCAAATGGATGCACATGAGTGCCTTTTAAAATAACTTATGGAAGTAATTTTCATAGAATTTATATGCCTAAATTTATCATGCTATCGTAGCAATTTTCAAAAGGCCATTAACATTCTTAAAGTGAACCTATGCATGTTAAACCTATGGACAATTCATTGGCATATATTGTAGCAATTTTCAAAAGCCTACTTACACACATAAAGTGCATTTAAACATATAAATCCCAATTTTAAGCATGTCAATCCTTTTGAAAATTACCCCCTTAGCACGTAAATGTTGTCCCGGCCCTTGAAGGCCCTAGACTACCCCATTTTCTGCATGTATATGTGCACACAAAATGTAAATTTTACCTGCACTTTTTACTTTTATAAAATAGCAATTACGCCAGTACAGCTTACTTATATGCATATATGTAAATTTTTATACATGTAACTTTATGAAAATTCACCTCTAGGAGTACAATTTGCAATCTATGCACAAAGAGGTGAATTTTAAAAGCCCGGCACATGCATCAGTAAAGGGATGTGTGCTCAAGTAGTGCTTACGCATGCCAATTGCATTTTAAAAGCTGCCTAATGGGTGCATAAATCCTGATGTGCAAATATCTTGCATGGGAAAAAAAGGAGCTTAATGTGGGCAGGGCGGGAGCATTCCAAGATGAGGCCAAAAGATATGCGTGCAAATACTTATGTGCCTTGGCTTGCCTCCCGAATAACCCACAACAAAAATGAAAAATGTTATTCAATGTTATGTTTACTTTGTATTTTACTGGTGTTTAATAAACATATTACACATAAAATGGCCAGTGGTCTTTGTTCTAAAGCATATGGGGATAGACTTAAAGATCTAAACATATATATCCTAGAGGAAAAGTGAGAAGGGAAGAAATGATAGAGATATTTAAATAAATCTAAGGTTTTCATACACAGGAGGTTAGCCTCTTTCAATGGAAAGGAAGCTCTAGAATGAAGGGCCATGTGATGAGGTTGAAAGGGGGTAGACTCTGGAGTAATCTTAGGAAATATTTCTTTACAGAGAAGGTGGTGGATGAGTGGAACAGCCTCCCAGTGTTGGTGATGGAGACAAAAACAGTGTCTGAATTGAAGAAAGCATGGGATGAATGCAGGGGATCTCTAAGGAAGAGATAAGGATACTGGGCCAGATATTCGTACCTCGCACGGGCGTAGATTTGTGTGTGCAACCCGGGGCGCACAAATCTATGCCCGATTTTATAACATGCGCGCGCATGTTATAAAATCCAGGGACGGCACGCACAAGGGGGTGCACATTTGTGCACCTTGCATGCGCCGAGCCCTAGGGGAGCCCCGATAGCTTTCCCCGTTCCCTCCGAGGCCACTCCGAAATCGGAGCGGCCTCGGAGGGAACTTTCCTTCCACACCCCCACCTTCCTCTCCCTTCCCCTATCTAAACCACCCCCTCTGCCCTACCTAAATCCCCCACCCACCTTATTTATTTACACCTGCCTCTGGGCAGGCATAGGTTGCGCGCGCCAGCTGAGTGCCAGCATGTGCTCCCCGGGCCCAGCGGTAGTGGAGAGGCCTCTGTCCATGCCCATGCCCTGCCCCCAGACCGCCCCGCCCACGCCCCACCCATTTTTTCAATCTCCGGGACTTACACGCGACCTGGGGCTTGTGCGCGTCGCCGGGCCTATGCAAAATAGGCTTGGTGTGCGCAGGAGCGGGTTTTTAGGTTTACGCACGTAATTTACAGACGTAACCCTTTTAAAATCCGCCCCTATGTTGCTAAATTAAATGGACAGATTGACCATACAGTCTTTTTCTGCCATCATGTTTCTATGTTTCTAGGTCCAGTGCTGTGTACGTATACTTCTCCTATTAAGGAGGTATAAATGTAAATAAAAGTATTTCTAGGCCTCACTGAAGGGTTTGTGGAGTCTGAGTTAACTGGGGGAGTGCAGGCTAATAAACCAAGGGGGTTTGGAAGATCTAGCTCTAGACTGGGTGAAATGGTGGATGAACCAGTGAAACTGTCATGGCATGGATGTGCACCCATGATAAAATTCCATCACTTACACAGCTGAAACCCAACTATGCATGGCTGGGCTTGCACAAGCTTAAAATTGGAAACACATGTGCGTACATCCAGCCTATTTTATAAGATACAAGCATATGTGCATGCATCTTATAAAATAGCTGCATCCCTGGGTGCAACACCAACAATACGCATGCATATGTGCATCTCACACTCATTTGAAAGATACTGGCCCTGTTTGCAAATTTTGTGCAGAACTTTTAAACTGTGCCCACTATTTGCCAAAAATGAATTAAAATGTAAAAACTAATTTAAATATATGAAAACATAAAACATAAGAAAATGAAAAAGAAAAACATAAGCACATTTTTTGTCCATGAACATCGCTTACAAAATCCCCAGAAATAGCTTCATAAGCATGCTGCTAAAGGAGAAGCTGACCTATTTAGATTGTTTTGTAAAAGAGCTGTGATCTTCAGTCTGAAGCAAGTAAAAGCCCTTTCAAACACCACAAAGCTTTCCCTTCTTTTATATCAATAGACCTGGTGTTTATTGGGGAAAATACACCATCTCTAATTGGCAAGTGAACTGCATTTGACATTGTTGTTCCCTTGCACCACTGACCATGAAAAGGGCATGTCAGATGCTGATATTATTTGCCAATCCAAGATCAACCTCCCTAGAAAAGAATTATAAGACTGTGACATGGAGTTTAGACCATACCTTCCCCCAACCTTATTTTCTTGATATTGCCATTCATTGAGATTCTGAATTTGACTTATGCTTCAAAGTCTATGGTTCTCTGTAAAAGCCAACTCTTACTCTCTTATGAACCTTTTATGTTGACTTCAGGGTTCCTATATTTTTTCCATGTTTTGGAGTTCATTTCTTTGAAAGAAATAAGACAAATCAGAGATTCCTGTGGCAAAAAATCATGTAGAGGGCAACTGTCAAAATAATCTAGCTACCAAACCTGAGGAGTTAGGAAGCTAGACCCAATCTATTAAAAATATTCCCTTGCTGAGCAGATAAATATATTAGTCACCTATGTTCACTAGGTAGCTATATTTAACCACTCAAAATGTAGGCATTCGGGAGTATGGTTTGGTTGAGGAAGGCAATTATTTATTTATTTATTTATTTATTTATAGATTTTTCTATACCGGCATTCGAGATTAGGAACCCCATCATGCCGGTTTACAAATAACAAGAGGGTGTGCACAAAAACAGAACATAAACAAGTGCAAAGAAATAAAAGTTACATTACAACAGGGTCATAAAACTGGGGAGAGAATTAGAGTAAGATAGTTGAGTAGTAAAGATGAATTATTTACATTAATAATTTACATAATATTGTGTAGTGTCTTATAAGATGTTACTGTCTTTCAATATGGATCTGGGAAGGCTTGCTTAAATAGCCATGTCTTAAGCCTTTTTCTGAAAGTAGGAAGGCATGGTTCTTGTCTTAGATCGGGAGGAATAGGAAGGCATGGTTCTTGTCTTAGATCAGGAGGAATAGGAAGGCATGGTTCTTGTCTTAGATCGGGAGGAATTATGCGCATACTTATGATATTGAAAATGTATGCATATACTTTACCAGCATATATTTGCACCATCCTTCAAAGTGATGTGAATGTAGTGTGTGGATACTTTTTCAGGACCAACAAAAAACCTCCCTCTCACTTCTGGGATTTGGATCAATCCCATTGCCTCACCCTGGATTCCTAGGCAGCTTCCCCTTGCTACTGATCACTTCTTTTCCATCTCCACCAAACCCCAATCACTATCTTGATCCTCCTCCAAACACAAATTCCCTCGAGCATCCTTCCTTCCATGTATCTCAACTCGCCCCCACCCCCGATCCCTTCAAGCATCTCCCTAGCAAGTTAACTCTCACCTGAAATCTGCCTCTGCTTCCTCCACCACTCCTTTGACCCTCACTTACTTCCTAGCTCACTTGGTGCCACTCTATTCTAGCAGGCAGGAGAAGGTCTGCTTCCTTCCTCTCTGCTGCAGTATCAATTCCAAATGAGGCCAATAAGCAGTGCCACTTAATGTTATGATGCATACTGGCATCATTTGGAACTTGGATCTAGAAAAGTGATAAAGTAAGCATACCTTCTGTTGCTAGTTAGGTAGGTTGGGAGGTGAGCAGGGGTAGAGAGTCTTTGTGGGGATTTTGGCATGAGAGGACCTATCTTGGCAGATGTTTGGGGTAGAAGGGATTTGAATAATGCTCAGTGGGTGACGGAACTGGATGGGAGGAACAGTGCTCTATGGGAGAATCATGATTTGGGGGGGGATCAAGACAGTGATAGAGGTTTGGAGGGCAGGTTCTGAAATAATGATTGAGTTTCGAAAGGGGAACAAGGATTGGGATTAGGGGTGGGGGATGGAGAGGGGTCTATTTTTGTGCAAAAAAACTAAGGGATAAATCTTATTTTAAGGTGAATTTTAAAAGTCAGATGCACACCAAAACTGGGAAATGTGCATGCATTTTGCACATATGCTTGTCCACCTGATTTTATAAACTGCCCACATACGCACTCAAGTACCAATGTGCAAATATCTCGCATCGGAAAAAAAGGGGTGGGATAAGGGTAGAGCATGGGCATTCTGGGGTGGGACCAAGAGATATGTGCATATGCAGCTACGCCCCTGGGAGAGCATCTAGGACCATTTCAGCACAAACCCAATCATTCATCAAAAAGTGTTAGTAACGCATTGATAACACCTGTGATAAGGAAAAGGGGTGTGTTTATGGGAATTTTTGAGATACTGTGTGGTGCGGTAATTTACCAATTTGCATTGGTATTATTGCACAGCACAGTGTGATAATCCCTATTTTTCACATCCTGCATTGAAAGAGAGAGAGAGAAAGAGACTGACTATCTACAAGGCCCTCATAGTAGTTAAGTATTTCTTTCTCTGTAGGAGGGCCACTTAATAGGTCGAGGTGAGGTGTTAGTGGTGGTTTAGGGTTTAGGGGCCAGTTTTGCATATAGAGTGAGATGTACAAACAGCACAGTTCACCTTGGTGAAAATTTGAAGTCATTTGGAGTGAGGAAAGTCTCAAAAGCATGACATTTCTACTATGTTATCTCACCCTAGCTTGATGGTACCCTGTTATAGAATCCATTATAGATCTATTGTATTCTACTCCTTTATATTTTGTTGCTGTTTTCCCATTTTTATTTGAAAACGACCCTTAGATAACTTATTCTATATATGCAACCTCCCATGAGACTTCAGCTATAAGAGAACAATTATTATGGATAGGTAATTTCACTTTTTTCCCATTCTGTTCCTTCCTTTCCTTCAACTGCATCAGACAAATGTGCCATTAGAGATAAGAAACCCTTTGAAAATTGGGACCTAGACACATTTTAGCATGCTGATATTCAATGCTCTTTTTTTCTAGAGAGAAATGAGCCAGTACTCAGAAGGCAGGGCCACCCTTGTGGGGGAAGGAGAAGGGGAATTGGGAAATAAGGATGTGCGTTTGTTTCAAATGAATTTAAAAATTGCAACAAATAAGGGCAATTTGTTTCATTTGGAGGATCCCCGAACCAAATGGGGCCCCCTCTGAATGAAATGAACCTTATTTGTTGCATTCATTTGAAATTATTGCATTGGGCCTAAGTCAAGGCCTGAAGCCAGGGCATTGCCTAAGGCATAGGCCAAGGCCAAAAGTAGGGGCTGCGGCCTATGCTCTAGCATAACATCGGCACCTCGGCCTAGGCCTAGGCCCAGGCCCAAAGCCAGGGCCTTGCCTAGGACATAGATCGAGGCCCAAAATAGGGATCACAGCCTTGGCCCGAAAGTGACGCTGGGGTCTTTTACCTGCTCTGTTAGGGATATCCGATAGCAAAGCTCTGCATCAAAATAGCGCCATCCACTGAAGTAAATGCGCCGGAGTTAATTAATTCCTGCGCAACCCCAGTGGACGAACCCCAGTGGATGATGTCAGAAGAAAGAAGAGGACAGTGAGGGAGTAGCAGCAAGGCCTGGGCTCTGGGCCTGGGTCTGACCCAAGGCAGAGGACCAGGCATTGGGCCTCGGCCTCCAGACCAAGGTCCTGGTGTTGGTTACTGGCCTCTGGGCAAGGTCATGGCATCGGGCATGTGTCTGGGCTCTGGCCTAGGTCAAGGCCAAGGCATTGGGACCTGACCTTCCGGGCTGGTTCGTGGAATCGGACCTGGATCCAGGCTCTAGCCAAGGCCCTGGTGTCGGGACCCAACCTCCAGGCTGGGTTGCTTTTTATATTGTTTGATTTGTTTTTTTTCTCTCAAATTAAATAAATCAAGCATTTCATGAACCAAAATTTGTGGGGAAAATGAACTGAATACTAAAATGAATATTTTTCCCCTGCACATCCGGGCAACTGCCTAGTGTCCTGCCCCACACAGTAACCCACCCCCCCCTCCAGCTGTCTGCAAGGTTCAGTGACAGCATGATCCTCCCTTCCACCACCAAGAAGCATAAGACAGCAGCACTTTTCCTTGCAGGTGCCCCCTCTGCCACCTTCATGACATGGGAAAAGCACCATTATGGGAAGGAGGTTGAAAGAGAAAGAATCACTATTTATGCTTTTCTCTCTCCCTCCCTCCCTCTCCCACTGGTGGTTTTCTATTTCTTCCCCTACTGGTACCTTTCTCAGATTTAAATTCAGGAAACATTATTGTCTTGATAACATTTGCACATGTGTTGCTGAAGTAATACATGAAGTAATTAAAAGGAGAGTAAAGATTAAAAATTAGGGATGTGAATCGTTTTTCTGACAATTGAAAATATCGTACGATTGAAAATATCGTACGATATTTTCAAAGTCGTCAGAAATCGGGGGCTCCCCGAAACCGATAGGAAACCCCCACAAAATTGTTTGTGGGGTTCTCTTATCGTTTTGGGGGAGGGCGGGAAAAACGGCACACAGAAACAACCCCTGAACCCACCCCAACACTTTAAAACAGCTCCCTTAGCTTCCCCCACCCTCCTGCCCCCCCAAAAATTTTTTTAAAATTACCTTGTAGTCCAGTGGAGGTCCCGGGAGCGATTTCCCGCTCGCGGGCTGTCAGCTGCCACTAATAAAAATGGTGCCGATGGCCCTTTTCCCTTAACATGTGACAGGGTATCCGTGCCATTGGCCGGCCCCTGTCACATGGTAGGAGTAATGGACGGCCAGCGCCATCTTTAAAAATGGCACGGCCATCCATATCTAATAAAAATACATAATATGCTCATAACAGTAATTACAATTACAGGGTTTCAGACTGGTTAATAGTATGGACAATTACCAGCTTCTGGTGCTGTTCTGTATTATCCCTGGTCATGGCATGCAGGGCTTGTGTCCCAACTCTATTCAGCAGTGCACTACAGAGAACAGCCGTCTGCTTCCTGCTCTGTCCAGCTCCTCCCATTCCAGGCAGCAGCTGGCAAATATCAGGAGGATGTAAAAAACTGGTCAATACCTCTCAACAAGAGAGACTTTTATTGTAGATACAGTCACAGCAACAAGAGTACATTAGTCAAAAGACATTTCTTTTATGGTTTGAAAACAAGGACCCCGCATCAGGGCTGCGTCAGGGGGACCGGACACTGTGCAAATCTATGCAGTATTATGCAAATTTATGCAGTATTGAGCAGGATGGCTAGTACCACAATTAACAGTAATCAAACACCTCACAAACGGGGGACCCAAGATGGTGTGCTAGCACCAGAACGTGTCGCATCCTTCTCAGATCTCCTGCTCACTAAGTATGCTGCATTCAGGTTGGAAACTTAGGGCCCGGGAGAAGCTGGTTTTCGAAGCCTCTCAGATGGGGCCGGCGTTGGGGGCCGATGGACGTGCACGTTTTGCGGAGGAATGGACAGCCGGGAAGTCAGTCGCGGGAGATGGGTCGTGAGGACGACAATACAGCCGACCCTCTCCATGACTCGATTACATCCTTATCCCCGGCTGAAAGAATGCCCCCACTCCCCCCCCCCCCCCGAGAATACCGCAGAGACCAGGACAGCTATTTTTCATCTGACCTCATTGGCTAAGGAAGACGTGGTTATCAAGGACCAGCAGGCAACGGCTGGACCCCTACATCGCATTGCTGAACCTAAGATCCATGGTGTCTCAGAGGGAATCCTTCCTGAAGGAGAAACACAGAATCTGGGAGGTCTGCACCAAGTAAAGGACATTTCTGAAGAAAAGGAAATAGAAGTTAAGATTTTGCCTATGGTAAGACCTGAAGTCTTTTCACTAGAGACTATATGGGACGCTATCCTCACTCTTAATATAAATCTAACTTCCCAGCTTAATCCATTGCTGAAGAAGGTTGAGGTAATGGAGTCTCTGGTTAAAGTCTTGCAAGAAGAAAATGTAAAAAGTGCTCATGCCCTGGATACTTTAAAATCTAATATGGGTAATTTAAATGACCAGCATTATTCTTTAATAAAAGATAATCAACATTTACTAAGGAAGATTGAAAACCTTGACAATCAAATGAGGGGAAGAAATTTAAGATTAATAAATTTTCCTAAAATCCCAACAGTAACAGCAAAAGGCATGTGGTCTGGGTATGCCTTGGAGGTTCTAAAATTACCTCAGGCTACGTTACCTCCGATAATAAAAGTTTTCTATCTGCCATCTATGAAGAAAGTAGTACGGAGGGTCAGGACATGCAGACACTTTCACCTTTGAATATATTTGAAATACTGGAGTCATCTGAAACAGTTGAAGCACAACCAGCAACTTTAGTTGTATCTTTCTTGTTAGACTCTGACAGAGACTGGATACTGAGAATGTTTTTCAGGAATCAAAAGGAGTTATTTTTTAATTTGAGGGCGCAAGTATTCCCAGACCTGGCTAAAGATACTGAGGCCAGGAGGAAGCAGTTTCTACAAATGAGATCTAAAGTATTGCAGATGTGGGCTTTATTTTTTCTGATGTTTCCATGCAAATGCTTTATTAAGTATCGTGATCTTACATATACCTTTTTCCAACCATCTCAATTATCAACGTTTATTGCTGATAGAACGTCCTTTACAAATGATGCATCTGATGACCATTCCTCCTTATCTAGCTTTTTCTTTTGGGATATTTCCTTTAAATGAGAGAAAAATCATCTTTTGGGATTGGGCCCTCCTTAGATAGAGGACTTGGGTGTAATATGACATTAAAATAGTTTGTTTTCCTTAATAAAGGTCCTAATGCAAAGTTATTGTTTAAGTATTAATGTCACTGTAAATTTTTCCTTTCAAGTTAATTCTTGAATGTATAATTAAAAAATGTTGCAATAAACACAAAATTAAACAAAACAAAAAAAAACCCTCACAAACAACAGAAAGAGAGAGAAGAGACTACTAAACTGATGTAAAACACATATATTTTAGGAAAAAAAAATAGGCCATCAATTAAGACAACAAAGCAGGCAGATAGTGTGTCAAAAAATTCACAAGAAATAGTCTAAGAACTTTAAATGTGGGGGAAAGGGGGAGGAGAAGGAAAGGGGGGGAAGAGATGGGGAGAAGGGGGAAGGGGGAAAGGAAGGGGGGGATGTAGAAGTTTTACTTTCAAAGGAGGATTACAAATAGAAACAATTCTTTAGAAGTGACTGTAAGTAACGTGGGGGGGAGGCATAAAGAAGGAAAGGGTAAAAAAGGGACAAAGTGACAAAACATTAAAAAAATAAAATTGTAACAATTGAGGCTAACTCACAGTTAGAAGAAATCTTCACTGTGCATGTGCAGGAAGTCAGGTACGCGGCCAAATCAAGACTTGGGTTTAACAGTGCTGAAAGGGAGACATGAAGGTAAAGAAAACCAAAACCAAAAGGCCGAAGCAAGAAGCCAGAGGTAATACTTAAAAATGACCTTATTAGTAGAATGCTTAAGGGGAGAACCCAGAGGGGCAGATTTTAAAACCTGCGCGTGGGCACAGATTTGTTCGCGCAACCCGGCGTGAACAAATCTGCGCCCGATTTTATAAAATCCAGGGTCGGCGCGCGCAAGGGGGTGCACAATTGTGCGAGCCGAGCCGCGCAGCCTGCCTCCATTCCCTCCGAGGCCGCTCAGCGGGAATTTTCCTTCTGCCCCCCCTGCACCTTCCCCTCCCTTCCCCTTCCTAACCCACCCCCCAGCCCTATCTAAAAAAAACAAACCCATACCTTTATTGAAGAAGTTACGCGTGCCGGCCGATGACCGGCCCGCAATCCCGGGCACAGCGGCGAACGGCTGCTGTGTCTGGAGGCTCAGGCCATGACCCCGCCCCACCCCCGGACCGCCCACGCCCTCAACCCTTTTTGCAAGCCCCAGGGCATACGCACGTCCCGGGGCTTGCGCGTGCTGCCCAGTCTATACAAGATAGGCTCGGCGTGCACAGGGGCAGCTTGGGGCAGCTTTTCGGGGGTTACACACGTAACCCTTTGAAAATCTGCCCCAGAGTGAATGCAATAATTTGAGTAAATTATTGTGAAGAGCCGGGCGCATAGTGTGGGTTGGCGGGGTTAAGCCAACCCCAGCACGAGGAGGAGTGTTAAACCTGTAAAAAATAGAATGGATAAATTAAATGAGAAAGACGCCAGATTGCCATGCCCCTCCTAGATCATAGAGAAAAAGCAAGTATATCATGGGTGCCCAATACTAACTTTTGGAAAACAAATTATTTTTCATTGCTAAAAGGGACAAATAAAGAAAACTAAATTTTGGCCACGGGTCGGCACGGGGTACCGACCCCGGCTCAAAAATAAAATAGGTGCACTGACGGAGGAACCGAAAGGAGGAAAGTAAACAGAAGAGATAAAGGCAGTGTAAATGCTGTTCTCAGAGAGACTAAGCCTAAGAGACGGCGGTCAGAGAACGCTAGGAAAACACCGGCTTCAACTCGAAGTTATATATTTTCCTTTATTTTTGTTTATTTTTAAGGGGTCTTTGACTGTTAGGAAAGAACCATAGGGGTTATTGAGGCAAGAGGGTAAACACGGAAGGAACAGAAGTAATGAGAGCTAATACTTACAATGGTCTAAAAAAACGAACTGAGCGGAGGTATAGTATACAGGGGAATACAGAGGGACTAGATATAGAGAAAAAAAAGTGCCAAAAAGAATCATGTGACTATAACTGGACCAATCAGAAGGACTAATGTAGGAGAAGGGCCAGGGGGAGCATGCGGGGGGAGGGCGGGGGAGTGAGCAGGGGAAGAAAGAAAGAAAGAAAGAAAAAAAATAAACAAAGGTAGGTGGAAGGGGAGAGAGGGGATGGGATTGGGGGGAGGGGGAAAATGGGGGAAGGGAAGTGGGGAGGAGAAGGGAGAAAAGGAGGGGGAGGGGAAGAGGGAAGGAAGAGAAAAAGAGGGGGAGGAGGAAAGGAGGAGAAGAGGGGAGGGGGAGGAGAGGGAGGGGGGAAGGAGGAAGAAGGAAGTCTTTTGACTAATGTACTCTTGTTGCTGTGACTATCTACAATAAAAGTCTCTCTTGTTGAGAGGAATTGACCAGTTTTTTACATCTGCCATGCATTATCTACGTTGCGTTTGCTTTACATGTGTGCGCTATTTACTCCGCCACTCCCGTGAAATAGCAGGAGGAGACAGGAAAGGGTGGAGCAGACAAGACGGAGCAGAGAAGAGCTCCTCTGTTCTCTAATCAAGCCCTCCCTTCTTGTTATTTCTCAGGCACTGATGCAGAGGGGGGGTGGGGGGAAATGCCAGTACCAAAGTACTGTCAAGTATCATTAGAAAAAATGCCTTGCTGATATTTATGAGGTAAATTTTCAAAAAAGCTCAGTTCCTAAATTTAGAGGTCTCTATTCAAAAGATTTGACTAGGTAAATTTGGGAGTTAGCTGCACAAATCTTTCTTTTTTTAAAATTCCATTCAGATCTCTACTTAAATTTTGTCCAGATAAATCATTACCCACACAAAATTTAGCCAGATAAAAAAAGAGGCAGTGATGGGGCATTGCAGGGGGTGGGGAATAACATATAGAAACATAGAAACATAGAAATGACGGCAGAAGAAAACCAAATGGCCCATCCAGTCTGCCCAGCAAGCTTCCCTCATTTTTTCTCTCATACTTATCTGTTTCTCTTAGCTCTTGGTTCTAATTCCCTTCCACCCCCGCCATTAATGTAGAGAGCCGTGATGGAGCTGCATCCAAGTGAAATATTAGTAATTTCACTAATTACTAATAGCCAGACTAATTACTAATAGCCAGACTAATTACTAATAGCCAGACAGCGCTGATATTCAGCACTATGTGGTAAAAGTTATCAGATTAAGTCTTGTCATGCTGCAGCACTATCTTAAAGTTATCCGGATAAGTTTATCTGGGTAACTGACTTTATTTGGGTATATTCAATGGAATGGGTACCCAGGCAAATTCTGCTGAATATCCAGTTGTTTGAGAACCTTTACCCTGGTAACTTTCCCACGCCCTGGCTTATTCAATATGGACAACTAGTTTCTAAAATTTTAGGAACTTAAAATGTAGGCCTATTTTGAGATGATTTTAGGGACCTAAAACTGCCTAGAATTTATTAGGAGCCTACTGCTGAAAATCATGGCTAAGCACCTATTTTTCCCTGCCGTCCGTATTTTACACGTCTAAATTTGGGGTCCTAGTAAAACTAGGACCCCAAATTTAGGTAGTCAGTGCTAGTAAATTTCCAAAACAGCAAATGTAAAAACCTTACTCCCAAAGATAAGGCACCTAAAACCTTTAAAAATGTACCTCTATAGGATTTACAAAAGCTACTTTTAAGTTACTACTTTTCAGTATTTTTAAGAAGTTCTTCTATAGTTTATTTTGCCCTCTAGAAACTGCCAGGCTGTAAAATGCTAGAAATGATATAACATGTGCTTGTTACTTTTGACCCATGTGGTTGTGTTTCATCAATCACACATTTCACATGAGCCTTGCAGATTTCATTGTTTGTATTATATCCTGCTTTCAATAAGTTGTTTCCAGTTCTGCAGATTTGGCTATATTCTTAAAAGTAGGATTCAAGCAGGGATGACTTAGCAGTCCAGAACATGAGAAAAGTTGAATACAGAATTGCAAGAACAATAATATTCATATACATGTACAATGTAAAATATAATTTTAGCTCAATACAGGCAAAATACAATTCATATTGACAGGTGAATTTTCAATGGAGTTACACATGTAAATTTAGCAATTTTCAAAAGCCAATTAACTGTGCAAGTGCATTTTACGAGGGTAAAAATTATGGACTATTCAATGGCATATATTGTAGCAATTTTCTAAAGCCCACTTACACAGATAAAGTGCATTTACACATGTAAAACTCAGCATTAAGCATGTAAATGCTTTTGAAAATCAGGCCATTAGTGAATTAAGGATAACATTTTAATGCACAGGAAGTTAAACAGGCAATATATTGTACTGAATGCAATGGAAAGAGAAAAAAGTCTTGTCCCACAGTACAAAGTTTTTGAAAAATGTCACCTTACTTCTGCATTTCCTTTGATCTACATTGCTTTCCAGAAAAATGACGTAGTGTAGTTTTGGTGACAGTCATCTTCATTGCAATTGAAAATATAGCTTTTCAAAGAGTGGCTCTGCACCTAATTTGCATGCACACTGGAAACAAGGACAGTATGATTCAAGGAGTTTAATTAAGGTCAAATACAAAAATTCATTCATTTAAAATTCTGAACAAAAAGAAAATAAATCTATGAAGGCTGCATGAGTTTTATAAAGAAAAGACAAATGACTCATTTTTCTAAATTAAATTTTGTCATCCATAGAAGTGGTTTTCCATTTCATTCCTGAAGCCTGCAAACTTGACTGGCTTTCGGGATAGCCATAATGAATATGCATGAGGTATATTTGCATATGTTTTGCATAATACTGATGTTGATTTATCTGTTTTGTTTGCCCTAAAAGTTAGACCTATTACGGATGCCTCAAGTGTAGAACCATTGATTCAGAGTATTGCATGCTTTCTATTGTTTTCCTCTGGAGTTCTTGAGTGATGGGGAGTTTGGAATCACAAGAACACGCATATGATTAAGAACGTCTATTCTGATTCCAGTATTAGAAACATTAAATATATTGAAATAAGATCTTTTTCATTGCTTTAATATTAAAACTTTTTTCCTCCCAAACTATGTGTAGGCTGGCATGGCTTTGACCTATGACCCCACAGCTGCTATGCAGAATGGGTAAGTAAAGCATGTTTTCAGATTTTGTTTATGTATTGCTGTTGCAATATTCTTTCTTGTTGAATAAAGCAACCTCACAGTAAATGTAGATTCATTGTTTTCATGATCCCCTACATCAGTGTTTTGCAAGCCGGTCCTGATGTACCCTGTAGCCAGTCTGATTTTCAGGAAATCAACAATGAATATGCATGAGAAAGATCTGCATGCACTGCTTCTATTCTAGGACCAGCTTGAAAAACACTGCTCTGTTTCATTCATTATTGTTTAGAGGTATATTGAATGTTAATAATTTTTTTTAATGTATGTACATATATGTGTATATATATATATATATACACACACACACACATATAAATGGATAGAGGGAATATATTTTCCTATATGTGAAGTTTGAATGTTATTCAAATAAGTGGAGTGCTACTTTAAATATGAAAATTAACAATCTTTCTAGCAAGTCAATTTAATCAGATGTTTAGAGGTCATTCTGAAGAATCTGTAGTATAAAAATTAGATCGAAAACTGTTTCTACCCAGAAGTGTGTTCTGTCCAAATTGAGTGTTACCTAAGTGGTTAGGTTCTAACTTGCTAGAGAGTGAGATATTGTTATAAACCTGATGGACAGAATTACAAAATATGACCATAATTGTGTTAAAGGCATGAATCACCCCATGTGCAGTCATGGAAGGCCAACATAACATATCCAGTGTTACAATGAAAAAACCTTTTTGCATGTCTACAGCTCAACTTACCCTTAGTTGAATAACTGTTCTTTTGCCCATTACAGTGCAGTAGTGACAGCTCAGATGGCAAATCCCACCTTTCTCTTTCTGTTTCTCAGGAGAAATAGCATTCCATCTTTCAAATGCTAGGTGGGCTTCACAGCTCAGAAAGGTTTAAACCAGGGTAAAGTAGCATTCAGAAATAGGAGCAGCCTGAAAAGATTCCTTGGTGTCTTTCACAGAACTGCATCTACAAAAAGAAAAGAAATCATAATCATATCTCTAACTCATCAGACCACAAAAACAGGAAGATATCTAAATACTCATTGCTTATGTTATATCATCACTTGTATTCCACACACTTTTTGCATGTGCCAGACAGCACTCGGCTAAAGTATTATCTAATTCTTCAAGCTCTCTAGGATCCAACAGTTGTGGCAGATTCTTTTCCATCTTTCCACTTGATCCCTCTTGGACACAAACATGCAGTCTGCAGCACACATAAAAGACTGAGTCATTTTTGGCAGGGGCTAATGGAAAACATCTTCTAGTGTGGTCTGAAGTACAAAACCTTATTTCAGCAACCAAAGGGTCCAGTCTGTACATGCCCTGATGGAGTGGTCAGACATGGTTTTAAATCTCTTCTGAGCCAGAGAAGGGATCAAAAGAAAACGAGGCCTCAACTAGTTTCCTCATCACCCTGCCCCCTCCTCTACCCCTGCCATAAAGAGACCAAATACATAGCAGTTCCCTTCAGGAGCCAGCACCCTAGAAGGGATGAAACAAAGACATTTTTTGTAAATTTAAAACTGAAGAACTTTGGTGAAAATTGTGGGGCAGATTTTCAAAGGGTTATGCGCGTAACCCCAAAGACCTGCTCCTGCGCGCGACAAGCCTATTTTGAATAGGCTCGGCGGCACGCGCAACCCTTGGGACGCACGTATGTCCCAGGGCTTTGAAAAAGGGGCAGGAAGGGGGTGGGGGCGTGGCGCCAATCCGGGGGTGGGACTGAGGCCTCTGGCACAGCGGCCAGCTGCCGGCGCGCGCAAGATACGCCTGCTAGAGGCAGACGTAAAAGTGAAACAAAGTGGGGGGGGATTTAGGTAGGGCCCTGGGGTGGGTTAGATAGGGGAAGGGAGGGGAAGGTGGGAAGTTCCTTCCGAGGCTGCTCTGATTTCAGAGCAGCCTTGGAGGGAACAGGGAAAGCCATCGGGCCTCTCCTAGGGCTCGGCGCGTGCAAAGTGGTGCACAAGTGTGCACCCCCTTGCACGCGCCGACCCTGGATTTTATAACATACGCGCTGCAGCGCGCGCATGTTATAAAATCAGGTGTACATTTGTGCGAGCCGGATAGTGCGCATAAATGTATCCCGCGCACGCTTCTTTAAAAATCTACCGCTGTATGTTTTTGTTTGGTTGTGTGGTATCATTTCCTGTAGATATGTGAGGTGGTGTGGGTTAGACTGAAGAGGTGATTATGAACTTATGAAGGAGAGAGTTATGTGTATGTTGAAATGGATATCTGGGAGTTTGCGCAGCCACTTGACATAAGGGCCTGGCGGCTACGCCTGTGCACCTGCGCTCAGATGTGTAAGAACAGACAAACTCTCAACAGTAGTAGGCATGCTGTCTTGTTGCAAGATAACACCTACAAATGACAAAATTGATCCTTTGGATTGTCCGTTAAAGCTGCAAGGACCAATGCCTGCTTGGACTTGCAGTTTTGACTGATTTCCCTACGACAAGCAGAACTACATGCTAGCAGTGGGGTAAGACCAGAACCGGATCAGTTCTGTCCTGAAAAACTGGAACCGGTTGGCAACCCTGGAAACGTGGTAAGGGAGTTTCTGTAGATCTTCCAGAACTTGGCAAGAGAAATTAATTAAGGGTTTTAGGGGCCCCAGCTGTGGATTAATGCCAAATCAGTGGGCAGGTGAACTCTTTAGCCAATTCTGCACTGGCTAGTTCTTTGCAGGTAAATGGACTTTCTACAGTTGACCCCCCCCTGCTCAGTCGGCATGACAGCATGCGCATGGTCCGGATTCACGGGTACATTTATGTGCAGTGAGGGGAAACGTTCCGGGGTGGAACTTACATGCATGCTTTTTGATTGTAAAAAGTATGGGGTGAATTTTAAAATCCCGGCATGTGACAAAGATGGGAGAAACATTCAGGTACCAGAACGTCGTGTGCTGCATGGATTTTAAGGCGCCCATGTATGCGCATATCACCTGTTGCGCACACCAAATCTTTTTATGAAAAAGGAGTGGGGCATGGATGTGGTCTGGGCGGGGCATGGGTGTTTCAGGATTTATGAATGAAACCAGCACGTAAATACATACACGCACAAGCGCACACCGGGGTCCCCTACCGCATAACTTTTCTTCTGCTATGGATGGCGTGTAAGTCCTAAGACAAAAAAAAAAACGAAGCTAGTCAGCGGGGTCTTAAGGGTTGGGGCAAACAGGGTAAAAGGGAGGTTAGTTAACTAGAAGGGTTAGGAAGTCCTATCGTCTACCTGGGGATGAATTGGAGAAACTGGTAATTGCCTGTCTATTAAAATCCCCCCACTTACGTGGTAGAGATGGCATTTGCGCACACATCTGCGCGTCCGTATAAAATTGTGTGCATTTCTATGTGCGTACAGCCTATTTTATACCATGCGTGTAAATATGCACCTATGTTTTAAAATGGCCACGACCTTTGGCACATGCCGGTATACGTGCGTACATGTGCGCCCATGTGCCGGTATCAAAGTTACCGTCTATTAGGCCGATCTAATAAAGCCGCATGGAAAATGGGCGCTTTCCTAATGCGCGCCCAGCCACCTCTCCTGGGCGCGCGATAGAATATTTAAATGAGGGGTTGCGCTGCCAAGGAGGCGCTAGGGACAAATGTGTGCTCCTAGCACCTCCTTGGCAGCGGGCGCCCAGGAGAGGTGGCTGTCGGGTGGCTTTCAGCAGGTTAGGAAAACGGACGCTCAATTGTAGGAGTGTCTGTTTTCCAAACCTGTGCGCAGCCATGGGTTAGGAAGATGGACGCTCGTTAATTGAGCATCCCGTTTCCTAACCTGACCGCCAGAACACTTTTTTATCGCCACGATATTAAGTCGGAGGATGTACAAAAAACAGTATTTTCTGCTTTTCTGTACACTTTTTTGGGCTGCTCAGAATTTAACACCTGCTCTGGGCAGGTGTTAATTTCTGAGCGTAAAAATGTGCGGGTCGGCATACATTTTTTTTTTATCTGGGGAGAATAGCTAATGGCCTCATCAACATGCATTTGCATGTGATGAGCACTATTAGTTTTGAGGGCGGTTGGACGCACATTTTGGACACGCTAATCCCTTTATGGAATAAGGGGTTGTGGACATGTGTCCGACCGTGGGTTAAACAGTGCGCTCGGAGGTGTATGCATGTAAGGGATGTCCTCTGAAGAGGAAGTGTAATTTTTTGTGAGTGAATGTGTATGATTGTGTGTGTGCTTTTTGTTTTTAAAGTGGACACGTTAAGTTTGCTCTGAAAATGCTGGGTGTCGCTGTGTGGGCTGTCTGAAATGAAATTTGCATTCCCTTTGGGCAAGAGAGTGTTAATGGAGAGCATGTAATGACTTCACCTTCCGCGTGCCACAAATATCTGTTTTTGAACAATGCTGAATATCTCTATAAATATCCTGAATATCTTTCAAATATTCCCTTTTATGACAGATGCTATTCAGGCAAATCCGAATAACCTGAGCCCTGTGCAGCCCCAAAACAAGGGAATTAATCAAGTCCTACTGGGCTTTTTTGACAGTTCCCATTTTATAACAGTTTAGCTGTAACATTTTTAAAATCTGTTTTCTCTTTATACCTCCCTGTACATGCTACCGATCATTATTGACTAATTTCATTTATTGCTGTGTCTTCAAAATTCCCCAGCCCAGCTGAGATGTGATTAAATGTTGATTTTGCATTGATAGCAGAACATACAGTGTCATACTGTGGTCAGCATCAATAACCCAGAGCATTTCAGCCTCATGAAGAAAAGCAAACAGAAATAATTATATTACACATGAGCACACGCACTGTACAGTGGACTGATAATCTTCTCCAAGTTTATTTTTCTCTTTGCATTTTCCACTGTAATTGCTTGTATTTTTTAGCCTTAATTAGGAGCAGTTCAAACATTAGACTCTTCTGCTTCTTGCTGGGTCATCACAGTTTAGTCCAAATAAATGCTAGTAGTATAACAAGCAGCTGGCAATGATGAAGACCAGATGCCCCTTGGTGTGACATCTCCCTCTTGTTCCTTCCTTCTCCTGGCTCCTTGTTTCTCCTTTCACCATATCACAAACAAGGCAATATGACAAACTTCTTTTTTTTTTTTTTAAGTTCAATATTATTATCATTATTACCATGGGAAACTTCCAGCCTTATAGGAGCAGAATGTAGCTTCCTTTATTGTCATTCCCTACTAAAGGTCTATGCATTAAAGTACGTTAGACAATGCAGAGTTAGCAATGCTGTTAACGTGACATTAGTGCCCCTACTGTAGATGCATTAAAAGTGAATGAAATCAAGTTAATTTTTTATATGGCCACCTATTTAAAATGTTCACGTAAAGGTGAATTTTCAAACGTTATGCGCATAAAAATGAGCACTTGTGTGCATTAAATAGCACATATGTGAATATATGTTATTTTCAAAACTGCAACTTGTCCATAAATTAGGATCTGCGAGTAACTTTGTGTATGTAAGAAAAAGGTATGCCAGGGGTGTTCCAGGGCTGGGCGTACATTTATGCAAATAAGTTGCTATTTTAAAACCTGCCAAAGTGATGCACACACATCTTTTACTTGGGTATATTTACTTCTGCTCAAAATCTGGTATAACTGATTGTAAATATGATTAAAGTGAAAAAATGACTGAGCAGAGGTTCTGGGTGCAATGGGCAGACTTCAGGATGAAAAGTCAGGACGGTCTTCACGAGCTGCAGATGCACTGGGTGAACTGGTAGACTTAAAGGGAAATCTGGTTATTTCATTGCCGCACTAGTTATAAAATACCCTGATTCATGCAAGTAAAAGCCAATTTACGGGGATTAAAAGCATCAAATTAAAATAAAAATAAAAATCTACATGTGTATCATTGTAAAATTGGAAGCATAAATACTTGATATATGAGTTGCACACACTTATCTGGCAAATTTCTAATTTAGGCCTGGATTTATCAAAATGCGAAAAATATCACATGCAATAGGAAAAGGGGTATGTTTTAGGTAATAGGCAGTTTATCACAAAATGCACTAATACCGATGTGAAACGCTAACCTTTTCACACCTTGGGATACATTTCAGAATTGTATTTCCTGCATACAACCACTGGGTGGACCATTTGTAGTAGTTTTGAAGCTCCCGGAGAGCCAGCCTTGTGAAGATTTGAGGACCTTCGGAGTGAGGAAACTCACACAAAGATGAGATTTGTGCAATGTTCTCTCAACCTAGCTTGATGGACTTTCTATTTGGGTAACATCAAGTTAGGTTGAGAGAACATTGCACAAATCTCATCTTGGGGTGAGTTTCCTCACTCCGAAGGTCATCAAATCTTCACTAGAGAGCACTGTTCTGTTCATACGTCTCACTCTGCATGTCAAAGTGGCCCCTAACCCCTACACTAATACCTAAACCTCACCTTGGGTTACTAGGTGGGCCTCCCATAGAGATATAAATCTCTCTCTCTCTCTCTCTCCCTCACTCTCCTATCATATGTGAAAATGTGATTTGATAAATGACCCCCTTAAGTAGCAGCTTTGCTATTACTTAAACGGACAATTTTGAATGTATTTGGATAAGTAGAGGCACTTATTCAGCTATATTCTGATTTATCCAGCTAAGTAGGAGCAGGGATATCTAGTTGGAAAAGTCTGAAAGGCACTACTTGTCTGTCTAAATAGCGCTTTATGGACTTAACTGGCTATGTACCACTATTTAACTGATAAATTGGCATTTCATTGAATAAGTCTGAATTTGCTCAGCTCGTGGTTTTTACATATGTGTTTGTGCATGTACATGTACTTGTATTTTATCTTTCCATGCTGGTTATAAAATACAATAACAACTTTCAGACACCCAGATATACATGTAAATGGGTAGGCATGAGCAGTTTTGCAAGTTATCCTCCCCCAATGGTAATAAGCTCATTGCTCATTATGTAATCTCCTTCTCGTGTCCTCACAGTGAAGGGAGGAACTGGGCACAATTTGATCCCAAGCAGGGGGATGCTTCGTGTCTAAACCCTTGGGATGTGCTCACTAGTACTCAGAAAAAAATGGTCTCCACATTCAGAATTGTATTTTAACAGAAATCTTTATTGTGACAAAAGTTCTTCAATCCTAATAATCTGACATAAAGTGCAATTTACTGAGTGAGTAATCTATACTTTCAATTTATACATTCACAAGTTGCAACTAGTCAAGATTTCTCTCCTTTTACATGGATAGGTTCTCCTACTGATTACTTTAAGAGAACCCTTCAGGAAACCTAGTATGTGGAATCCAGTGTAGCTGTGCTGATCCCCAGGCAGGACAGTCTTCTCTAATTTTCCTCAACTTTGATGCACTATATTGATACAGACTCCTTTTTTTTCCAAAATGAAATACCTTGTAGGCACCTGGTTACACGGATAGAACAAGTCGGTATGTCTCCTCCCATGTAGAAATCACTGTGGGTTACTATAAGGGTCCCTGACCCCTTTCTGAACAACCCAAACTGGAACTCTCCTGAACCCAGAGACCTAACTCTCTCCTCTGGAAATTCCTAAGAGTAAGAGCTATCACTCACTGCTTGGAGAAACTCTCATTCCTTCCTGTCCTCAACCTTAGGATCTATCAAATACAGTACTTAGATAATGACAATTTTTAGACTTGCTTTTCCCTGCCTAACTCCTTGAAAGAGGGGAATTGCTGAGATTCCAACCACTAGACCTGTAGCTGTTTTCTGTACATAACAACTCCCATGCTTTCTGTGCGTCTGACTAAGGAGAGAACACTTTAAGCTATGTAAATTCTCTTAGAGTCTCTACATATGGTGTACCCTCCCAGGCACAATCCACTTGAGCATACACTGAAAGAGATGCCCAGGGGCTCTTACTACCCAAAAGGTATCCTTTGTAAAGGGGACAGATTAATGGGGTATCTAAGGAATTCCTGCATTTACATCTGGGAGTAAAAATGACTTTGGCTAAATTGTCGCATATGAGGTTTAAAATTCAGAGCAGCCAGTCGCTATTCAACATGGAGCCTGTAAAGAGTCAGGATGAAAGTAGGACCATTCTTTTCTGCCACTTCCCCAGGCTGGAGAAGATGTGTGGCCCAGGTAGCTGTGAGAGATCTGGAGTCCTGGGAAGGTAGAGGAAGGAGGAAGTGGAGAGATCCTGTTTTCGCATCGCTCCTCCTTTCACACTAGGTCTTTATAATAAGTGGTCACGTTTCCCCGGAACAGTTAACTTAGACTGCAGGAGGTACCACAATGTGCAGCTACATTTAGCTGGACATGCGCCATTTAATGTAACTACATTTCTGCATTTAATTATTTTAGTAAATCCTCTATTTAACCTGGCAGGTATCCTATTTTGGCTGCCAGTTGTACGCAGCTTTAGTGCCTAACCCCATTGGTTAGTCTCACTTCTTTAGTTATGGTACCTACTAGTGATCCACTCCTCTAGTCTCCCAAAATTCTCAAAGAAGTAAGCACTCTAGCCACAAAACTCCAAGTTCTAAGAGGCAAAGAAACATTGAGCTTGGATGGACTGCAGGGATGGGCAATTTCAGGCCTTGAGGGCCACCAACCAGTTGTGCTTTCAGGATAACCCTAACAAATATGCATTCAGTTAAGCCAGTGTGCATACCAAACTATCTCATACATATTCATTAGGGATATCCTGAAAACATGACTGAATGGTGACCCTCGAGGACTGGAATTGCCCACCCCAGTCTACTGCATGTTAAAGCATAGTTCTGTTGTCAAGTCATAGTTCCATAAACTTAATTTTAATGATACAGTAAGATATCTGGAACTTGCAATATTGAATGAGGTTGGAGTAACTTTGTTTTCTATTTTCATAAGTTTCAGTGTGATATTATTGTGCCCTTTTATTGATAAAAGAGAAATATAAAAATAAAATTGAAGTTCAGCTTGTGCAATAAATATGTTTTTATGCTATTCCATTCAGTTCTTCAGTTTACTTGGTGGATGCTGTTAGCGGGATTAGCAGTCAAGAAAGAGTCTCATGGCTGGGACACAACCAACCAAACAGAGAGCACTGGACACCCTTTGTACAGTCACACTGTGATCAAAAACATGCATGATGAGATGCAAGAACTTCATCATGATAACAGAAGCATTTGACAATAAACCTGTGACTACTCACCAGGGCTGACTCTAGGGTATTGGAGCCCTGTGTGAAAATCATTGATGGCACATACCCCCTTCCCCCAACTGATCCCTGCTCTTCGTAGGCAAAGGACTGGGAAGAGATGGGAGAAGGGCAAACACTCCCCTTCCCCCCAAGACTAAAACTGATAAGGAAAAAATTATCCTGCTCGCCATACCTTGGAAATTTTGATTCCAGTCATCTTGAAATTGTTGTAGATTAGTCAGGGGTGAGGGGTTATACACAAACTTTCTCCTCTCTCTTATACACACACTCTCACACAAGTTCATTCTCATATATATACTCTCATATGCTCATTCACAAGCACATGCTCACACACATGCTCCCATGTGCTCACACACACATACTCACTAACATACACATACAGAGGTACATTTTAAAAATGTTGCTCGTGCAAAAATGCCCACATGCACAAAGAGGATTTTAAAAAGCTGCAAAGTGTATGCATATATATCAGTGCAAGAATCAAAAATAAGCAGGCAGAAAAGGGCGGGACATGGGCCGAGCATGGGCATTTCAGGGCAAAGCCATGTTGCGTTCGTGCCTATTCTCGCTCTCGCTCCACCCTCTCTACCTTCGGCTCAGACGGACAGATGCAGCCGCGGCTTCTCCCCGCCTCTTGGTCCTGGTATCCCCGGGCTGGCTTGACGCTACAGATCCGCCATGTTCCTGATGATGTAAGGCCGCGTGCTACAGACTTTGTACCAGCAAGGGCGTGAACCTCGGGAGCATCCCCCATACTGACGTCATCCGTTTTCAATTTAAAAGGTCTTTGTTTGCTAACTACAAGCGAGTTAGCAAGGAACTCCAACGGGACTTGCTTCGGCAGTCCATGCTACTTGCAACTACGTTCCGAGTCAGCAAGGGGAATTCTTCTCCACTGCTCGGCCTTTTCAAACTTACTAGGAGTACTCGCTCCTCGGGGGCTCCGCTCTCTCTATTCTTGATTTCAGATTGTTGGATGGGATCCGGTACTCGCTCCTTGAGGGCCTACGTTCTTGAAGACTCAGAAGACTCCTATTTGCCTGGAGGCGATCGCAGATGTGAACACAGTGAGTCCTATTACAGACAGGAACTGGTACTCGCTCCACGAGGGCCACTGTTCCTAATCGCTAAGGCTCCCTTCAGTCTAAGACGTTATCGCAGGTACGGAGATCGTGGGTTACCATTGCAGATTGCAGATAGGAATCGGTACTCGCTCCACGAGGGCCTATGTTCCTAATTCCTTTCTCATACTCTCTTCTTCCTCAGAAGATATCGCATACCTATATCTTATGGATTACTATTACAGTTTAACAGATAGGAACCGGTACTCGCTCCACGAGGGCCTACGTTCCTAAATCTCTCATAGCCTCTCTTCTATTCCAGAAGCCATCCCATACACAGTTATTGTGAGTTCTATTTCAGACTGCTTACAAGAACCAGTACTCGCCTGCGGCTCCTGTTCTTGAATACTGAAGACTCTCTGTTGCATATAGAAGACACTACAGAGATCTACAATTGTGAGTGTATCATCTATCACTGGTTATGCCCAGCATACCCTGTCTACTCACTACCTATAGTCTCTAGGGATGTGAATCGTATTTCTGACGATTGAAAATATCGTACAATATTTTCAAAGAAGTCAGAAATCGGGGGCTCCCCGAAACCGATAGGAAAACCCCACAAAATTGTTTTTTGGGGTTCTCTTATTGTTTTGGGGGAGAGCGGGAAAAACGGCATACAAAAACAATCCCTAAACCCACCCGACCCTTCAAAGCAGCTCCCTTAGCTTCCCCCCCTCCTGACCCCCCCCCCAAAAAAAAACATTTTAAATTACCTGGTGGTCCAGTGGTGGTCCCGGGAGAGATCTCCCGCTCTCGGGCCGTCGGCTGCCACTAATAAAAATGGCACCGATGGCCCTTTGCCCTAACCATGTGACAGGGTATCTGTGCCATTGGCCGGCCCCTGTCACATGGTAGGAGCACTGGATGGCTGGCGTCATCTTTGGCCATCGGCGCCATTTTTATTAGTGGCAGCCGACGGCCTGAGAGCGGGAGATGTCTCCCGGGACCACCACTGGACCACCAGGTAATTTAAAACATTTTGGGAGGGGTCGGGAGGGTGGGGGAAGCTAAGGGAGCTGTTTTGAAGGGTCGGGTGGGTTTTATGTTTATCGGCTCAGGTGCAGCCAATAAAAAAAAAACCTGATCGGGCCGCACGAAAAAAAATTCACATCTCTAATAGTCTCTCCTTACAGCTCAGCATCGTTGTTCCAGTATCAGAGGGACTTCACCCCTGAGGGGCATATCAACTCACTACTGCCACCTCTGGTGTTTCTACTTCCAGTCTAATAAAGAACTATCTGTGTTTGTCTCAATACTCCAGCCTAGCCGGTGGTCCCTCTCAGGATCTCCACTTGAGGGTGCTGTCAACTGCCATCGGCCCAGAGATTCACTATTTCTATTAAGTGTTATTCCTAATAAGAGCGGTATCATCATCTACCACTCTGTGGGAGCCAACCCACATCAGACCATCACTTCTCTCTCTGCGGAAGCTGATCCATATCAGATAGCTATCTCCCCGTGGGAATCATACAGGTTGCTGGTTCATCTTTCTACAGGAACAAAGCATAATAGTTGTTACTCCTTCCCTGTGGAAGAGCAGAAGGCTAACAGATTGCTCCTTAGCAAGATCCGTAACAGTGCTACTTCGCCCCCTGGCGGGGTGATTGCTTATAGATTGTTAACTCCTCCTTCAACGGAAGTATCCAGCATCCAGATTCATAACAGATTACTAACTCCTCCCCTCTGGGGGAACAGATTGCTAACTCCTCCCATCTGGGGAGCTGGTCTCTAACAGATTGCTAACTCCTCCCCTCTGGGGAGCTGGTCTCTAACAAGCCAACAGTTATGCTCGGTATTTTAAAACCGGAGACCGCAGCACGCATCGTCTTGTTACCCGCGAAAGTTTACCACTGCTCCAGATGAGGATCAAGTCTGTAGATCTCAAGTTTCAGGACTTACAGGACAGGGTGAGGGGTCTGGGTCAACTGGGGGGCGCATAAGATGAAGAACCAGAGGGGTCTGGGAGACCTTGATATTAAATGGGCAAACTGGTAGACTAATGGGAAAATCTGGGTTGCCCCTGCCATAAGCATGTTTTAAAATCTGCCTACATATGTGTCTAAAAACCAACAATGTCCTATGGAAGACACGTGCGCTAGCTGTGCTCAAGTAACATCTTAAAATTAGGAGCATACTTACACATAGTTGACGCATTTTAAAATGTACGCGCGTAAGGGTGTGCACAATTAAACATTTTAGCGTATCCTCACTCGCTTGTCGACATACTCGTGTATGGGTGCACGTACACTTGTTTTAAAATTGACCTGACACTCTCAGATACTCATAGACATGCTTCCTCAAACACATGCACATAATATAGATACACATACTCTCAAAGGCTCCCTGACCCCCACTCTCTCAAACATTCCCACACATACTCCCTCACACCCATGCTGTTCTACATATGCTCACTAACTCACACGTCCATAATATCTCAGATGCTCACAGACACGCTTCCTGACTCACATGCTCTCTAATACTTCTGCCCATACAGAGAAATACATACTCTTAGAGGTGTTCCACATGTGCTCAATAACTCACATGCACATAATATCTCAGATACTCACAGACTCGCTCCCTGACGCACATACTCTCTAACACTTCTGCATATAGAGAGACACACATGCTCTCAGAAGCTCCCTGACTCACACTTGTACACATGCTCCCTGACTCACACTCACTCACACGCTCCCACACATGCGTGTTCACTTTCTCACATACACATGCTCTCTCAGATGCTCACAGATATGCTGCCTGACTCCCATGCTCTCTCATGGATACACACAAACACAAAAACACACATGCTTTCAGACGTTCCCTGCCTCTTACTGTCCCTCTCTCATACATACCCACATATGCTTCCTAACTCATACATGTGTTCTCTCTCACTCTTCTCCCTCTCCATAATTCAAAAAATATTTTTACTTAAATGGTGGTCAGGGAAGGAGGAGCCAGCAGGCAAGGTGGCCCCAAATGTACTGGATCCATGTTGACTCCTGCTGCTGCTCCTGACCTGAGGGTGGTGTCCCTTGGTATGGGAAGGGGGTAGGGGCTGGAAGACCCTGATGGTGGGAACCAGCAGCTGAGAGCAACAGTCAGGAAATGTTATACTTGCCTATGTTATAAAATGGCCACATCCCTGGGCGCGGGCTGACGAATGCTTGCACATGTTTTACTCGTCATCTCTAATCAGCCCGACCGTTTCACACTCCCCATAATACAGCTACAGCCCATCCTCAGCCCCAGTTTGTAAGAGACCTAGGTGTCTTTATAGATCAACACCTAAACTTTAAACCCCACATCAAAGCTCTCCTAAAGGGAGGTTTCTATAAACTAAACATCCTGAAAAAACTCAAACCCCTCCTCCACGCCCACGATTTCCGCACTGTCATACAGACCACTATGCTCACGAAACTAGATTATTGCAACTCTCTTCTACTAGGCCTTCCTGCCACCACCATCAAACCCCTCCAGATTCTACAAAACTCCATGGCCAGAATCATAACCAGTACTCGTAAAAGGGACCACATCACCCCCATCCTAAAGGACCTGCATTGGCTGCCCATCTCCTTCCGCTCACAATACAAGACTCTCACCATCCTTCACAACTCCCTACATAAACACAATCACACCTGGCTCGATGAAATGCCTCATTACCGTTCCTCTGACCGCCCCACAAGAACCACCCTTACAGGCACCCTCCACACCCCATCCCTCAAATCAGCGCATTCATCTCTTACCAGAGGGAGAGCCTTCTCCATCGCTGGTCCCACCCTCTGGAACTCCCTCCCCACCTTCCTACGCCTAGATACATCACTTCACAATTTCAAGAAAGGAGTCAAGACATGGCTTTTCCGACAGGCCTACCCCGATACAAACCAAACTTAAACTTCCTCCCTCTTGCAGCTCCTCCCGGCTCGACCTTCCACCCCCTATACCCCCCCTCCCCGCCAGTCACACCCTCTACCCCTCTTCAACCCTCCATGTTACCACAGTTTCCCCCTTTCCTCCCTGCCGCCTCTAATTTCCTCTTAGCCACCCCTAAATACGCTATATTTAAGTGAATACCGCCGATCAAATAATACTGCCGATCAAATAATACTGCCAGTCTTTCAAGACCTCTTTCAAGACCTCTACATAAGTTGATTGTAACTGTACATATTGTCAACTGTATATAATTTTCCTCTATTTTTGCTTTCTCACTTCTTCTATCAGTTCTGCTTTTCCCATCCCCTCCTTATCCCCCCTCTCCCACCCCTCCTTATCCTCCTTCCCCAATCTTCGCCCTTGTTTAACTGCTCTATTGTTGTATTGTTTTTTTGGTTTTTTGTAATTTTCCTCCTTGAGTTCATTGTAAACCGGCATGATGTGTTTCACGAATGTCGATAAATAAAAGTTAATAAAATAAAAATAAAAATAAACATGTGTGCTCACGCACCAATTGAAAGTTACTGTCGCTGTCAACTTTATTAATAGCAGTTTATGGACTTCTCTTCAAGGAACTTATCCAAACCTATTTTAAACCCTGCTATACTGACTGCCCTAACTATATCCTCTGGCAACGAATTCCAGAGCTTATTTATTTAAAAATCTTTTCTTAATTATACATCGAGGAAAAATAATTTTCTCCAATTTGTTTTAAATATCCTACTTGCTAACTTCATGGAGTGCCCCCTAGTTCTTCTATTATCTGAAAGAGTAAATAACCGATTCACATATCCATTCTAGTCCTCTCATGATTTTATAGACCTCTATCATATCCCTCCTCAGCCATCTCTTCTCCAAGCTGAACAGTCCTAACCTCTTTTGTCTTTCCTCATAGGGGAACCATTCCATCCCCTTTATCATTTTGGTTGCCCTTCTCTGTACCTTCTCCAATGCAACTATAGGTTTTTTTTAGATGCAGCAAGCAGAATTGCACACAGAACTCAAGGTGCAATCTCACCTATGGAGTGATTCAGAGGCATGATGACATTTTCCATTTTATTCACCATTCCTAATATTCTGTTTGCTTTTTTGACCACCACAGCAAACTGAGCCGACAATTTGTTGTATCTGTAAACCCTTGGGCTGAGGCAAGATTGACGCTACCAGCAGGGAGGAGCCTTGCAAGTTCTCGTCATTGTCAGTTGGACCCACGTGAAGCAGAAACTAGTTAGGACCTTCACCTATACCAGCCCCCATTCCCCTCAGGTTGAGCCCTGGGGTGCAGGGGCTGGCAGGATTTAAGTGGGATTTCTGCTAATGAAAGAAGAAAAGGTCCATAGTTGGCTAGGGTCATAGGCAGATGGTGGTCAGGCGTATCTGGGAACAAGGCAATGATCAGAGCCAGGCTTAGGTTAGGTGTTTCCGGGATCTAAGCCAAGGTCAAAACCAGGTATCCATCTGAAGGAGAAGAAGCGGGATGGATAGACAGGGTAGGCAGGCAAGGTCAAGAACCAAGCTACTCTTTAGTTTGTCAGTCTGACCTACTACATCCGAATCATCACCCTTGGAAAATGTATCTGGAACTGGTATTTCCCCAACATCCTCATTAGTAAACACGGAAACAAAGAATTCATTTAGTCTTTCTGCAATGGCCTTATCTTACCTAAGAGCCCCTTTAACCCCTTGGTCATCTACTGGTCTGACCAACTCCCTCTCAGGTTTCCTGCTTCAGATGTAATTTAAAAAGTTTTTATTATGAGTTTTTGCTTCTATTGCCAATTTCACTTCAAATTTTCCCTTAGCCCATCTTATCAATGTTTTACATTTATTTGGACAATGCTTATGCTTATTTTCTTCAGATGGATCCTTCTTCCAATTTTTGAAGGACATTTTTTTGGATAAAATAGTCTCTTTTTTTGCCTCACCTTTATCCATGCCGATAATCATTTAGCCTTCCTTCCACATTTGTTAATGTGTTGAATATATCTGGACTGCACTTCTAAGATGGTGTTTTTAAACAATGTCCATGCATGTTGTACACTCTTAAACTTTGCAGCTGCTCCTTTCAGCTTTTTCTAACTATTTTCCTCATTTTATAAAAGTTTCCCCTTGAACGTTTAGTGCTAGAGCTTTAGACTTACATATTATCTCCATTTCAGTCAATAGTTCAAATGTGATCATGTTCACTATTGCCAAGTGGCCCCACCACCATTATCTCTCTCACAAATATTGCGTTCCACTAAGAATTAGATCTAAAATAGCTTCCCAAACCAATTGCTCCATGAAGCAGTCATTTATTTCAGCCAGGAACTTTGCCTCTCTAGCATGTCCTGATGTTATATTTACCCAGTCAATATTGTGGTAACTGAAATCTCCCATTATTAATACACAGTCAAATTGGTTAGCTTCCCTGATTTTTTTTAGTATTTCATCATCTGTCTCATTATTTTGGCCAAGTAGACAGTAGTAGACTCCTATCACTATACTCTTACCCAACATACATGGGATTTCTACTCATAAAATGCGGTAACCCCATTTTTGGGCAAATAAACGATTGAGGTTCTATGCCTGTTTTGGAGTTTATCCCCAGTTTCTTCCAGTTCAAAAATAAAAACTGGTTGAGCAAATGGTATCATGGACCTGACACAAAGGCAAAATCTGTGTTTATGAAGGGTTAGAGAACTAAATAATCAAAATACTTCTTTCCCTCCTGTGACCCCTCTAACTGCATGCCATTATATGCAAAACCTTCATCTCCACTCCTGTTACTGTTAGATGCCTCTCACAACTTCACTCCTCTGTTAGTGTTAGTTGCCTCTCACTCAAAAAGTATCTTCACAGAAAAGAAACTTTTGTTTTCTCAGTCTGAGTTAAACATGTATTAAAATTGACTGACTAAGTCAAGGTTCACAGGATAATATTTTTATTTCAACAACATTATCAACTTAGAACAACAAAATACTTCCTCCAAATATTTTGTGGGATAACATGGTATTATGGATTTGAAGGGATTTTGTACTTACTTTCTCACACAGAATTATCCTCACTCATAATCTTATTGGCATTCTTCAGATCCTGTTCAAAGATTTCCATAAGGCTGTTGTGGTTCCTAATCCAGAGTTGCCTCTAGTCACCACCAAAGAAATCAGTAAACGTTCACTAGCCGCTCTCCTTGGAGCTGTTATAGGGTTGCCAACTGGCTTCAGATTTTTCAGGACACGTTGATCCAGTCCAGATTTTATTCCCCTGCATGCAGGTACTTATAGTCCTGTTTTTCTTAGAGAATATAGTAGGGAAATCAGAATAAGTCCTAGCATGTTATTCGGGTAAAACCAGGACTGCATCAACTTGTCCTGAAAATATGAAACCAGATGGCAAACCTAAGCTGTGAAGCTCCCCGCTTCACAATAGGGATGTGCAGGGGAAAAAAACATAGTTTTCCTTATTTGATTCGCTTTCGGGAGGTTTGGTTCTTGGATTGCTTGATTTCTTTCATTCATGTGAAAAAAAAAGAATCAAGCGATAAAAAAATAAAGGCCAAAAAACAAAATCGAAGCCTCCCTCCCACTCTCCCAGGAAACTTTCGGGGTCAGGATATCCCTGGTCCCTATTTACCCGGTCTGATTGATGGTGATCTGCTGGCAAGGACGTGGCCAAATCCTCAGACTTGCATTGGCCAAGGCTGCCATAGGTCGCCGCAGCCTCGGCCTACTGAAGATTGTGGCTCTGGCCTAGGCTGAGCCTGGACTCAAGCCTGACAGTGAGGCCCGGCCCAAAGGCCAGAACCTGATAACGGTAACTCAGCCTAGACACAGGCCCGATATCGTACCCAACCTGGAGTGGGGAACCAAAGCCTGGGTCTCAACCTAGGCAGGAGCCCGAGCCAGGCCCAATGCTGCGACCTGAACCAGAGGCCAAGGCCTGGTGCCGGAGTTTCAATCTAGACCCAGACCTGACACCACGACCAGACCCATAGGTTGGGTCCCAATGCCTGTGCCTTGGCCTAGGCTGGAGCCAAATCCCAGGTCCAATGCTGCAACCCAACAAAGAGGCTGGATCCTGGCTCTGGGTGTAGGCCCAGATCCAGGCCTGACACCGCAACCCAACCCAGAGGCTAGGTCCTGGCACTGTGACCTCCGCCCAGACCCAGGCCCGACACTGGGGCCTCAGCAAGGAGGCTGGATCCCTATGCCTGGGCCATCTGCTGGGGTGAATATGCTGGAGTTAATTAACTCCAGCACGAGCCTCGCAGATGCCATCATTTGGCATTGAAGAGCCAAAGAAAGAAGAGGAGTTGAAGAGGAGTTCCCATGCCTGGGCTCTGAGGCCTGGGCCTGATGCTGGGCAAAGGCCCAGGCATCGGGACACAGCATCTAGGTCTGCTCGCAACATTGGGCCTAGGTCTGAGCCGAGGCCCCGGCTCCAGTACCTGGTCTCCTGGTTGGGTTGCAGCATTGGGCCTGAGCTTGTGCTCCGGCCTAGGCTCAGGTGTCAGGACCCAGCCTTTGGGTCGGGTTGCAGTGTTGGGCCTGTGTCTGTGCCAAGGCACCAGGCCTCACCTCTGGGTCAGGTCAGGGCTGAGGCTCCAGAGACAGGACCCGGCCTTTAGGTAGGGTTGCAGCGTTGGGCCTGGGTCCAGGCTGAGGCCCTGGTGTTGAGACCTGGCCTTCAGTGGATACCTGATGGATCAGGTAAGTTTTTTGTTTTTTTTACTTTCGGGGGTAACTGAAGAGATTATGGCATCAGCCTGTACCTCTGCCAAGCCCCTAACGTTGTGCTCGGGCCTAGGCCGCGGCTCCTACTTTGGGCTTCGGCCTATGCCCTATGTGAGGCCCTAAGTCTAGGTTCAATGTATTAATTTAAAATAAAACAAACGGATAATGTTTGTTTCATTTGGGGACCCCCCCCCCCCAATGAAATGAAGTAGCCTTATACATCGCGTTTTGCACTTTTATTTTAAATAAATGCACATCCCTATTCCATAATCAGTCTGTTAGAAAATCTGAAGCAAGAACCATAGACATTAACTTTTAAACTGAAGCGCAGGGTTAACATTTGCTCACATTCATTGGCCCGCACCCAGGGACACAACCACGGGTAGATTTTCAGAAAGAGCGATTTGGCGTACTTTTGTTGGCGCATCAGGCGCAAACAAATGTACGCTGGATTTTAGTAGATACGCGCGTAGCCGCTAAAATCCTGGATCGGCGCGCGCAAGGCTACCAATTCCGTATAGCCGGCGCGCGCCAAGCCGCGCAGCCTACCTCCGTTCCCTCCGAGGCCACTCTGAAATCGGAGCGGCCTCGGAGGGAACTTTCTTTTGCCCTCCCCTCACCTTCCCCTCCCTTCCCCTACCTAACCCACCCCCCCCGGCCCTGTCTAAACCCCCCCCTTACCTTTGTCGGGGGATTTACGCCTCCCGGAGGGAGACGAAAATCCCCGCGCGCCAGCGGGCCGCTAGCACGCCGGGACGCGGCCACGCCCCCGGGCCGCCCCGGGCCGTAACCACGCCCTCGGACCCGCCCCCGAAACGCTACGTCCCGCCCCGTAAACGCTGCGCGGATCGGGCCCGCCCCGACACACCCCCCTCGGAAAACCCCGGGACTTACGCAAGTCCCGGGGCTCTGCGCGCGCCGGTAGGCCTATGTAAAATAGGCGCACCGGCGTGCAGGGCCCTGCTCGCCTAAATCCGGGCGGATTTACGCTAGCAGGGCTCTTAAAATCCGCCCCCCATTGTATAACATAGGCGCATGTTATAAATCACCTGATCCCATGCTCAAGTGCACACAATTTTAAGTGGACACTTGCGTATGCGTGCAAATCCCTCTCCTACCACATAAGTGGGGAGATTTTAAAAGACCTGCGCGCTGACGTAATTATCAGATTTCCCCGTTCATTCCCAGTTCTCCCAGGTAAGAGATAGAACTTCCAAACCCCACTAGTTTAATAGCCTCCCTTCTCCCCTGGTAGCCCTGACCTTTAAAACCCTGCCGATCTGTCTATCTTTATTTTATAAGTTTCACATCATCCATAGCAGAAGTAAAGTTATGTGGCAGGAATCCCGGCGTGCGCCGGCGCTCTTAAGTAGCCAGGCAGCTTTTAAAAACCATTTGGCGTGCATCTCCCAGTTTTGGGGTTCATCTGGCTTTTAAAATTCACCTAGAATTTCTGCTCTTAACACAATCTCATATTGACCCCAAGGAACCCCCCCCCCCTCCCAGTGGCTCCTCCTCAAGACATTCCTAAGGGAACATGCCAAAGCCCCTTGATAACCTCTGCTTTTGGGATATAGTGGTGTGTAACTGTGGTAGAGGTTAAGTGATGATAACCGCAGAATTTCTAAAAGGGCAAATTTCTAGTAACCCATCACAATGGGAAGGAGGGATCTGAGTGTGTCTCTGTCCCAGGGAAACAGGGGCCCAAAGAGGAAAAGCCAGATCCAAGGAGATTCAGATCCAAGGTATGGATCTCGCTGAACACCTAATGAATTATATATTTTACTTCTCAAACATACTCTTTCCCTTCTTTTCTCATGAAAATATAGCTTTTTATTAAATATTCATTTTCTCCCCAATTGGAGGGGTGGGGGAGGGGGAGTTGTATATTCTAGTTTGATCCTTTGTTGTATACTGACATATGGTGTATAATCAGGAACAAATATGTACCATGTGTTTTGCTTCACTGTTACAAAAATTAATACAAATATTTAAACATAAATATTCATTTTCTAAACATAAGGGATGTGACTCATAATCCTACCATTTACAATCACATATAAAAACCCCTCATAAAATTCCCAAAAAGAATGGCTGCTCAGTTTGTGCAATTGTTGTTACAGTACTGTATTTTCTCCTATGGACAGAGAAACAGCACTTTATCCTCCACTTTCTGAGATCAGAAAAAGACTGAGTAGAAAGGAAGATGAACAAATAGAACAAGAAGCAGTGTGATGCAACTCCTGGCTTGAAGATCTTGATCTCAATTAACAGTTTCCTCTGCTCTAATCCCTGCCCCGTGGATCCTGACTGCTGCTGCAGATCTAACCCTCTGTTTGCAGGCACTCCCAGAAATAGCAAGAGGTCACCTTCAGATGCTGCAGAGGTTGAGTTAAAAGCTGAGCTGCAGCTTCAGATTAGGATTCTTCCATGGGGACAGCAAAGCTGTAAGACCCGAGGAGAGCATGCATATAGTCATTCATAAAGAGAATGTCCACAACTGGGTGGAATTTCAAAACAATTATGCTTTACTGGAGCCAAACAAATACTGGAACAATAGTACATATGTGAAAGAAACAAAAGAAGTACTTCTTCCAAATATAGCAGACACAAAAATAGGAAAAAACGTGGGAAATAATTTTCAAAGGAGTTACATAACAAGTTGCCATACTGGGTCAGACCAAGGGTTCATGAATCCCAGCATCCTGTTTCCAACAGTGGCCATTGGCCAATCCAATTTGCAAATACCCAAACATTAAATAGATCTCATGCTATTATTGCTTATTAATTAATGGAGAAATTACTTACCTGATAATTTTGTTTTTCTTAGTGTAGAGGATTAGATGCAGGATCAGTGGATTTATGCAACCCTGCCAGCAGATGGAGGCAGAGCAAGATCTAAATGGCAAATGAAATTTAATGTGGACAAGTGCAAGGTGATGCATATAGGGAAAAATAACCCATGCTATAGTTACACAATGTTAGGTTCCATATTAGGTGCTACTACCCAAGAAAGAGATCTAGGCATCATAGTGGATAACACATTGAAATCGTCTGTTCAGTGTGCTGCGGCAGTCAAAAAAGCAAACAGAATGTTGGGAAGTATTAGAAAAGGAACGGTGAATAAAACGGAAAATGTCATAATGCCTCTGTATCGCTCCATGGTGAGACCGCACCTTGAATATTGTGTACAATTCTGGTCGCCGCATCTCAAAAATGATATAATTGCGATGGAGAAGGTACAGAGAAGGGCTCCCAAAATGATAAAGGGAATGGAACAGCTCCCCTATGAGGAAAGACTAAAGAGGTTAGGACTTTTCAGCTTGGAGAAGAGACGACTGAGGGGGGATATGATAGAGGTGTTTAAAATCATGAGATGTCTAGAACGGGTAGATGTGAATCGGTTTTTTACTCTTTTGGATAATAGAAAGACTAGGGGGCACTCCATGAAGTTAGCATGTGGCACATTTAAAACTAATCGGAGAAAGTTCTTTTTCACTCAACGCACAATTAAATTCTGGAATTTGTTGCCAGAGGATGTGGTTAGTGCAGTTAGTATAGCTGTGTTTAAAAAAGGATTGGATAAGTTCTTGGACGAGAAGTCCATTACCTGCTATTAATTAAGTTGACTTATATAATAACTACCGCTATTATTAGCAACGGTAACATGGAATAGACTTAGTTTTTGGGTACTTGCCAGGTTCTTATGGCCTGGATTGGCCACTGTTGGAAACAGGATGCTGGGCTTGATGGACCCTTGGTCTGACCCAGTATGCATATTCTTATGTTCTTATGTTCTTAGAAGATGACATCACAGTATATATAACCCTCAGTGACTCCAGCCTGCCAGTATTCTCTTCAAAAGCTGCTGTGAACAGAGTAATAGACTAGCAAAAAACATGATTAAAAACAGATAACCAGAACTGTACTCAACCAACCATAAACACTGAGCTCACATAAGGTTCGAGGTGCCCCAAGCTAAGGACCGAATTAACACTTACCAGTAATCCCTTGGGACTCAGAGCCCTACAGGAGGACTATTGACATACTCATGTGGCAGCTGAGGGCAGAAGCTGAGTCCATCTGTCTACACTAAGCAAAACGAAATTATCAGGTAAGTAATTTCTCCATTTTCTAGGGTGTAGATAGATGGACTCAGGACCAGTGGGATATACCAAAGCTACTCCCCAACAGGGTAGGATGTTGCCCATGGTCTAGTCAACACCGTACATGCAAAGGCTGCATTTTCCCGAACTTGCACATCCAGACGATAAATCCTGGAAAAAGTGTGTAAGGAGGACCATGTCACAGCTCGGCAGATTTCGACGGGAGACGACAAACTGAACTGCCTGAACCTTGGTGGAATGAACCCTAACCTGAGTAGGCAATGGCTTTCCAGCATCCAAATGTGCGGCCGTGACCACCTCCTTAATCCAATGGGCTATGGTAGCCCACAAAGCCAGAGTGCCCTGCTTACTCCTGCTATGGAGAACTAACAGGCTTATACGTCTTTCGAAAAGACTCAGAGACCTCCAGATACCGCATGAAAAGACGCTTAACATCCAAGGAGCACAAAAGGCGAACTCCTCCACATCCCTGACCTTATTCAGGGATGGCAAAGAAATGGACTAACTCAAGCGAAAGTCCGAGACTACCTTGGGTAAGAAGGATGGAACAGTACGCAGCTATAACGCTCCCAGCAAGACAAGGCTTGCAGCTCAGAAATCCAATGCGCAGAACCTATAGCCACCAGGAACACAGTCTTCAAAGTCAATAACCGTAAGGAAAGGCTATACAGTGGTCATAACATAGGCCCCACCAAAAAATCAGCACCAAATTAAGACTTCACAATGGAAGTGGTAACCTCAATAGAAGCCTGAGGTGCTTCACTCCCTTCAAAAAACGGGCCACATCAGGTTGAGATGACAAGGAAACACCATTCACCAGGCCTCTGAAACAGGCAAGAGCTGCAACATTCAAGGAATTAAAGGGAAGCACTCCTTACAGATTTAAGGTGCCTGAAAGGCTCTCCGTTCTGTGGGAGCAAAAACTGAAAAAGTACTTATCAGAACGGAGAGCCTTTCAGGCACCTTAAATCTGTAAGGAGTGCTTCCCTGCACTACCACTCACGGCAACCGGCAGTCAATTCTGGACACTGCGAACTCTACAAGTTGGTTGCATTTGTACATCCCAGGAATTCATATGCACTTGTCATTCTCAACTGATATTAACGATAGCAGCTGGCATCGCTTTGCAGAAGTATTTCTTCCACTGTAAGCACCATCATAAGTTGGGTCCTTGAAGACGGGGTCTCTTTACCCCGAAACCACGAGTTGTCGGACAGTTAAAACTTCTATTTCAAGTGGATTTTCAGATAAGTACTTTTTCAGTACTACTTCAATGTTTATTTTCCTGGACTATAAATATTATGCAGCAATAGAACAGCACAGTTTCTGGTCACCTAATGATTAACAAAGTTCTCATTATAATTATAGAGCTGATCAGCACGATAACCATATTCTGGCATCGTATGAAGGTAGACCTACAGAGAAATTACTATCAGCAGCAAGTTTTATATATATCTGTATTGTTTTCTTGCACTGCTTTTGGGTTTGTTTTTGAGTATTGACCCAATTTGGTTGCAAAATCAGGACATACAGACCATAAACAAACTTTTCATATGGAGTGGGAGGCGATCTAGACTGGCCTTACGCTGGTTATGCTCTGCCTCTTCTGAAGGGGGTTTAGCATGTCCAGATTTTAGGAGATATAATATTGTATGTATGATGAGGCATTTAAAAGACTGGTTTTTAGGCACAAATACTTGTTCACCATACTCACAGCTACAGACGTGGTTCTTGGGGCACAGGCTTGACACACTGGTTGGTTCAAATCCCTTTTTCCTTTATACTGGCCAAATTTAGGGGATACTTAGGGGTAGATTTTAAAAAAGCGCGCCTTCGCGTACTTTTGTTGGCGCATCAGGCACAAATCCTGGATCGGCGCGCGCAAGGCTGCCGATTTCGTGTAGCCGGCGCGTGCCGAGCCACGCAGCCTACCTCCGTTCCCTCCGAGGCCGCTCCGAAATCAGAGCGGCCTCAGAGGGAATTCTCTTTCGCCCTCCCCTCCCCTTCCCCTCCCTTCCTCTACCTAACCCACCCCCCCGGCCCAGTCTAACCCCCCCCACCTTTGTCGGGGGATTTACGCCTCCCGGGGGGAGAAGTAAATCCCCATGCGCCAGCGGGCCGCTAGCGCGCCGAGACGCGACCTGGGGGTGGTTCCGGAGGGCGCGGCCACGCCCCCGGACCGCCCCAGGCCGAAACCATGCCCCCGGGCCCGCCCCCGAAACGCCGCATCCCGCCCCCAAAACGCCGCGCCAATTGGCCCCGCCCCCGACACGCCCCCCTCGAAAAACCCCGGGACTTACGCGAGTCCCGGGGCTCTGTGCGCGCCGGCAGGCCTATGGAACATAGGCGCACCGGTGCGCAAGGCCCTGCTCGCGTAAATCCGGGTGGGTTTACGCGAGCAGGGCATTTAAAATCCGCCCCTTAGTTCTGGAGTTGGGATGGAAAGCTTGGGTGCACATTTGTAAAGTTATTGGATTGAGTTCCGCCTTAACATCATTAATGCCTATCCAGGGGAACCCACACTTTGCCCCGGGAATGGATTTGTAATGGATCCGTAATTGGAAACGCAAAGGACTGGTGTCTCCCTGGTACTTTAGAGGGTTTAGTATTTTTTCAAGAGCTGCTGGACAAATATGGATTACCTAGCTCTGATTTTTATGCCTACTTACAACTTAGACATTATATTACGACGGTGGGCATGCATAAACAAACTGGTGCCCGAACCAAGATTCTTATAAACTTATTCTCTGCTACCAGAATTGGTCAGATATCATGTTCTCAACTAGCTAAAGTATTACAAGAGAGTTCTCCCAAAAGAACTCACGCGGAGATCGTGGCTCGATGGGGATCTTATCCTCAAATAGCACTCTCTGAAGTAGAGGACAAATATTACATACGGAATATAGGCAGAATAACTGTCAATTCAAATTTAAGAGAGCTTCAATTCAGATTTGTCTGGCAGCTTTACTACCCTTCCACTGTTGCGTATCAGATGAAACTATGTTCGTCAACAACATGTATAAAGTGCAATTCTTCAGATGGAGATTATCTTCATTGTTTCTGGTCATTCCCTTCCACGCATCAGTTTTAGTCCAAAATAATCTCATTATGTGCAAGTTTATATTCCTTCCCAATGCCAACAGACCCAAAGGTGTGGTTATTTGGTAGGGATGTGCAGAGCAAAGGTTTATGTCCATATGTCCAAAGGGGGTCCCATTTGCGGTCAATATGGACATAAACAGAATTCAATGAGTTGAGTATATGTCCATATGTGCAAATAAAATTTAAACCCCTCACCTTCCTTAATCCCCCCCCAAAGACTTACCACAACTCCCTGGTGATCCAGCGAGGAGTGAGGACGCCATTTCTGCAATCCTTTGCGAGGAGCACGTGACGTCGGCGCCACGTCGAGTGACGCGGCGTCACGTGATTCCCCGCGGGGTCGCGCCGGAACGCTCGTTCGGCCCAAAAGGAACTTTTGGCCAGCTTGGGGGGGCCTCCTGACCCCCCCAAGCTGGCCAAAAGGAACTTTTGGGCCGTACGAGCGTTCCGGCGCGACCCCGCGGGGAATCACGTGACGCCGCGTCACTCGACGTGGCGCCGACGTCACGTGCTCCTCGCAAAGGATTGCAGAAATGGCGTCCTCACTCCTCGCTGGATCACCAGGGAGTTGTGGTAAGTCTTTGGGGGGGGATTAAGGAAGGTGAGGGGTTTAAATTTTTATTTTGGATCAACAATCGCGATTTCCAACATATCCAACATAGCTATGTTGGATATGTGGGAAATCCGATTGTTTATGTCTCATCACTTTTTTAAGTTAAAAAAAAAATATAAGTAGCGTTTTACATATGCGGTCAATACGAATGCACACCCCTATTATTTGGCCAGTACAAGGAAGGACTTTCAAAGCTCAAGAGCTCCCACAAACTTTTCATTGGTAAAGCTGCCTTGTTGGCCAAACAGTCAATACTTTCTCAATGGCTCTCCAAAAATGCACCGGGCTTTCAATGCTGGTCCAATAGAATGCTCAAGATGGCCACTTTTGAGATCTTAACAGCCAAACAAGATAGAGGACATAGATTGGAGACTACAAAAGAAATCTGGTACCCATTCATCAACCACCAATCAGACAACACTAAGGACAGACTTCAGTCTCTATTGCATTAACAGTACGAGTGCAAAGAGTCAAGGAATTGCCAATATCCCACAGGCAAACATGTATGAACCACCTTGCAGCTCATCTTCTATAATATCATCTCTGTATTACGCTGATGTGATTTAGAACATGGTCGTGGGCAATATATAGTTTGATATGTAATGCATGTGTAGCATTATGTACTGCTCATACAAATGGTATACTGTTAATCGATGCTAAATTATCCATGAGTGTCCAGGAAGGATGAGGGGAGGGGATTTGGGGGGGGGGGAGGGAGGGGAGGTGAAGTCTGGGAGGATGGGACTGCCTAAAAGGTAAATATCGGAAACAACTCTAGTTTCATGGAATAAGTGTTCACAACATTCTGTTATCTGAAGGTTCTTTCTGTAATGTTTGCACACCCTGTTACTATGCTGTTGTATTATCAAATGCTATTAAAACTAATAAAAAGATTTAAAAAAAAAAAAAAAGCAATGAGGGGATCTTTTACAATGACCATAGCATATTTAGTCAACTGCATATGCCCTTTTGTCCATTCACTCCATATTCAGATATTGTGAGCAATCCCTCCACAACCAGGCTGAATAAGAGTGAAAGGAAATAGTCTGAATCTGCAGGAATTTCTGAGTCGATGTGAACTTTTTTCTGGAATTGGGTTTCTGCTTTATTATTGCATTTGTTATCAAGGACTTTGTATCTTTTTCCCTTAGAAAAACATTTCCCTTTGGTATCCAAATGGATGTGTAATTAAGAAGTAATTTTAGTCACAGCAATTACAGAGGAAAATCTCTTGGGAGTCTTGTGTGTTGAAGACTTATTTTATGTTAGCAGATAGACTTGAACTGCTGTGTACTCATATCCTACTTGTGCAAATGGCTAAGTGCTAAATTTTTAAAGAGTTTTATTTATGAAATGCTTCTTAATAGGAGCAAGTGATAAAGAAAAGGAAATATTTTGCCCTAAAGGAGAAAAAAAATAAAACAAATAATAGTTTGAATATTTTGCTGCAGTTGGAGTTCATCCATTAAATGAACAGAGACATTATACTACGGCAGTCTGCCTGAAGAGGGAAAGAAAGCATGCATCTGTTTAGATATCCTGGAACAGACATTGGAACTGCAGTTCATTTTGAATGTAGTCATTTTTATTATTGCATTTGCAATCAGAAATTTGAAATGAATTTTACATTAGATGGCTTCTATGTGGCTGGCACAGTGGTTAATCTTAGATTGGCATTGGCAATACCCCAGCAACCGACTATCCTTCTCATGACTTGCCAAGTTTAGGAAGATCTTCAGGGAGGTAGCATCCCATCATGAGGTGAGGTCCTAATATACTGCCTTGGGAAAGAGTGGTCTTTAGGTGTGCATTACATGAAGCTATATTGCCATCTTGGAATAAAGGATATTTTGAAAACTGACCACTAAAAATGTGCAAGAATTGCATTTTCATTTTGTGAATATTTTAGTAACTATTCTGTAAAATGAATACATTTGCTAATGTATTCCCCCTTAGGCTTTAATGAGAGAAGTTTCTCACATAGTGGTAAATTTTCAGAGTTATATGTGAAAAAGTTAGCATATATGTGGGCAAGTGGCATACATACACTATTTTATAGCTAACAAGCAGTTGTGTGTATTTTTGCTTTTGCACATGTAATAAATGGGGCAGTTTAGGGTCATTCTGGGTTGGGGCCAAGGCTTTTGCATATAAGTTGCTATTATATAAGAGACTTATGTAAATACATGTGGTAACTTACTTGTGCAATTTTACACCTGCTAATTATCTCCTATAGTTGGGTCTGTTGTCAATTATTGGTTGGGTGGGGAGACTGGGTAAACTAGGAGGGTCTCGATGACCTGGAGAAGGACAGGATGAACTGGTGGAGGTATCGTAAAACTGGTAATTTTAATTATGCGCATCAGTTTTAAAATATAGCAACCTACGCGTGTAAATGAGTTGCTATATTTTTTCACATGTAAAATATACACATGTATGTTTACAGAATAGGTAGGGAAAGAACACATGTTCAATACATTGAAATACGCTCTTTCAATACATTGCAGGTATTCGTGCATAAGCATATATACACGAATATGTTGGGGGTAGACGTACATATATTTTGTAATCTGCCATATCTGATATGTGCAGGATATGAAATACTGTAGTAGTTCTCCGGATGGTTCATAGCCAGGTATATAGGGTCGTTTGAAAGTTACCCTCACAATGTGGAAAATGGAGAAAGACAGACAATTTTATTATTGTGCAAAACCAAAAAAATAAAAATAGATAAATGCACTTTTAAAAGAGGGGTGTGTACAAAAGCAACAAAACAGGCCATTTTTACTTTTTTTATTGCTTGGTTCATTAAAACATTTCCATATTATTCTATGGACCCAAAAAACAAATCGGAAGCCGATCCAAGATGGCTATGCAGCGAGCAAAGGAAATAAGATCGGTGTATAAAAGAGACCTTTATTCTTAGAAAATATGGGCACGTATTTTCTAAGAATAAAGGTCTCTATTATACACCGATCATATTATTCTATGGCAAGCAAATCTGCAGTTAATAGGCATTTTACCATGCATTTTTCTATAAAAGATAAGAGCACATTTTCAATATTATTACATTTGTTCCAAGTACTCCATATTTGCACATTATTTTCAATCTTTCTCCATTGGGACGAAAAGCACATACTTTTTTAATTGTGAGTTTTGCGCCAATTTCCCAAGTAAAAATACATGTGTACTTTTACTTTAAAACTGTCATGTGTACAAGGTATGTGTAATCACTTACGCCTGCTTGAAAATGCCATTCCACACATGCGGTTTTCCCGACCTAACCATGCCTCTAGGAATGCCTCATCTCCAGGTGGCTATGCTGGTCAATTTTCAAAGGTTTGCGCTCACAAAAACCGTGAGATGCGTGCCGCGCTGGTTTGGAAAGGCCCACGGCCATGCGGGTATATCCTGGTACACACATAAAAAAGGTTTCCTGAAACAGGGATAGGGTGTAGGCAGGGCGTGGGTGGGTCGGGACTGCACCATGAAGTCAGCGAGTAAGTAGTTACGCGCACAAGCGCACTCCGGGATCCCCCATCATGTAACTTTACTTCTACTATGGATGGCATGTAAGTCGTGTAACAAAACAAATGAGGCTAGTCAGCGGAATTTGTAAGGCTTGGGGCTAATAGGGGAAAAGGGAGGTAGGTTAGCTAAGAGGTTTAGGAAGTCCTCTCCTTTACTGGGGCGAACTGGGAGAGCACTGGGGAAAAGGCCTATTCATTGCCACGTTCACTTAATAAAATTCCCCCCACTTACATGCTTGAGACGGCATTCGCATGCACATGAGTGTGTCAATATAAAATTGTGCACGCATGTATGCATGAGTAGCTGATTTTATAACACGTGCATATACGCACACGCATGTTATAAAATCGGCACATCAGTGTGCGTGCGCCGGCAGATGCACGCACGTGCGCACATGCGCGGGTCTTAAAGTTTACTTCTATGTGTATTGTTCAACACTGTATTGAAGATGGGCAGTTTTCAGACAGCCAATTTATGCTGGTAAATCACTTTTCACCTGTGATAAACAAGAAAGAACACTTAGGGGCGGATTTTAAAAGCCCTGCTCGCGTAAATCCGCCCGGATTTACGCGAGCAGGGCCTTGCGCGCCGGTGCGCCTATGTTCCATAGGCCTACCGGCGTGCACAGAGCCCCGGGACTCGCGTAAGTCCCGGGGTTTTTCGAGGGGGGCGTGTCGGATTGGCGCGGTGTTTCGGGGGCGGGCCCGGGGGCGTGGTTTCGGCCTGGGGCGGTCCGGGGCGTGGCCGTGCCCTCCGGAACCGCCCCCAGGTCGCGTCTCGGCGCGCTAGCGGCCCGCTGGTGCGCGGGGATTTACTTCTCCCTTCGGGAGGCGTAAATCCCCCAACAAAGGTAGGGGGGGTCTAGATAGGGCCGGGGGGGTAGGTTAGATAGAGGAAGGGAGGGGAAGGTGAGGGGAGGGCGAAAGCGAGTTCCCTCCGAGGCCGCTCACAGGAAGGGCTTAGGGCAACTTTATTACTATAAATAAATGGGAATCTACAACAGGAAGGGGGACATATTTTGCTGAAAGTCTCAAACCAGATTCATTACGCTATATTAAAAAATTAAATTATTAAAAAACAAGTTAAGATCTCTATTTTCAATAGGATATGCTACTTATTTATTGTGCCTACCGAGATGATTAAGGTTCTTACACTTCCAAAGAAAAACCCCTTTAATTCGTTTAGAAATACAAACAAATCAATCCATATCTAAAAGTTTAAAACAAGTTAAACTCTAAATTTCAAGCATTAAACGGTAGATTTTTTAAAAAAATATGCGTATGCGACCATGTGTGCCCGCTAACCGGCACACGCACATGGACGCGCGATTTTATAATATGCGCGCACATGTTACGAAATCAGGGGTGGCATGCAAGGGGGAGTTGAAAATTGCAATTTATGCGCAGCGACTAGATCGAGCCTCCTCCAGTTCCCTCCCAGTCTGCTCCAATTAAGGACTGGGAGGGAACTTTACTACGCCCCCCTCCTACCCTCCCACCCTCTTCCCCTCTCCTCTCCGACCCCTTAGAAGGCCCTTCGTTTTTTTTTCTTGTTTTAGAACTTACGCCAGCTCCTGAGCTGGCTTAAATTGCCCACTGGCATGTGATTACCTGGCACAGCAGCAAATAGCCGCTATACCAGCCACCTCCAGCTCCACCCCTCCCTGCCCCTTTTTTCAGCCTGGCTCTTGTGCATGTAATGAGGGTTACGCGTGCGGCCGAGACCCTTTTAAAATGTGCGTGCTGTGCGCAAGGCCTGGCCACGTGTGTAACCCCCATTTTTTACGTGCGATGGGCATTTAAAATCGAGCCGTATGTGTTTAGCACATGTGGAACAAAATAGAGTAAAACAAGAACAAATAAGATATCGCCAGTACCGTACACTGTTTCAGCATCTGCCTCAGAGATTCAGCTTTTCCTCATTTTTATTTGCAACTTCAGATTGTAGACTAGTCATTATGGGGTAAATTTTAAAAGCCTGGCGTGCACCAGGGACAGGGAATGGCCATGGTCTAGGTATGGCAAGAGCGGGACATGGGCATTCCTGGACTTTAACATGAAATATGCACACAAGTATTCATGCGCACAAGTGCGTGATGGGTTTCCCCTGCCGCGTAACTTTACTATTGCTATGGCTGGCATGTAAGTAATAATATAAAAAAAAATCTAGGTTAGTTAGCAGGGTTTTAAGGACCGGTACTAACAGGGTAGCTGGATAAACTTAAACTGCTAATTCGGAATATTTGAGTTAATCAGATAAGTTAGTTGGATGTCTTAATTATGCTGGACCGCTATGTAATCCATCCATATTTTAGATGCATAATAAGTTATCTGGCTAAATGCCACTAAATATTGACCTCTATATATTTATAAAATAGGCACCAATGACATCACCGCCAAATGCACAATCATGTTGGTTGATTCACCTGCTTTTAATGGGTTCTATTGCTGGCTCATAGGTTTATCCTAAAGATCTGACATCTAAGTTATTCCACTGATTAATTTAAAAAAGAAATCCAAAATACTTGGAAAATAAATTTCTTGCTTAGTAGTACAAAAATACTTCATCTAAAAGGAGGAAAATGACTTCAGTAGTGATGGGTAGTAAACCAACCCAATCAAATTTTTAATCATTGACCAAGAAACCTCTTATTGGAAATAGAATGTGTTTCTTAATTTAGGGGCAGATTTTAAAAGCCCTAGGCGCGCCGAGCCTATTTTGCATAGACCAGGCGACGTGAGTATGTCCCAGGGCTTTGAAAAAGGGGCGGGATATGGGCGGGACCAGAGTCCTCCGTAGGGCCTCTAGGCTGGTGGATCGCGTGCCGGCACTCGGCCGGCGCGCGCAACCTAGCCTGCACAGAGGCAGGCGCAACTTGCAAAACAAAGGTTGGCTGGGGGTTTAGGTAGGGCTGGGGGGCAGGTTAGGTAGGGGAAGGGAGGGGAAGGTGGGGGGGCAGCGGAAGGAAAGTTCCTTCCGAGGCCGCTCCAATTTCAGAGCGGCCTCAGAGGGAACAGGGAAAGTCATCGGGGTTCCCCTAGGGCTCGGCGCGCGGTAGGTGCACAAGTGTGCATCCCCATGCGCGCACCGATCCTGGATTTATAACATGTGAGCGGGCCATCCATTGCTCCTACTATGTGACAGGGGCTGACCAATGTAACTGATAGCCCCTGTCACATGGTAAGGGCAAAGAGCCATTGGCGCCATTTTGATTACTTTTAGCCAATGGCCCAAGAGGGGGAGATCACTCCCGGGACCCCGCTGGACCATCAGGGACTTTCAGTAAGTCTTGGGGGAGTCGGGCAAGTCTTGGAGATTCGGGGGGGGGGGTTGCAATTAATTAAATTTGAAGGGTTGGGGTGGGTATGGTTTTTTTTTTTTTGTGCCCTTTCTCCCCTCCCCAAAAACGATAAGAAAACCACACAAAATTTCATGGGTTTTCTTATCGTTTCGTCGACCCCCCAAACTGTGATGAAATAGGAAATATCGTCTCTATTTCCTATTTCGACGCAAACGAATGCACATCCCTTTACTCTATCAAATAATACATGGATTAGAGGGCATTCCATGAAATTAATTAATTGCAGATTTAAATAACATTTCTAAAGTATTTGTTTCAGTCAGTGAACAACTAGAGATATGCATAGACTTTTTTGTCTTGTTTTTTTGCTTTTCTCTTTGGTTTCATTTCACTTCAATTATTTGAAACAAAAATTGAAATAAAAAAGAAACAAAATAAAACAAACAATTGTCAGGTCCCTGCTATGCAGCAAAAAAATACAAAGCAAAACAAAAAAAAAACCCTCATATTGTTGCGCGCCCCATCTGCTCTGCGGCCAGCCCTGCTCACCTTGCTCTCCCTTCCACGAGCTCCAGGCTCTCCTCCTCCGCAGCCGTAGCCAGTTCACGGCGTCCCCGGCTCCCCCGCTCGCAGTCTCCCGTGCAGGCCTCACAGCGGAGCTCCCGTTGGGGCTCCGCGTAGTCGCATCCTCAGCCCCGCCCCTAGGTGCGCGTACGACCGATTGCAGCCCTTTAAATGGCCAATGGCGGGGAAACCCGCAGGGACACCTCTTGATGACATCACATAGGCCAGATACTTAAGGCGAGGCCCTGCTACCTGTTCCTCGCCTTGGCAATCGGGTCTTACACTCTGGTGTAGTTTGTTTGCCTGTTCCAGAGTCTCCTGTTCCTTCGTCTCTCCTGGTAGTACCCTTCAGACTGATCTCACAGTACTGACCTTTGCTTGCTCTTGACCACGACTGACCGCCGCCTGGAACTGACCTCTGCCTGTCCACTGACCTCGTCTGACTGCTACCTGGAACTGACCTCTGCCTGTCCACTGACCACATCTGATTGCTGTCTGGAACCGACCTCTGCCTGACTTCTGACCTCATGTGACCACTGCCTGGAACTTGATCTCTGCGTGACCTGACTACTCCCGGACTGACTACAAGTGCTGACCCCTGCTTCAGCTGACCATTATGGACTGATACTGTGGCCTTGATCCTCGCTATCCACTCAGACAGTCTATTCTGGCCTCCTGCAACCTCTGGATATTCTTGCTTGGACATTGACCATGCACCCTTGTTCGTGGTGGGCAGTCCCCTGAGCTTCCACTCTAGGAGACCCTGCAAGGCTCACCTAAGACCAGGCGGCCCGAGTACCCAAAAGCTCAACCTGCGGAAACCCCGGGTTGTTATTGGTGAAGCTCCAGCTAGCCTCTGTCTCCTCCTGTGCTCCGCTTCCTGGTGGCAGGCGCTCTCTAGGTCCAACCAGAGGGCCGTACCAATCCTGCACCAGGCCATGAGTACACCTCCAGTGCAACAGGTTGCCAAGGTCATGGACTCGGTAGAATCTTTGGCCTTGCAGGCCATCTCTGGCCTAGCTGCTCATGTCCGAGAACAACATCCAACAATGGAAGCATTAGCTTCATCTGTGGAGAGACTACGGTCTCAACTAGAGGATTCTTTTATGGCCATTCAAGGGGTTTTGCTCAAACCCTGCCCCTGTGGGCATCATTGGCCCTCCCAGCTCCACCTCATTTCAATGGGGATCTGCGCCTCTGCCAAGGCTTCATCAACCAATGTTTTTTGCAATTCTCACTACAGCCTTCGCTGTTTCCGAGTGACACCACCAAGATCACATTCATCCTCTCACGCCTTGAAGGGAAAGCCCTGGCCTGGGGTTCCCCACTTTGGGAGCGTTCTGATGATATCTTTCGCCATCTCTCCCACTTCATTTCCGTTTTCAAGTGGACCTTTGAGGATCCCGGCCAACAGGCGGTTGTGGGTCACCATCTTCTTCACCTCCGTCAAGGTTCGCATTCGCTCATCGAATTCACGGTAGAATTCAGAACAATAGCCACAGAACTGGGGTGGCAAGAGGACTGCCTACGGGCAATCTATCTGGAGGGCTTGTCTCCTGCCCTCAAAGACGAGCTGGCTGCTCGTGAGATTTCCACATCTCTTGAAGACCTGGGCGTAAGGCAGGAGGTAAAGGTCCTCCGGCCTCCTGCCTTACTCCCAACTTGTGCTATGAGTCCCCAGTTGAGGGCCTTACCAGCACCTCCTCCATCACCAGAGGAACCGATGCAGATTAATCACGGGCACTTGTTTCCTGAAGAGCGCCTTCGACGTAAGAAACAAGGCCTTTGCTTCTATTATGGCGGTTCTGGACATCTCCTGCAATCTTGCCCCATACGTCCGGGAAACTGCAAAGCCTGAGTCCGGCGGAGGTCCCGAGCTTGGGTGCTACTGTTACTGGCCCCCAATTATTACTCCCTATGTCCCTCTTTAGGGAATCACGCTTCTTTGCCACTACCACACTCGTGGACACTGGGGGCGAGTGGCAATTTTATTCTGGACGATATCGTCACACTATTCCAGATCCCGCTTCAACCTCTGGAAGTACCTCTCCGCATCGCATCAATCCAGGGAGAGCACCTCCATGGATGTATTACTCATTGCACCGTGGCCTTCCGCCTCACCGTGGGGACCCTCCATGAATAGGAAATTTCTCTGTTTGTCTTGAAGGTTCCACGCATCTGGTAATCCTAGGACTTCCTTGGCTCCAGGTACATGCACCCCACTTCAACTGGCAATCCCTGCAGTTAACTCAGTGGGGATCCCAGTGCCAGAACCGCTGTCTGTGACAGGTGTCTCCAGCGGTTACTGTTCTGAACTGTTCAACCATTTCCGGGTTACCTGCTCCGTATTCTGACTTCAAAGATGTGTTCTCCAAACAAAATGCTGACATCCTGCCTCCACTCCAAGAATTCAATTGTCCCTTTGAGCTCCTACCGGGCACCACGCCTCCCAAGGGCAGAACCTACCCCCTCTCGCTTCCGGAAACCCAAGCAATGTCAGAGTACATTAAAGAGAATCTGAATAATGGATTCATAAGACCCTCCAATTCCCCGGCAGGAGCTGGATTCTTCTTCATGAAGAAGAAAGAATGCAGTTTACGGCCTTGCATAGACTACTGTGGGCTAAACACTGTGACTCGCAAGGATCGTTACCCTTTGCCACTCATTAGCGAACTATTTGATCGCTTACACGGAGCTCAGATCTTTACAAAGCTAGATCCCGAGGGGCATACAATCTTGTACGAATCCATCCAGAGGACATCTGGAAGACCGCCTTCAATACGAGTTACAGCCACTACAAGTACATAGTAATGCCTTTCGGACTTTGTAACACCCCTGTGGTCTTTCAGCATTTGATGAATGAGATCTTCTGGGACCTACTACATTCATTTGTTGTGGTATATCTGGACGATATACTGATCTTTTCCAAAGACCTGAAGTCCCACCGCTCACATGTTCAAACAGTCCTCCAACGCCTCAGAGACAATCAACTCTACGTAAAATTAGAAGTGTATTTTCGAATAGAACCGCCTTCCATTCCTGGCTACATCATCTTGTTATGTTTTGTAGGGTTTGGGTGGACCCTTGGACACTGTGGCAGCTGACCACGCCCACGGGGGGATGTCCCGTGAGGGGCCACAGGTCAGGCTCAGATCCGGACACACAAACATAGATTATATCTTTTATTAGACACTTTATGAAGCCACCAGAGGTGGCGGTAGTGAGTAGAAGATGGAGCCCGGCTGGGCTAGAATTCGTCAGGGTACTGGAACAGCGGCTTCTCCAGTAGCAGTGCTGTAGGAAGAAGAACTGAGAAAATGAGTACACTGAGATATTCACAGAGTCTCCAGTATGGAGAAGGCCCGAGATAGGGAGAGCTGGCCCTCGAGGAGCGAGTACCTGGTTCTAGGGAAACAGCTCTGAGGAGTAGATGCTAGTTGTACTCACAGATGGTGTCTGTAGCGAATTCTTCCAAGTAGAAGAGGAGATGGACACAGGCAGCGAGTCAGGGAACATGCGCCCTCGAGGAGCGAGTACCGGTTCCTGGTAGCAACCTGAAAGAAGCAAAGAGGCCCCAGAGGAGCGGGTACCTCGTTAACAGCAGAGACCAAATAGAAGTTGGAGGCAGAGTAGCTGGGTACGGAGAGTGAATCCCATCCGTACAAATTCCCTTGCTAACTCAAAGGCTAGCAATAAACAACAGGCTTAAATATCTGGGCAGCATGATGTCATCACAGGGGGACGCCCCTGAGGTTCGCGCCATAGAGGAAATAAGAATGAAGGCTGTGCGGTGCACGCGCCCTAAGGTACCTAAGAAGCATGACGGGATGCATCACCCAAGCTGGTCTGAGGACGCCGGTGAGGAAGGCGGGCAGACGCCGTGGCAGCCAGAAGTCCACAGGGAGCAGGGGTCACCACAGAAAAAGAAAGGTAGGCAGAGTGAAGCCGTCAGGCCGCGACGGTTGCAACACATCTCCAATCGTGGCTTCACTAAGGACCCTGAGAAACTTCAAAGTATTCAAGATTGGCCCCAGCTAGTAGGCCTCCTTGCCTTACAAAGATTCCTTGGATTTACAAATTATTACAGAAACTTCATCGCTATCTACTCCACGCTAGCTGCTCCACTCACGGCCATGACTAGGAAAGGAAGTAACCTTCAAGTTTGGAGCCCCAAGGCTCAATCTGCTTTCCATGCCTTGAAAGAGGCCTTCTGCACTGGACCATGTCTACGTCATCCAGACCCTATCCGCCCCTTCATCGTCGAAGTTGACGCCTCCACCATTGGAACCAATATTCCTCCAAGGGGGTCTTAGTACCCTGCTCTTTCTACTCACACAGGTTTTCTGCCTCAGAGCAAAACTACACAATTGGGGACCGCAAACTTTTAGCTTTGAAATTGGCCCTTCAGGAATGGCGCCCCTGGTTATAAGGAGCACAGCATAAGTTCACTATATTTACAGACCACAAGAACCTCAAACACTTAAAGGAAGCCCAGCTACTGAATTCTAGACAGGCCCGCTGGGCGCTGTTCTTCGAATGTTTCCACTTTGAACTCCGCTACCATCCAGCAGCAAAGGACACCTGAGCGGATGCTCTCTCTTGCTCCCTCGAGCCAGAAGATACGCCCGAAACTCCTAGACACATCATCGACCCAGCTTGCATATCCCTCGCAGTTACCAACACGATACCAGCCGGGAAGACGGTGGTCCCATGCCGTCTCTGAGAGCGCATCCTCTGCTGGGCCCATGACTCGAAGTTGGTTGGCCATCCTGGCCGGGCTCAGATCCTCGAGATTTTAAGAAGACATTATTGGTGGCCTAGCAGCATTAAAGACTCACACAGTTATGTGGATTCCTGTCCCATCTGTGCACAGCAAAAACCCCAGACTGGCCATCCATGGGGACTCCGCCAACCTCTTCTGGCTCCCACTGAACCCTGGTCAAGCATCTCTACTGACTTCATTGTCGATCTGCCCCCATCAAGGGCAACATAGTCATTTGGGTTATTATCGACCATTTTTCAAAAATGGCCCATTTTGTTCCTCTACAGAGTCTCCCCTCGGCTCCTGAACTGGCAAAACTCTTCCTAAACAATGTATTCTCTTTACATGGGTTACCCAGCGAGATTGTTTCCAATCGTGAGTGGCAATTCGCTGCCAAGTACTGGAAGTCCCTTTGTAAAAAGTTTGATATTACCCTGAATCTGACATCGGCCTAGCACCCTCAAGCGAATGGCCAAGCCGAAAGGACAAACCTCTCCCTGAAGATATTCCTAAGATCCTACGACAATGATCAGCAGGATAACTGGGCCGACCTCTTGCCATGGGCTGAGTTATCGCACAATACCCATGTCACCTCTGCCACTGACGTTTCACCATTCTCCGTGGTCTTTGGCCAAGAGCCACGCCTGCCTCTACCATGCCACTGTCAGTACCCTTGCCTGCAGCCCAGTCTACTGCACAGACAATACGACGACTGTGGAATCAAGTCAAGGAAAGATTGAGCCAGGCGGCCGAGTGGGCCAAACGCTTCATGGACATTCATCGTCACAACGCACCCTGTTCTGGCCCAGCCAGAAGGTCTGGCTGAGCACTAAACACATCATGCTATGTCTTCCGTCACAACGACTGGCTCCCAGGTTCATCAGGCCGTTCCCAATCATCCGACGCATAGGAGCGGTTACATATCAACTACAGCTTCCCGCCTCCATGGGGATCCACAATACGTTTCACATGTCCCTTTTAAAACCGCTAATCCTGTCCTGGCCTTCCCAAAGGCCTCCTGCACCTACACAACATGATGCTGAACCCGAGAATACCCTGCAAGTAAAGGAGGTATTAGACGTCCGGCGCCATAAAGGCCATTGGGAATACCTCCTGTCATGGGAGGTCTTCGGACCGGAGGAGAACTCGTGGGAACCCTCCCACCACATCTATGACAAGGACCTCCTGTAGGATTTCCATTGGTCTCATCTTGAAAAGCCCAGGCCGGTAAAGAAGAGGCCTAGAAGGGGAGGGGGGGTTACTGTTGTGCTTCACGGCCGGCCCTGCTTACCTTGCTCTCCCATCCTCGAGCTCCGGGCTGTCTTCCTCTGCAGCCAGTTTGCGGCGTCCACGGCTTCCCCGCTCACAGTCTCCCGTGCAAGCCTCACAGCAGATTTCCCATTGCGGCTTGGCGTCCTCGGCCCCACCCCTAGGTGCGCGTGCACGGCTGACCTGCAGCCCTTTAAAGGGCCTGTGTTGGGAAAACCCGCAGGGGCACCTCCCGATCACGTCACGTAGGCTGGATACTTAAGACAAGGACCTGCTTCCTATTCCTCGCCTTGGCAATCGGGTCATACACTCCAGTGTAGTTTGTTTGCTTGTTCCAATGTCTCCTGTTCCTTCATCTCTCCTGGTACCCTTCGGACTGATTGCATGGTACTGACCTTTGCTTGCTCTCGACCACATCTGACCGCTGCCTGGAATTGACCTCTGCCTGTCCACTGCCTGGAATTGACCTCTTCCTGTCGTCTGACCGCTGCCTGGAACTTGATCTCTGCATGACCTGACTACTCCCGGACTGACTACAAGTGCTGACCATTGTGGACTGATACTCTGGCCTTGATCCTCGCTATCCACTCAGACACTCTATTCTGGCCTCCTGCAACCTCTGGATATTCTTGCTTGGACATTGACCGCGCACCCTTCTTCGTGGTGGGCACTCCCCTGCGCTTCCGCTCTAGGAGACCCTGCGAGGCCCACCTAAGACCAGGTGGCCCGGGTACCCAAGGGCTCAACCTGTGGAAACCCCGGGTTGCTTTTGGCGAAGCTCCAGCTAGCCTCTGTCTCCTCCTGTGTTCCGCCTCCTGGTGGCAGGTGCTCTCTGGGTCCGACCAGAGGGCTGTACCAATCCTGCACCAGGTCAAGGGTCCACCTCCAGCGCAACACATATGGCTTTCCATGATGCCTTTGACCTTCCCCACTTCCTTGGATGCTCTTAGTCAATGAATTTATAAAAGTCATTTAAAACTTTATGGGGCAGGAACAATCCACGATTGTTTCTTTCTCAATGCTGCTGCTATTTCAGAGCTCACCAATAGACCAAAGCCAGTACCATGTTGTATGGAACAAAGTAATAAGGGTGCCAGCCTAAAGATGCTGACACCATTTGAATCAGTGGCAGTAATGGGGCAGGAGTGAAGATTTACATGGATTTTAAAGACCTCATGGGTTAAGAGGGTCTGAAGGAGGGAGCATTGGGGAAGGGCACAGGAGGTAGTGGTGGTTTTTGGTAAAGCAGAGACCGTACAATTTTGTTAAAAAAAAGGAACCATAGGAAAATACATGGAATTTTGTTCATTTTTCTTTTGTTTTAAAAATGAAATGAAATGGGAAATTTCATTACAAGTTCCCATTTCATTTCAATGAAAGCACATCCCTATGAATAATTATGCTATGGAATTTGTTGCCACAGACTGTTATCCATGTAGTAGTATAGAAGAGTTTAAAACAGGTTTGGACAAGTTTCTGGAGGACAGATCCATAAAGAATTATTAAGCAAATAGAATTGGGTGTCTCCACATTGTACATCTGGACATGAGCAATAGGGAATAGACTTTCCTATTTGGATCTACTGGGTTCTTCCAAATGATCCAGACTGGCCACTGTTAGGAACAGGATGCTGGGCTCAATGAACCACTGGTCTGTCCTATCATCACACCCCATTTTGTTCTTATGATGCAATTCTGATCTTCAGTTATCGTCATTTTAAGAAAATATGTGGTTTTCTCCATGTAAATTTTCTCACAAAGGTAGATAATAATGTAAATCACAAATTAAGACCCTCATTTTGTGAAAAAATGTCAAGTTTATTTGTAAATCACCCCTCAAGACCTTAAGAACATAAGAGCATGCCATATTAGGTCAGACCAAAGGTCCATCAAGCCCAGCATCCTGTTTCCAATAGTGGCCAATCCAGGCTATAAGTACCTGGCAAGTACCCAAAAACTAAGTCTGTTCCATGTTACCATTGTTAGTAATAGCAGTGGCTATTTTCTAAGTCAACTTGATTAATAGCAGGTAATGGACTTCTCCTCCTAGAACTTATCCAAACCTTTTTAAAACCCAGCTACACTAACTGCACTAAACACTTCCCTAGCAACAAATTCCAGAGTTTAATTGTGTGTTGAGTGAAAAAGAACTTTCTCCAATTAGTTTTAAATGTGCTACATGCTAACTTCATGGAGTGCACCCTAGTCCTTCTATTATCTGAAAGAGTAAATAACCGATTCACATTTACCCATTCTAGACCTCTCATGATTTATACACCTGTATCATATCCCCTCAGCCGTCTCTTCTCCAAGCTGAACAGTCCTAACCTCTCTAGTCTTTCCTCATAGGGGAGCTGTTCCATCTCCTTTATTATTTTGGTCGCCCTTCTCTGTACCGTCTCCATCGCAACTATATCTTTTTTGAGATGCATCGACCAGAATCATGCACAGTATTCAAGGTGCTGTCTCATCATGGAGCTATACAGAGGCATTATGACATTTTCCGTTTTATTCACCATTCCCTTCCAAATAATTCCTAACATTCTGTTTGCTTTTTTGACTGCTGCAGCACACTGAGCTGACGATTTCAATGTATTATCCACTATGATGCCTAGATCTCTTTCCTGGGTGGTAGCTCCTAATATGGAACCTAACATCATGTAACTATAGCTTGGGTTATTTTTCCCTATATGCATCACCTTGCACTTATCCACATTAAATTTCATCTGTCATTTGGAGCCCAGTTTTCCAGTCTCACAAGGTCCTCCTGCAATTTATCACAATCCGCTTGTGATTTAACTACTCTGAATAATTTTGTATCATCTGCAAATTTACCTCACTTGTCGTATTTCTTTCCAGATCATTTATAAATATAGTGAAAAGCACAGGTCCCAGTACAGATCCCTGAGGCACTCACTGCCCACTCCCTTCCACTGAACAAAATTGTCCATTTAATCCTACTCTCTGTTTCCTGTCTTTTAACCATTTTGTAATCCACGAAAGGACATCACCTCCTATCCCATGACTTTTTACTTTTCCTAGAAGCCTCTCATGAGGAACTTTGTCAAACGTCTTCTGAAAATTCAAATACACTAAATCTACCAGTTCACCTTTATCCACATGTTTATTAACTCCTTCAAAAAAGTGAGATTTGTGAGCAAGACTTGCCTTGGGTATAGCCATGCTGACTTTGGTCCATTAAACCATGTCTTTCTATATGTTCTGTGATTTTGATATTTAGAACACTTTCCACTCTTTTTCCTGGCACTGAAGTCAGGCTAACCGGTCTGTAGTTTCCCGGATCGCCCCTGGAGCCCTTTTTTAAATATTGGGGTTACATTAACCACCCTCCAGTCTTCAGGTACAATGGATGATTTTAATGATAGGTTACAAAACTAACCTAAGATTCATCAAAATGCTATAAATTTCCATGGATAATGCCCATCGTAAGAAAAAGTGCTGTGTTTATGACAATTTTAGAATTACCACACCATTCGCTTCACATAGATAGTGTATTACGGGGTGTGTTAAAGTTTTGGCACCCCACAAAATTTGTATTTTACTACTCGCAAAGTGCCCAGACAGGTTATTAATGTGAGAGAGAGAGAGAGAGCCTGAGCCTCTGGGAAGGCCTTCACAGTATTCAATTATTTATATGACTATAGGAGGGCCAGTTAATAACTCAAGGTGAGGTTTTGATGATAGTCATGGACGCTATATATCAATCTAGAGCAAGAGAACATTGTATAAATCTCATCTTTGTGAGACTTTCCTCACTCCAAATGACTTTAGATCTTCACTGAATTGTACTGTGCTGTTCGTAATTCTCACTCTGCATGTCAAACTGGCCCCAAAACCCTAAATCACCACCAAAACCTCACCTTGATTTATCAGCTGGCCCTCCTATAGTCACAAATAGTTGAATACTGTGAATGCCTCCCCAGAGGTACTCTCTCTCTCTCTCTCTCTCCTTCCCCAAGCCCTGAAATCAATTTGCAATCTTTATCGCGAATTGCGCTATGGCATTTCACACAGCTTAATGCCAGGAAAAATGGTGTAGTTATTTCCGGTGTTAAAACTGTGCAAAAGCATGCGTTATGTTATCTCACAGTGTGAAAATGCCCTTCATTTTAATTAATCCAGCCCAAATCCCTCCCCATTCCTGTCCCTATGAAAAATGTGCATTCGCGCAATGGATAACATTACTATCACATATGTTATAGAGTTAACGCCCGCAATAATACCATAACGCATTTTGATGAATGACCCTGTAAGTTAAATTTGAATCTGACATTCTAAGTTGCCATAACAGTCTTTTCATTTTGAGTTTGTTTAGATAAAATGGATTAGAATATCACTATCTTTTTGAATGTAGCATCTCCTTGAGTTATCAGGGTATCTGAGCTAACTCTCATCTAAACCAAAGATAGACTTGGATGTGGTGCAATTTACTATAATCACAATATAACAAAAAAATATTTATGTTATTCCCAACAACTATCAACATTTCTTGTTTAAGGGAAAGTTAGTCATTGTCATGTATGTTGAATACTTCTATCCTTAACTACAGGGATCCCCAAACAAAACCTAGTGGCCCTATAGCCATTAGGGCTATCAGGATATTCACAATGAATATGTATGAGATAAATGTGCATATTGTATATCTCCAATGTATGCAAATGTATTTAATGCCTATTAACTGTGCAAATCCTGAATACCTAACTGGCGGTTGGATCACTAAGGAAGGTTTAAGAAGCCCTACAATAAGATCATTGATTGACTGACATCTAAGAATGATCAGATTTATGAATTTTCCTTTTATTTTCTGATTACAGATTTTATTCTTCACCATACAGTATTGCAACAAATCGCATGATTCCACAGACATCTATCACACCATTCATTGCTGCTTCCCCTGTCTCTACATATCAGGTGGGTCAGATGTGAAAATATCTCTGTGTGTATCTCACTTAACAATTATGTGATATTTATTCATAGACAAGGACCGTCCTGAATAGAAATGTGAAACAATTTGATGACAATCTCAAACAAGGCAGGCTCCTGCCTAATTCTCTTTCACTGAATTTCTCAGGTTTCCTCTAGATCCATGGGCAACTCAGTGCAAATTAGCTGCAAACCACAAAACATTTGTGGTGAATGTGGATTCCTTGCCCCTGCATCGTTCCCTTTTCACTGTTTGCTCCTTTTCCCACGTCCTCTAATCTCTCCTTCCCCAGCTCAACACTTCCCTCTTTACTTTTCCATCCCTCACCTCTCTGTTCCCCAGACTGACACCAGTCTTTCCAGCCTTCTCACTCTCGGTCTGCACTCAGGCCCTTTTGTGGGCAGTGAACCTGACAGTGGCTTCAGTTGCATGGCTCGAGTTCTTGCTGTTACAGAGGGCTAAGTGGCTGCAACTGAGGGTTCATCTCCTGACTTTCCTTGATGACCCCTTAGTTCATCTTGGTGCTTGTTTCTTTCTTTGCAGTGCAAAGTATGCATTGGCTGTGTGGAGGGGTGTGTGTGAAGTTGGGATGGAATGAACCTCAGCTGCTGAGTGCAGACATGAGAAGCTGGGCAGCACCCCCTGACGGCCATGGGTGGGATTGCACCAACAGACAACATTTTACTATGCTTGGTTCAGCTAAGCATATTTAAAAGTCTTGGGTTTATGCATCTCTACTCTCATAGCAAGCTAAGGGGGTCATTTTTCAAATTGCGATAGTCTGTTATCATATGCATTATGGGGTAGATTTTTAAAGTTATGTGCAGGCATAGATTTGTTTACGCAACCCAGCATGAACAAATCTTTGCCCAATTTTATAACATGCTCATGCTGCCACGCGCATGTTATAAAATCCAGGGTCGGCACGCAAAGGGGGGTGCACAATTGTGCAACCTGCGCTCGCCGAGCCAAGCAACCTGCCTCCATTCCCTTCGAGGCCGCTCCGAAATCAGAGTGGCCTCGGAAGGAACTTTTTTTCCGGCTCCTCCCACCTTCCCTTCCCCTACCTAACCCACCCCCCAGCCCTAACTAAATCACCCCCTACCTTTGTTGAGAAAGTTACATCTGCCCGAGGCAGGCGTAACTTGCGAGCGCTGGCCAGCTGCTGGCAAGCCATTCCCCGGCCCGGGGGCTGGCTCAGAGGCCTCGGCCACGCTCCTGGAGTGCCCCCGGGCCGGCACCACGCCCACGGCCCCACCCCCGGAACGTCCCCGAATGCCGCGCCGCCCCCTGACACACCCCCCAAGCAAAGCCCCGGGACTTACGCGCGTCCCGAGGCTTTGCGCGCGCCGGCGGCCTATGCAACATAGGTGCGCCGGCGCGCAAGTCCTCTGCGCGCGTAAATCCAGCTGAATTTATGCACGCAGGTCTTTTAAAATCTGCCCCTATGGCGTTATCTCACGCGATAATGCCCTAACGCACGTGATAACAACCGCATCGCAACTTTAACATTTAAATGAGGGAAAGGGGTGGGGTTTGGGCAGGGAAAAAGTTTTTAATGCCAGTACCGCTGTGGGTGATAATGTTTTACAAATTATCGCCAGCAGTAGTGCCGGAAATAACAACACCTTTTTACAGTGGCACTATGGGGGCGATGGTGTGCAGCATGACCTCAACCACGGTGGGCAAAGACGCACCATCACGATGTGGCCGGCTGCACACTATTGCCCCCCCCCCCCCCCTTTTCTAACCGCGGCTCATCATTCTGCTATATAGCAGAATGATAAATTCTAATGTTATTTAACTAAGAGCGCAGCAATATTAAGATGCAAAAAACAGTCCAGCAGCAAGATAGAGACCTTCCAGCCTTTTGCACTGAATGCCACATGTATGATTATCTACCAGCTGGCGAAAGATTGTATGTGTGCGCTCAGTGCAAAGACGTCTTGTCTCTCAGAGAACGAGTCTGATCTCTGATAGAGTGACAGACCTGGAGGAGAAGAGGCAGACAGAGAGGTATATAGAGGAGACCTTCAGAGACTGGAAAGGGGATCAACAAGTGAAGTGATCAAATTTGCAGATGACACAAAATTATTCCAAATTGTTAAATCATAAGCATATTGTGAAAAATTGCAGGAACACCTTATAAAAATAGAAGATTGGGCATTCAAATGGACAAGTGCAAAATGATGCACATGGGGAAATGTAACCCACACCATAGTTACTTGATGTAAGGTTCCTAGGATTAATCACACATACAGAAGCAACCACCTCTCCACTAATTACTCACACCAAAAGTGACCAACTTTAGAGAGGGAAATAGAAATACACTATTCACTCATGCACAACCTACAACCAGACTCGAGACAATATCATAGGTGAATACTCAATGAAAGATTTAATCTGCTGTCTCTCGCCCTTACAGGGCCCCAGGCAGTAGTCAGCCTTCAGAGTATCGGTATTTTAATCATTTATTGTCTCTGTGTCTCTATTGTCAACTTTTAAATAATTTTTTAATACTATTTAGATTCCAAAACCTATTTTTTAATTTTTATATAGCATCTACTAGAGGGTATATTACTACCCAACCGACTTAACAGCTTAATGTTAAACTTTAATGAATAAGATATACTTAGCCATAAGGTCATTCAGATGCCCAACCCGACATGGGCCATGTTTCGACTAACAACAAGTCTTCTTCAGGGGAAACACTTAAGTTCAATATTCTGTAAATGCCGGAACAACTTATTCAGAGGTCCTAAAAAACATTAAAAACACACACACCCAAAAGAATCATATTAAAGCTTACTATCACCATACTCAAAGTATTGTACCTCGGTAGCTAATTGTGAATCTAACTTCCAACGCAACTGAGTTCTCACAAATAAATAAACTTACCGGGACGAATCACACATCTCTCAAGACCTCACCATGGCTTCTGAACGCCTCTAGCATTCTAACCGTTATCATTAAAGAATTTAAAGACCAGTGAACGCCCACGTCACCGGAAGCTTAGTAGTCCAATGTTACACAACCAACTACACTTCCCAGATCACAATGCGTCCCAATGCATTTACCATAAGACTCTCCTACATACAATGTAGCTATGTATAAAGAAGAAATGCTATGAGCTATGTCACATATTTTAAAACACTGACCAATCGATTTCTTTGTTCAAACCTTTAGGAATTACTGAATCAAAAAAATATATCCATTTCTGCTCTCTCTGGGTTAGATAATTGTCAAAATTCCCACCTCGATTACTTGGAATGGGTTTTTCAATCACTGCAAATTTCAACATGGCAAAGGTATGCTGTTTTTCTAAATAGTGCTGTACTATCGGCACCTCTAATCTGCCCCTTACTACCGCACTCCACCATGTGGAAAATGTTCCGTGTGCGAACAATCTTTTGATGGGGATAGGTTACCTGGGTTTGCAAGAGGCCAGTTTAGATTGACATCAGCCACTACTTGCGAGTTGAGAGGGGTTATATATGGTTTGTGGTGTCCTTGCCCGTTGTTATATATCGGCAAAACTAAGAGAAGTCTGAAGACGAGGATGAGTGAACATCGGAGTGCGGTAGTAAGGGGCAGATTAGAGGCGCCGATAGTACAGCACTGTTTAGAAAAACAGCATACCTTTGCCATGTTGACATTTGCAGTGATTGAAAAACTCATTCCAAGTAATCGAGGTGGGAATTTTGACAATTATCTAACCCAGAGAGAGCAGAAATGGATATATTTTTTTGATTCAGTAATTCCTAAAGGTTTGAACAAAGAAATCGATTGGTCAGTGTTTTAAAATATGTGACATAGCGTTTCTTCTTTATACATAGCTACATTGTATGTAGGAGAGTCTTATGGTAAATGCATTGGGACGCATTGTGATCTGGGAAGTGTAATTGGTTGTGTAACATTGGACTACTAAGCTTCCGGTGACGTGGGCGTTCACTGGTCTTTAAATTCTTTAATGATAACGGTTAGAATGCTAGAGGCGTTCAGACGCCATGGTGAGGTCTTGAGAGATGTGTGATTCGTCCCGGTAAGTTTATTTATTTGTGAGAACTCAGTTGCGTTGGAAGTTAGATTCACAATTAGCTACCGAGGTACAATACTTTGAGTATGGTGATAGTAAGCTTTAATATGATTCTTTTGGGTATGTGTGATTTTAATGTTTTTTAGGACCTCTGAATAAGTTGTTCCGGCATTTACAGAATATTGAACTTAAGTGTTTCCCCTGAAGAAGACTTGTTGTTAGTCGAAACATGGCCCATGTCGGGTTGGGCATTTGAATGACCTTATGGCTAAGTATACCTTATTCATTAAAGTTTAACATTAAGCTGTTAAGCCAGTTGGGTAGTAATATACCCTTTAGTAGATGCTATATAAAAATTAAAAAATAGGTTTTGGAATTTAAATAGTATTAAAAAATTATTAAAAAGTTGACAATAGAGACACAGAGACAATAAATGATTAAAATACCGATACTCTGAAGGCTGACTACTGCCTGGGGCCCTGTAAGGGCGAGAGACAGCAGATTAAATCTTTCATTGAGTATTCACCTATGATATTGTCTCGAGTCTGGTTGTTAGAGGTTCCTAGGATTACCACCCAGGAAAGGGATATGGGCCTGGTAGTGGACAATACATTGAAATCCTTGGCTCAGTCTGCAGTAGAGGTCAAATAAGGAAACATTATGTTAGGAATTATTAGGGAAAGAATGGAGAATAAAATATAGATTGTCATAATGCCTTTGTGTTGCTCCATGATGAGGCCGTACCTGAAGTACTGTGTGCAGTTCTGGTTGCTGCATCTCAAAAAAGATATAGTTCATTGGAAAAGTTAGAGAAGGATGACCAAAATTATAAAGGGGATGGAATGGCTCCCCTGTGAGATAAGACTAAAGAGATAGAGCTGTTCAGCTTGGAGAAAAGACGGCTGAGGGGGATAAATAGAGATCTATAAAATCATGAATGGAATAGAATAGGTAAATGTAATTCTGTTTTTAGTTGCATGGAATCTATTTAATGTTTGGGTACTTGCCAGGTACTTTAATCCTGGAATGGCTACTGTTGGACCCTGGGCTTGATGTCTTCAGATCCACTTTTTAATATCAGAAGCAAATTTCTTTCAAATTTTTGCCAAAATGGCAGTAAAAGAACATAAAACACAAGAACATTTGGTCTGACCCAGTATGGCAACTTCCTATGTTCTTATTTACTCTTTCAAAAATACAAAGCCTAGGGGATGCTCCATGAAGTTACTAAGTAGCTCATTCAAAACAATTCAGAGATAATTCTTTTTCACTCAATGCACAATTGAGCTCTGGAATTCATTACCAAAGGATGTGGTTAAAGCAGATAGCATAGCTAGGTTTAAACAGGTTTGGACAAGTTCCTGGAGGAGAAGTCCATAAACAGATATTAATCAGATAGACTTGGGGAAATTCACAACTTATCCCTGGGTGTTTAGAGCATGGGATCTATCTACTATTTGGGATCCTGCTAGTTACTTGTGATTTGGACTAGCCACTGTTGTTAACAGTATATTGGGCTTGATGGACTCTCAGTCTGACCCAGTATGGCAGTTTTATGTTCGTATGTTTTTATGTTCTTGTACTGCCATTTTTGGGGAAAATCCAAAAGAAATTTGCTTCTGATATTAAAAAAGTGGATCTGCAGTCTATCAATCTGCTAAGAATTTTGAAAAGCTGATGCACATTTTTCAGATCTGCTTTGGATTTCTTAGGGGAAATAAAGGTTAAAAAAACCCAAAAAATAAAGTGATACTTTTAATTGGCTTAACATTCCTTGACTAGCTTTTGGGAGCTATTACTCCCTTCCTCAGACTAGAATGAGCAACAGAAAGTATAAGTGAATAATAAATGGTATTCCAATGATAATGTGAAGGGGAAGAGGAGTTGATGGGGTGGGGTGGAGGATGGGAGTTTAATAGATGATTAGAACGTGATAGGAATTAAAATTTTATGACTGTAGTGGGATAAGGAACCTAGGTCTTTATTGAGTCCTTTTTTGTCAATTTCAAAGTGTCTGATCATTTTAACGTCAAGTGTATGTTTCTGGATTGTTTTGGATTGGATCACAGATCAGGGAAGAGTGTTCGATGAAATGTACTTGAATTCAGTAAGGCCTTTGACACAGTTCTCCTTATGTGACTTATAAATATATAAATAAATAAACTGAAATGACCTTGGTATGGGCCTAAAGTGAACAACTGAATTAGAACTTGATTGAGTGAGAGGCAACAAAGGGTGGTAAACGGAGCTCACTCCGAGGAGATGGTCATTACTAGGACTATCGGGAAAGGTTTGTCTTTTTGTAGATGATACCAAAATTTGCAACAGTGTAGACACCAAGGAAAGTGTAGAACCATGAGGAGGTATCTAGTGAAGGTTGAGAAATGGACTAGATTCTGGAAACTAAGAATTAATATTAAAAAATTCAGAGTCATGCATTTGGGCTGCAAAAACTCAAAAGCAGTACAGAATAGGGGATGAAATTATTAGCATGAAACAAGAGCAGGATCTGGAGGTGATCATATCTGATTATCTCAAGGTAGCCAAAAAAGATGTTTGAGTGCATAAGAGGAATGGTCAGCAAGGAAAAGCAGGCTATATTGCCCCTGTAAAGGTTCCTAATGAGTCCTCCTTTGGAATATCATGTACAATTCTGGAGACTTCAACTTTAAAAACAAATGGAGTCAGAACAGAGGGTAGCTACTTAAATACTCCCTGGTCTTCACTGCAGAATGTATGGGGACAGACTTAAAAATCTAAACATGTATATCCTAGAGGAAAAGTGGGATAAGGAAGATATGATAGAGACATTTAAATACTTCAATGGGGTCAATACACAGGGGGTTGGCCTCTTTCAGTGGAAAGAAGGGACAATAGCTGAGAAGAGGGTGAAAGTGGGTAGACTCAGGAGTACTCAAAGGAAATATTTATTTGCAGAAAGAGTGGGGGATGCATGGAACAGCCTCCTAGTGAAGATGGTGGAGACAAAGACAATATCTGAATTCAAGGAAGCATGGAGCAATTGTAGGGGATCTCTGAAGGAGTGTTAGCAGTTGCAGATCTGAGCAGTTGGTGTAGATGGGCAGACTAGATAGGCTGCATGGTCTTTTTCTGCTGTCATGTTTCTGAGTTTTAAATTATCTTTAAATTATCGCAATCATACGTCCATTGATGCTGTGGTCTAGTTTCAAAAAGTGAAACCCCCAATGGGTTGTCATTTTGGCCGTCTCTCTAAGTGTGTGACTTTCTGTCTGTGTGAGATGATGCTTGCATTTGATGTCTAGACTGTCTCACCAATGTAGCATGCTTCTGCACATTTTCTGCACTGACTAAGAAGCGGAGCATGAGTATGATCCTGTGGTAAAAACAGGACTTTTGAAATGTGAATGTTATTATTTGTCTGCCATGTAAAATTTCTTTTATTGTGAAAACTCTCTTTTCCTGGTGATTTTTAAATTAAACACTAGGTGACCACAATGCATGCCAAAAAGTAGAATATAAACTAATAAATAAAATAAGAGGACAGTGTTCTGCAGCAGTATTTCTTAACCCTCTCCTGGAGACACACCTAACCAATCAGGTTTGCAGGATTTCCACAATGAATATGTATGAGAGATTTGCTTACCCTGTGTCTCCAAAGTATGCATATGTATCCATGCATATTCATTACAAATATCCTGAAAACCTGACTGGTCAGGTGTGTCTCCAGGACAGGATTGGGAATTACTGTTCCACAGCATAGTAGCTAGATCCAGTAAGGATAATTCCTGAGCCAGAGACTGCACTGTTTAACTCGCGGTTGGACGTGTGTTTTGGACGTGCATCCATAGCCCCGTATGAGGCTATTAGTTATTCACCTCACACATTTTTACGCTCAGAAAGTAATACCTGCCCAGAGCAGACTTTAATTTCTGAGCAGCCCAAAACGTTTACAGGAAAGCAGAAAATACTGCTTTTCTCTGCATCCTCTGACTTAATATTGTGGCGATATTAAGTTGGAGGAACCAAAAGTTTAAAACATTAAAAAAAAAATAAAAATTGAGTGTCCACTTTCCTAATCCAAAGACAGCTGACCTCTCCATCACGCGACAAGAGATGCCTGGGCACGCATTAGAAAAGCGGGCGTTCAACACTGAGCACCCGCTTTCAATGCACTTTTATTGCATCTGCCCCATAATGCTGTAAGAGGCAGCAGAATGACATCACGCTGTGAAAGAAGGCAGAATGCCAGTTGGTTCTGTGTCCAGTTCAGAAACATTTCAGCTGGGATATTCAACTGTGGGCTCAATAGCAAAATATTAGTCAGAACCCTTAGGTCAAACCGAGAAAGATACAGTGATTAACCCTGTAGACAAACTGATTTCAGTTTAGCAGTTAGTATTATTGTGAAAATTCCTTTTCTTTTTCTGTGGTTATTTCTGGCAGCATTTCAGTCTTTTTGTGTTCAGTATAAACCTTTTTTTAATAATAAACTTTATTGTGACTGATTAGCAATCAAGGTGAGTTGCTGTAGGATCCCAGTATTTTTAGTAAATGAGCTGTAAATGTCTTTCTGATTGATCTGTAACCTCAGGGTATTGTGAGACCACAGAGTCCCCAGAAACCCTCAGAGATAGCTAACGGACAGGGACCTTTCCCAGAGGCAAGCAGAAACCCAATTGGTGGGTAGGAAATTTCCAGGAGAGAGGCATGTGCACAGGTGCAGGCAATGATCCACAAGTGTCAAAGCGTTTAAATCTTGGTAGGTGATAAGGATAGTTCAGGGGTATTGCAGGCTGCCTCATGTTAAATGTTTTTCCCAAGTGGGTGACTGTGGGGACCTGCACTATGTACTAGCATTGCTTGCAGTATGATATATTGGAGAAGCATGGGCCATTTTCTTCTTTCTGAGTTTGTTGTTTGCTTTACATTAAATTTTACTTCAGATTAGTTGTTTGCCAGAAGGCCAGTGGAGAAAGGAATATTTCTGACAGTGACCCAAAATGATTTAGCCAAATTTTACAAATTTTTTTTTTCAGATTTGTTGAATTCTTGGTCAATGATTATTTTTTAATTAGTTCACGCAGCTCTAATCAGCCCTGGATTTGGGCCTTGGCTGGGAAAGAAGTTGAGTAGAAAACAATAAGAGGCAGTGCGAAGAAATTGTGAGGAAGAAGTATGTCAGTGATATAATTTTTCTTTAGGAAGGGAGAGAAATGAGGGTGGCAGGAGTAAGGGTATGTGTATTTTATTGGGGATGAGGGGTGGGATTGGATGGTCGGTTATTTGTCAAGACATAACACAACACTTACAGGAAATAGGCACAATGTTCATACAGATGATAATAGGTAAATTCTGAGTAAACATAGTCTCCTAGTGCTGGGTACATAAGCATCATTCCCTCCCAGAAGCCAATTTCTCACTGAAATAGAAATGAACATTCCATATATACAAATTTACTGACTTAGTCTATTTCAGTATTCCCAGTAACATTGCCATATCTTATCGTATAACGTATCTTTGTGCTTCAACTTATGGGTCAATTTATCAATGAGAGCTATCTCATGTACCTGTTTAGACCACACTGCCAGCGTAGACCCCCTTTTCCACATTAAAGCTAGTCTGTTAGATTTTTTTCAACAGTTGAAAGGCTCCGTATCCCTCCACAGCCCTAGGAGGCAAAACTCTGATCTAAAAATCTAACCTAACCCCCAGAATCCTAAGAACATTGCCATACTGGGTCAGACCAAGGGTCCATCAAGCCCAGCATTCTGTTTCCTATAGTGGCCGATCCAGGCCATAAGTACCTGGTGATCACCCCTGCCAAGCTCCTTCAAAAAGCAGCCACTCTGGGACAGTCCACCACATGTGAAAAAAGAAGCCCTCTAGCCCACATCCCCTCCAACACAGACAGGAGGAGCCACGAGAAAAAAAATATGTAATAGAGGGGATAACAATGGGCCTGGTGCAACAATTTACGCATCAACTCCTTCCTCAATTACCAGATTATTTATTTTCCAAATGTCCCCCAGCTACAAATCATGATCTCTACCCCATTTCCAAATGCAGGACAGGGGAGGATCTCCTGATAATATGCTGGTCATAATGGCTTTATAAAGGGGGGGATGTACACGTCCTGGGCACATCTTCACTTATAAAAGCCTTTTCGAATAGAAAGGGGGAAGCTGGAGCCTGACCTCTCTCACAAAGCCATCCAATCACTTCTTAAACCTTCCAATAATATGTCAAGGATGTTCTGAGCAATGAGAAGTCGCACAGGGTCCTCAAAAGAAGTTGCACAGTTCCCTCGTCCTCACAGAGCTGGCTCATCTTTTCGCCAATCAGCAGCCTCTGCACTATAAGTATGAATCATTAAACTGGGATTATTTCTCAATGGCGACAAAGGTGACATTGGGCCCAAAGACACCCTTAACTGCTTCCCCACAGCCCTCCATAACCTGAGTGTATGAGATATAATAATACATGCCCGTCTTGCCATTCTAGCATGTGCTGAGTCATTTGGCTCTGTCAATAGGTAAGAAAGATCCAAGTTCCCTGCCAAATATGACTCCATTGCTTACCATGAGATATCCTTATCTCTATGCAGCCATACCATTGCCCCATGCAAACATACCACCCAATAATACCCCTATAAATTAGGGAAATTCATCCCTCCCCTCTCTTTGGGTAGCCATAAAGTTCGGAGTTTGATATGAGGGTGCTTCCCATGCCATATAAACTTGAAAAAGGAACTATTAATGTTAGAGAAGAAGCTATCAGGCAAGGAACAGGGAACATGGTGGATCAGATATATCGGGCAAGGAAGTACATTCATCTTTATAACATTGTCTCCCTGCCCATGATAAGAAAAGATTGGCCCACTCCTTGAGATCCTTCTGTATCTTGCTCACCACTGGCTCGTAATTTATTTATTTATTTTAAAATTTTGTATATCGTCTTTCGCAAGAAACATCACAACGGTTCACATCATAGAATCATAAAAGCAACAATACATTCTGGTAGTTAAAATACAATAAGATATTTAAACAAAATAAAATTATTAATAAAAGGACGGGTAAAAAAAAAAGATTTATAATTAAATCTATAAAGATTCAAAATATCTCTGGCACCCCAAATCCCTATATAAGTAATACAATCCTTCACCTTTTCGAAGGAAGAAAAACATCTCAGAATGTCTATATACCCTGATACCCCCAAAGAGAATATTTCTAATTTGTTGAAATTAACTTTATATCTAGACATCCTCCCATATTCCAGAATGAGGCTTAACACCCAAGGACCCAAATGAGATGGGTTCAAAAGAAACAATAAAACATTGTCCGCATACAAAGTTATAACATTCCCTTCTCCCTCCACGGAAATACCAGAGATATCTGGACAATGCCTTATTTTTAGGGCCATTATCTCAATAGCCAAGTCAAAAAGAAGCATGGACAATAGACATCCCTGTCTTGTGCCACTTAAAATAGGGAAGGGGTTAGATTGTTGCAATTAGTCAGTACCCGCGCCTTAGGATAATGATGTTATAGTGCCTTTTTCCACTTCCAAAACGGAGCAGGTAATCCAAACCACTTTAACACCAAAGGAAGGAAGGGCCACTGCAGCCTTTCAAAGAACTTTTCCACATCCATTGTGATCGTCACTCCCTTGATTTTCTTACGCTGAGCTAATGATAGAATATAAAAGAACCAAAATGTATTAGCAGTTGACAGCCGTCATTTACAAAGCCAGTTTGGTCTGTGTGGATCTGGTTATCCATAACTGTCTGTAAACATAGCTGTAAGATCTTAGCCAGAATGTTTACATCTGCATTTATTAGAGAGATAAGCCGGTAAAATCCCAGATCCACTGCATTCTGTCCCTTTTTATGAATAACCACTATGTTAGCATCCAACAAGTGCTATCATTCCCAGGCAATTGTAAAAAAGCAAATAGATCTAACATTAAAGAACCAACACAACCTCTTATAAAATTCCAAAGTGAAACCATCTGGACCTGAACACTTCCCGTTCAGAAACTTCATCGTGGAACTGTACAGTTCCTCCAGTATTGTCGGGGCTGCAAATAATGCTGCCTATCATTCAGTCAACCTAGGAACTGGAACATCTCTCAAATATTCATTTAGCTTGGCTAAGCTGCACTCCTCTCAGTTACCTTACAAATCAATGAAAAACATCCAGGAAACCCCTATTAATCTCGAGTAATTTATATGTCATAATACCATTTTTGTCCCAAATCCCAAGTATATCTGTATTCAAAATCTGTTTCCACAGAGCGCTAGCCAAAAGGGCTCCTGTTTTATTCCCATGCTTGTACAATTTTTGCCTACCAAATTTAAAAGACCTCTCCACCCCCAAAACCTGGAGCCTCTTAGGGATGTGCAGGGAATAAAAATTTGTTTTTGTTTCTCAGTTCATTTTGAGGAGGATTTTTTCCTAAAAATTCATTTGAATGATACGGAAAAAAAAAAGGTCAAACATTAAAAAACAAATAAGCCCCAAAACTGTCAAAAAAAAAGAAAACAGGGCCTCCTGGCCCCACCACCCATCCCTCCCACCCACCTGGAAAAATGCTGGGGCCAGGATCCCCCCAGCCCCCATTTACCTAGTCCAGTGGGGATCCACTGGCAAGGCCTAGGTCCAGGCCAAAGCCTCAGCCTTATATAGGCTGAGGCCACGAAGGTTCACTGTGACCAAGGCCTCAGCCTATGCAAGTCAAAGGCATCAGTCTAGGCTGGAGACCGGGTGCAGATCCAACACCAAGGCCTAGCCTGGAGGCCGGGTCCTGACACCAGATTCTTGGCCTAAGCCAGGGCATAGCTGTACATCAAAATGGCACCCTCCATTGGAGTGAATTTATTGGCGTTATTAACTCTCGCACGATCCCAGCATCAACTGGCTTCAAGAGCCAAAGAAAGAAGATGGAAGAGAAGCGCTCCAAGGCTTGGACCTGACTTTGGGCCGAGGCTCAGGGTCATGCCCAGGTGTCAGAAATGGGTTTGGGCCCAGGCCCTGGCATTGAGATCCAGTCTCTGGCCTAGGGAGAGGCCCACGTATTGGGACCCGGCTTCTGGGCTGGGTCCCAGTGTCGATCCTGGGTCCGGGTTGAGACCCCAGCTTTGGGATCTAGCCTCTAGACCAGGCCACAACGTTGGGCCTAGGCTTGGGCTCCAGTTGAGGTGATGGCCATTCACCAGGCCGAGATCGTGGTGACCTACTGCGGCTTCGGCCTATGCAAGGTCGAGGCCCAAGCGTCTGTACCTGACCTTACCCGACAGATCAGGTAAGTTTTATTTATTTATTTGTTTTTTATTTTCAGGGGTCTTGACCAAGGCTCTGGCATCGACCCAGGTCTTAGCAGAGATCCCAGTGTCTGCCCAGGCCCTGGCTAAGATCTCAATGTCACGCTCAGGCGTAGGCCACGGTCCCTGATTTGGGCTTCATCCTATGCCCTAGGCAAGACCCCAGCTTCGGGCCTAGGCCCAATGCATTATTTTAAAATGAATGTGAAGAATAGGGTTTGTGTCATTCAGGGGGCTCCCAATTTATTTAGGGGTCCCCTGAATGAAACAAATCAGCCCTATATGTTGCATTTTGTGCATTCCTAGTGCCTCTGCAACTCCCCTCTGCAGCTCTGTTTAGACCCTTGAGGGTAGACAATTCCAGTCCTCAAGAGCCACAAACAGGCCAGGTTTCAAGATACCCACAATGAATATGCATGAGATAGAATTTTATAAAATGAAGGCACTGCATGCAAATCTATCTCATGCTTATTCATTGTGGATATCCTAAAAGCTTGACTTTTTAATGGCTCTCGAGGACTGCTGCTCTAGATGTCTAATCTTCCTTTCCAAGGACCTTTCCTTTTCCACTCTTCTCCATTTTGGATGGCTGGCAAAGCTGATAATATGTCCATGCAACACCACTTTGAGTGCTTCCCATGTTATTATGGGATATTGTGTAGCAGCGAGGTGATATTTTTTATAATCCCGGATTGCTCGGGTAACCATGACACAAATTTGTTAATTTTCCATGAGGGAAGTATTGAAATACCATTGTTTGTCAGATGCCAATTCCTGCAATTTATTCAGTGGAAGGAGCACTGAGTGATGGTCTGAAATACTGCTGGTCAAGATTTCCATGTGCTCCACCATTTTCACCAAAAGAGCTGCCCACAAAAAAATACTCTATTCAACTGTAAGTATTGTACCTTTGTGAAAAATACGTAAACCCTCCATGTATCAATGAGGCCCAATCTCTGTATCAGGGACTGCAGCCCAGATATCTTCCTTCTGTCTGACCCGGACCCAGATGACCAGTCTAATCCCAGGTCCAAACATAAATTCAAGTCCCCTTCCACAAGGTAGGTAAGCGATGAGAAAATTTCCAGGATATCAACCAACTCCAGATAAAACCCTTGTTGAGCCTCATTTGGCCCATATACATTTACCAAAGCAAATGTTTGTCCATATATAACCCATTCCAAGGCTACGTATCTACCCTCTGGATCTACCAAAAACTAGGTAACCGACAAGGGAAGAATCTTGTGAACCAAAACACACACATCTCTACAGCTTCATATGCTCTAATGAAGAAAAGTGATTCTCCTGCAGAAGTGCTATCATGGTTCCCTTGATCTTGACCCAGACATTGAAGGAGAGAATGTTAGTCATCTTACTAATACTTAGATATGTATAAAAAAGATTGATCTCATCCCAGCAGTGTTGCATACACCTCAATTTTTTATTTAACTCCCCCCACCCCATATTCCTTAACAACAACCCAACCCACAAACACAACTCCCCACATGCACAGCCCCAAGGCATAATGTGGAATTATCCCAATCCCTACTACTTCCATCTCCATCAAGCCTAAGCCGTGCTCCCTCTCCATCCCCCCTCCCAACTGAATGTACATTGCACCTGAATGAATGAACCCTTGAGACCCTGCAGCACCTCCCAACCCAGCAAACTACCACTCCCACTATAGAACCTCCCCACAGCAATATGTATTCGCCCTCCTTCCCATCCTTCAAGCACCTGAATACCATGCCCTCCAACTCCCCTTCCCCACCATCCACCCCTCAGCATCATTTGCTTCCCTGCCAGGAGAAAGTCCATCGCAGAAGCAGTCTTGTGGTAATTACAAAAAACAGGCGAATGTGGCTCTGTTGCAATATTTGCTTCATCACAATGGTCTATCACAGCACCTCTAATTACCCCTACTTCCTGTGGTGCCGAACAATCATCTTGAGTCCCTTTGACATCACTCGCCCACCACGTGGTATAAAATAACCAGCTGCAGCACAAGCCCAGCAAGGAAAAAAACAGACAATCAAATGCCCCCTCCTCCCTCCCCCCCCTTCCCATAGTATCCTGGTTAAAGAAAATTATTAAGTCTAGAACTCCCCTTCCCCCTCTAATCAATGTAATCGCACATTCATTCATTCAGTTCCCTCCGTTCACCAGTCACTCATCTCAAATTAACCATGGGTTAAGCCAAAAGGATATATAACTCGGGGTTAGGCCACTCCAGGACCATCAGCCTCCAGCTACAGGACAAAACGCAGTGTGGCCTTGGCGTCATCAAAAAATGAGATGGTTCTATTGTATGAGAGCAACAGCCTTGCCAGGAACAACAATTCGTAAGGTAGCCTCCACTTCTGCAACTCCTTCTTCACCTTCGTAAAGCATTGGCGCTTTTTCTGGATGTCAATAGAGAAGTCTTGAAAGAAAAAGATACGCTTACACTGGAAATCAACCTCTTTAAGTCACTTGCTAGTATCCAGGATACAATTCTTATTACCAAAATGGTGAAGCCGCACAATCATTGCCTTGGGCTGTCAAGTTCCTCTGGGGGAGGAGCCAGCACTCTCTGCACGCATTCAGTTTTAATCTGACCATTTTGTACTCCAAGTTAAGCACCATAGGGAGCCATTTTGCCATGAACCTAGCTGGGTTGCTTCCTTCAATTTTTTCTGATAAGCCCAGAACGTGTAAATTATTCCAGCGATTTCTATTCAAGACATGGTCCAATTTTTCCACCTTCTCCAGAGTCTCTAGACATTGCGTTGTTGAGGTGAGAGAAAGTTCCATGTCCTTGACCTGCTCCACTACGTTATCTACTCTGGCTATCATTTCCCCCATGGTGGATACGAGCTGCCTACCACTTTCATGAGCTGTGTATATAAACTGAGATAAATTTTATCTACCAGTTGATGCATAACAGCCCTCATGGCTTCCATCATCTCAGTAGGCAGCTTGGATGCACTTATGGCTTCCTCCTCCACACCCACTTTGTCTGTAGTCAGTGACTTGTCAGCTAGAGTTTTTTGACTAGAATGAGTCAAATGGGAAGCCTAGTCCACCTAAAGCTTGGGGATCAATTTCTTTGTCCCTTTATCTGCCATCATGAAACAAAAGCTTAGTTAGAAAGGGATCTAATTTATTAAAATAAATCAAGGGAAGTGGGAGCTAACCAAGCATGCTGCCATCTGCTATTACAGCATCATGTGACCCTCCTGCATGGCTTTTAATGTTGAGATTGTTTTGTATGTTTTGATTTGTTGTAAACTGCCTTGATCTGCTTTGTAAGTTTGGTTGTGAAATATATAAATATTAAATGAAATTAAATGAAATTTGTCAATACATACCCATTATGTCTGTCTTTAGGGCAGCAAACATTTAGGAGCAACAGGCTGGCTAAGATTTTTCGCCTTCCAGCTTTGCTGAATTTCATTCAGCAGAGAACAGCTCTTTGCTTCCCTGTAGCAGACCCTTTCAGAAGATGGGGAAGTGAAAACACCAAAAGTGCCGCGAGGCAGCAAAATCTTAAATCTATCCCTGTCTCTAATACTAAATGCATGCTGAGAGGTTCTGCTTCTACCTGCACTATGTGAGAAGTACTATTTAAAATCTTTATTCCTCAGTATGAAGGTGCATTAAGTCTCTGACTGTAGATCTTGGAGCATTTTCCTAGGCACTATAATAAAAAGATGAGTTCATTTTACTCAGGTTTTCGAATGTTTGGAGTTGGATTTTCTTTTTGATTGCTACCACTATGAGGGAGCATGTCTCAGCTAGGATTAACAACAGTGAGGTCAGTAAGCTGGCGAGTGACAAATTTATCTGAAGAAAGTTGTGTGTGCAACTTTTCCCAGTTATGCAGTGTGACTTTCAATCACAAGTCTTCAGCTGAATGTACTGGGATAAAGTTATGCACAACTTAACTTCAGCTCACCGGAAGCTGACCGGCACGTGAGGCTACAGAACAGTGGACAATGCCGCTGTCCAGGCCCATACCCCGGCCTGCCTAGAACATACCCCCGGGCTCGCCCCTTACAAGAAAGCTGGCACGTATGTGCATACTGGCCTTTTTGAAAATAGGCTCGGCGCGCGCAAGGCCTGGCCATGCGCATAAAGGCTGGATTTTACCCGCGGGGGGATTTGAAATCTGGTCATATGTGAATGCCTACATTATAAAAATCTGTGCCTACTGAAATATACATGCATACTTTCAAGGATATGATGCGTGGTATTTTATAAATTCTGCAGCAGAACTGCAGAGCATATAAAATACAAGCATAAATTTAGGTGCATCTACTTTTGTGAATATGCACTGAGATGTGCACATTATTAAAAATTACCCTCTTGTAGTCCAGTCCTGATTGTAAATTTGTTAACAAATCATCAAATAAACCATAAAAAAAACAGTTGGTTCCTTGACCTCCTAAGGGTATTTTCCCCTAGGAAATTATTGAGAAAATCATCCCAGCATGCCATGGGGAAAAGTATTTATTCTAGTAGAAATCACTGTCAGAGCCATGGAGAATCAGAATCTTTAAATTATGTAAACTCTTATTTTTTAATAGCTTTCTTAGTGCTTCCTGCCCTCAGTTCCATTGGGTGAGAATGCCATTTTACCTCTTAATATTCATCTGGAATGACTGATTCAATGTTTCAGAGAAGCATAAAACAGCATATCAGACTTGTATAAGAATAATATGTAGGTTTGAAATAGCCCTTGAGGAAAAGAAACATGGGATGATAACTTTAAAATGAGTGTGCATGCGTCCATATACGCACATATGAGGGCAAGAACACACATGTGCTAGAATTTTATATTGGAACACAAACACGATATCACCTCAGATCAATACTCCATTGATTTTCCTAACGTTTTTCAAAAAGGAAAAAATCTCTCAACATTGAAAAACAATCTATCAAGTACAATTGTTTATCCACCAACAAGGCAAAAGAAATTTTTAGGGGAAGAAGAGGAAGGTTTCATACAATTTCATATCATCGCATCCAGCAATGTATGGCAATTTTAATCATAAACCGACCTCCTCCAAACCGTGAATATTTTTTTCTATTTTTAACGTGATTACATTTTGTGAATGGTGACTTAAAACTTTTCCTTGAAATTATTTTCACCCACAATTGGGCTTTTTTTAAACTTCTTCAAACTTCTTTAAGAAGCACCGAACAATTCTCAATAATGCCGACACACAATTCTCTCACATCCAATCTTACTGCAGGGAACTTCCCTGTCACTTATCTGTGCATGCTCTAGATCTCAAGTCCATGTCCATATCCCGAAAAGGCCTCGTTTCGAATCGTGGATTCTTCATCAGGGGACAGTAGTTCTAATCCAAAGTTTGAAAATGTTCGGCGTCTTCACCCGCTTTAAACCGCCAAGTTAATGGTCGCTATTTTGATTTAAAAGCCCGGGGATTAAATGAGGATTTGGAATGGAATACCTTGATTTAAGATTATGGCAATAATTGAGTCTTTCCTACACTTTTTTTCATTACATTTTGTCAATTTGGTGGTGTTGGAGATAGTAAAAAAAATTTTTGAGTCAATTTGTACAACCTACGTGATGACGCTGTTGAGCGCCTCCAGTGATTGGTCTAATTTGAAGTGGCTTTGCGTGAATAAAAGATCGATGCCGGCCCGGGCTTTTAAATCAAAATGGCGACCATTAACTTGGTGGTTTAAAGCGGGTGCTTCTTAAAGAAGTTTGAAGAAGTTTAAAAAAAAGCCCAATTGTGGGTGGAAATAATTTCAAGGAAAAGTTTTAAGTCACCATTCACAAAATGTAATCACGTTGAAAATAGAAAAAAATATTCATGGGTTGGAGGAGGTCAGTTTATGATTAAAATTGCCATACATTGCTGGATGCGATGATATGAAATTGTATGAAACCTTCCTCTTCTTCCCCTAAAAATTTCTTTTGCCTTGTTGGTGGATAAACAATTGTACTTGATAGATTGTTTTTCAATGTTGAGAGATTTTTTCCTTTTTGAAAAACGTTAGGAAAATCAATGGCGTATTGATCTGAGGTGATATCGTGATTGTGTTCCTGTGATATTTATATCCCTCGCAAAAAATAGTTGTGCGTTGTTTTTGTGGTCTTTTACATAGAATTTTATATTGGCCATGCAAGTGAGCACATATATAAAGTACGTCTAGAGTGCATGTGTGTGCTTCTAATTTTAAGCAGTTCCATGAGGAAAAATTATTTGCTTAATTTTCTTCAGACTTGTCAGCTTTTACACGCACAAGTGAGCACATTTTATAATATGCGTGCATGAAGGAAATTACTAGTTTTACCTGTTAGTCCACCAGTTTGCCCAGACTATCTCTAGGTCAACAAGACCCCTTGGTTTTTCAGCATGATCTCCCCCCAGTTTACCCAGACCTCTCACCCATTCAGTTTTTGGCTATAAATAGTTTTATTCTGATTTACACCTGCTAAAGAGTAGAAGTAAATATGCACAGGTAAGAGCCCTACGCATGCTGCATTTGCAGGTTGTAAATTTTGGCTTTATGCAAGTAACTTTTGGTCCTGCCCCAGAATGACCTGCCTCACCCCAAATCTTCCCTTTTTTACATGAGGAAGGATATTTGCACACCTGCACTCACGATCACATGTGCAAGGTTGATAAAATAGCAGAAGCGCAAATAAGCACTACTTGCGCGCGCACCGGCTATTTTATGCACACGCATTACTTTTAAAATTCAACTTTTTATGCATTTTGCTTTTACTTCTGAATGATCACAGGATCAACTCTTCAAAAAAAAATAAGAGTGGAGTAATTTACAGGGATATGCAAAACAGTTTAATTCAAACTGACACCAGACACATTTCAGTCTAGTTCTAATTTTAAAAAAAAATGTGGTTGTAGTTGAGATCCACAGGAAAAATATGTCTTCATATTTTCTCTTTGATACTCAACATAAATTGACATAGCTGCAATATTCCCACCTTTTACCAGTTTCTCATTTCATCAGATTTGCTACAAAACCTTTAGAATTAGAAGCCCCCATTTTGTGATATATGTTTGCTGTCTTGTCAGTCTTATGTTTATGACTGTTTTACTGTGAACTGCTTTGGTCTAAAGCAGAATAGAAGAAATGTTTCAAAAAAATAAATAAATAAAGATTCTTATCAGTTCAAGATGCAAAAGGGCTGAAGTGCCTTTGCTAAATTACAGTGTTAATTCTGTAATAGGGGTCAAATATTTGGATTATAATAAAAAAAAAATAAAATTACCTGTTGTTTAAACAGATGGGAGACATTCCCCCTCATTTATCAAAATGCTTTGAGGCGTTTTCGCATGCGTTAAGGGCTTATCGCATGTGAAAAGCGCCGTTAACGCATGCGATAAGCCCTTAACGCCTTTAACACATGTGATAGCACCATATCATATGGTGTGATGAAAATCTGAAAAAGAGGAGGAGTTAGGGGCGGGCTGGGTTTACCATTTTGCTAAGCCCTATCACACGACTTTAACGCCGATTTTAGCTACACCTTTTTCAGTAGCGTTAAGCCGTACGATAGGTTGCGTTACGGCTGTATCACCCGTTGCAATGTTTTTTGTGGTTTGGTATTTTGAAGCTCCCAGAGCACCAACCTAGCTATCAGGGACCTCATATTACCCAGGTAGAGAATCCATCAAGCTAGGTTGAGAGAACATTGCACAAATCTCATCTTTGGCTGAGTTTCCTCACTCCAAGGGTCATCAAATCTTCACTAGAGAGCACTGTTCTGTTCGTACGTCTCACTTGGAATGTCAAAGTGGCCCCCTAACCCCTACACTAATACCTAAACCTCACTTCAAGTTATTAGATGGCCTCCCATAGAGATATAAATACCTATCTAGTGTTAGGGCATTATGGCTAGGTGCTTTCTCTCTCTCTCTCTGTAACTTAGTTCTTCACAATATTATTGGAAATTTCAATAAATTGCCTATTACCATAAAACATGACCCTGTTTCTATTGCAGGCAATGTTTAGTGCATTTTGATAAATCCAGGCCATTGTTTGCTGCTTCTTGGCAGGTCTCTTGGTGTGTGCTGAGTGACAGGGACAAAGGAAAGGCCATTGTGCCTTGGAGGGGCCTGACTATCACACATTGGGTTGTACTGGGAGCTGGGTGGCCCAGACACTTGAAGCTGTGGGTTTTTGGGGTTTTTTTGTTTTGTTTTTTGTGGGAGCCGTTGGTCCAGTGGGAAAGTCAACATTATACTTCTGAAAAGCAGTGCTGACAGCGGCAGGAGAGTGCTTCATTCTCTCCTGTAGCACTCTAAAGTAGAGAGCGAGTCTAACAGATGTGGGATGGCTGTTTCCTGTCTCCTATGGTGGGAGAAAAATGCCACTGCCACTCGTTGTCCGCTGTGGTGGCAAAATGGGAAGGCTTATGCTGCCACAGTTCTTTGCAGGGAGAGTGCAGCAAGCAGTCAAGGGCCTTGGGGAAGCTCCCAGCATTGAATATAGGTGGTGGCCAGGTCTGGCGGTGATATGATGAGGTACAAAATTACATTGTAAGCCTTGGGGGGGGGGGGGGGGGGGGGGGGAGGCAGGGAAATACCTATAGTACCTGAATGTATTCTGCTTTGATGTATACTTTGAAGTGCCAAATAGCTGAATATAAAAATCTAAATAAATAAATGTCAGTTCCAGGTGATGGCAACTGTGGGAAAAAAATATGGTTTTTAAACATGTAAAATAGCTAAAATAAAAGCAGAAAAGACATGTTTAATAGTCACGAGCTCTAAGCAAACCCCTGCCTTATGGATAAACACCAGGAAGAGTGAGAAATGACGCTAGAGGTATCGCTGGGTTTTGGGTCATAAATAGTATAAAATAAGGTAAAGTGGATTATAGGGCACCCTTAGTAAGCCCTAGCTACCTCTAAAATGCCTGAGAGGTGGTTTCATTTATCAAGGAAAGCCTTTTAAAAATATGGTCAGTGAAAAAACTCCATTCCAAAGGAGAAAAAGTAATCTAGTCTGGGTTTTCCATTGCACGCCCAGCCCAGCATGTTATGAAGGGTTGCTATGGAAACTTGGCTAACCTCTTGGCTGGGCTAGTGTAAACAAGAAGGTGATTGGCCTGAATAGGGATACTATTTCCCCCTTCTATCACCTCTTCCTCATCTTTCTCCTTCCCTTCCCTTTCATCTCTCTCCTCTTTTTCTTTTCCATCCCTCTCACTCCTTTTTTTCCCTCTCTCTGTCCATTTCTTTGCTTGCTACAGTGTTTCCTCCATTTTCTTCTATAAACTGCCTCAAGCCAGCAGGTGGCTTTTATAATGTGTGTAATCAATTCCTAATGTTTAGTCCAGAAAGGGTGATAACATTTATGTGTTAGCATGTGGTTACTACATAGTGCTTGGTTTAGTGAATAGGGAGATAGGTTTAACATGCTCATTATACAGTAATTTACATCTCAGGCTCTTTAGCATGCATCAAGATGTTACACTCATTAAAGCATTAACATGTGCCTTATCTTTTTTTATTTAAACTTCCAGTTTAATTAGATGCTCAAAGCAAATTAAAATAAGAAAAATACAGAATCAAATACATGTGCAAGCAACAAATTATATAGTAACAAAATAAAAAAGTAATTAAATTAACAGAAGTGAAACAATGACAGCATATCAAATTAACAATCTATATAACAACCAAACAAAAACAATGGCAAGCAATCATCAAAATGTAATGGTTACTTACTACTTCAGGCCTAGTCCCAAGTCACTACCTTAACAGGGCATTCTTAAAATAGAATTAAATATTTAGATCTAATTCTCAGTATAGCAAGACCTGGTGCGAGAGATAAAGGTGGTGGATCCACCTTGCATAATGCTCATAATGCAATTAAATTTGACATAATTACTGGAGGATGAATACTAAGGAAAAGTATTGCAGTATCATTTAACAATAAAAAGACTTTGATAAAATGATGAAATTTGTTAGAAAAAATCTAAAAGGAGCAATTCACAAAGTTAAAAATTTATAGGAGGAATGCAGATTGTTTAAAAATACCATCCTTAAAGCCCAGACAAGATGCATTCCATGCAATAGAAAGGTAAAAAGAAAACCTGCCATAGTGGTTTAATAGTGAGATGAAAGAGGCAATTAAAGCCAAAAGAACATTCTTCGAAAATTGGAAAGCAGGCCCACATGAGAAAAATATGGAAGTTCAAAAACACTGGCAAGTTAGATGTGAAAACGTTATTAAGCAGGCTGAGAGAGAATTTGAAAAGAAGCTTGCCATACAGATAAAATCAAGTAATAAAACTTTTCCAAGAACATTTGAAGCAGAAACTCTGGGAAGGACTCACTTGGGCTGCTAAATGACTGATGGGTAAAAGGAGTGCTCAGTAAGGGTAAGGAAATAGCAGAAAAACTAAATTAATTCTTTGCCTTTGTCACTACTGAGAAGAACATTATTTAATGGTGATGACTGAGCAACTAAACAAAAACAGTGTGAAACTAGAGGATGCAATACATCAGTTTGGCTTACTAAAGAATAACAAATCATTTGGATCAGATGGTATTCACCTCATAGTTCTGAAGGAACTCAAACATGAAATTGCAGACTTGATTCTGACGATTTGTAACCTATCATTTAAAACAGCCACAGTACCTGATGCCTGATGATTGACCAATGTGATGGAAATTTTTTTAAAAGGGCTCTAGGGGGTGCTACAGGGAACTATAGACTAATATCAATGCTGGGCAAGATGGTAGAAACTATTTTTAAAAACCAAGAGGTCAGTATTGAAAGCTGGCCATTTAAGTAAGTTATCAACATAAGTTATGCATCTAAGTTAGACCTGCCATAGAGCAGGAACAGCTCCCCTATGAGGAAAGGCTGAAGAGGTTAAGGCTGTTCAGCTTGGAGAAGAGATGGCTAAGAGGGGATATGATAAAGGTCTTTAAGATCATGAGAGGTCTTGAATGAGTAGATGTGAATCAGTTATTTATACTTTCGGATAATAGAAGGACTGGGGGCATTCCTTGAAGTTAGCAAGTAGCATATTTAAGACTAATCGGAGAAAATTCTTTTTCACTCAACGCACAATAAAGCTCTCGAATTTGTTGCCAGAGGATGTGGTTAGTGCAGTTAGTGTAGCTGGGTTCAAAAAATGTTTGGATAAGTTCTTGGAGGAGAAGTCCATTAAATGCTATTAATCAAGTTTACTTAATTAATAAACTTAAGTTTATTAATCAAGTTTTCTATGCACCCCTGTTTTATGTGAACCAGCATGATGTGACTGCTGTCTCGAATGCCGGTATATAAAAATTTGAAATAAATAAATAAAATAAATAAATAGGGAATAGCCACTGCTATTAATTGCATCAGTAGCATGGGATCTTCTTAGTATTTGGGTAATTGCCAGGTTCTTGTGGCCTGGTTTGGCCTCTGTTGGAAACAGGATGCTGGGCTTGATGGACCCTTGGTCTGACCCAGCATGGCAATTTCTTTTGTTCTTATGTTCAAATCTAACTTAGGCCTAGAGTCATCATTTTGCGATAAATATTGCAGAAATAGCTCCCATGATAAAAAAAAAGGGGCATGGTTAAGGTAATTGTGCTGGTACTGCAACATGTGTTACATTTCTCACACCCGTGTTATTGACTGGATAACTTTTATTGCATTTTGAGTTGCTGGAGAGTGAGAGAGAGCACCTCTGTAGAGGCTCACCAAAACATTAACTATTTATACCACTTTAAGAGGGGGCACTAGTAACTCGGGGTGAGGTTTGGATGGTGAGCTGGGTTTTGGGGGGCAGTTTTACATGCACAGTCATATGTACGAATAACACAGTGAAGATTTAATGTGATTTGGAGTGATGAAAGGTGAAAAAAAAGTAGATTTGTTCCATGTTCTCTCTACCTGACTTGATTGCAGCTAGGTAGAGAGTGCATCAAGCAAGGGAGAGAGAAATTGGTACACATCTACTCTTCTTTCACCTTTCATCCAAATCTTGCTTTTGTAGGTATGACTGTGCATGTAAAAACTGCCCCCCAAAACCCAACTCACTCCCCAAACTTCACCCCGAGTTGATAATGCCTTCCTTACAGTGGTATAAAAAGTTCAGATATAAGTGAGCCTTCACAGAGGCTCTCTCTTTCCCCTCCCCTCTCCCCTACCAAATGGGATTTGCGATAAATCCCATTTTAACCATAACGCACAGCTATTGCAGGCATAATGTTCAGGAAAAAGCTGTAGTTAAATCCCACGATAGTGTGCGTTACATAATCGCACGCAACATTAAAAAGCCCTTGTTTCCATGTACTCCACCCAAACTCCTCCCACAGGAATAAAATTTCAAATTTGCATACGCATTTCACGATGTGGTATTTATTGCTTGCGTTACGGTGTTATCATGAGCATTAGGGCCCTAACGCCCGCGATAACACCCTAATGCAATTTGATAAATGACCCCCTTAGCCTATTACAATGTATACGGCTAAGCACAGATTATATACGTGTATATTCAGCAGCAGGGCTAAACCACTGAATATGCGTGTATATTTTCGTGCTTAGTCATATACGTTATAACCGGCTAAGTTATACCTGCTCTATGGCTGGTCTAACGTAGATTGATAACTTATGCAGCTAAGATCAAATATCACCAAATTTATGCATCTAACTTGCTCCACTCTGATCTGCCTACTACACGTCTACAACTTATGTGACTAAGCGGCAGCCGCTGAACGTAAGCACATATTCACCTGCCGCTGCTTAACTGCATAAGCTATACTTATGTATCTAAACAATGCTGAATGCACTATGAATATTGACTTCAAAATTGCTAACCACATAGACAGACATTTTTAGTGGAAGAGAGTTATGGCTTTCACACAAGAAAGTCTTGCCTTACCAATTTACTAGATTTTTTTTTGAAGGTGTAAATAAACATGCAGATAAAGGTGAGCCAATTGATATAGGGGTAGATTTAAAAAATGTGCGTGATCGCGTACTTTTATTCGCGCACCAGGCGCGAACAAAAGTACGCTGGATTTTATAAGATACGCGTGTAGCCATGTGTATCTTATAAAATCCGGGGTCGGCGCGCGCAAGGGGGTGCACATTTGTGCAACCTGCGCGTGCCGAGCCCAGCACGCACTGCCTGTTCCCTCCGAGGCCGCTCCAATTTCGGAGCGTCCTCGGAGGGAACTTTCCTTCGCCCTCCCCCCACCTTCCCCTCCCTTCCCCTACCTAACCCATCCCCCCCCCCCGGCCCTATCTAAAGCCCCCCCTACCTTTGTTGGCAAAGTTACGCCTGCTGAAAGCAGGCGTAACTTTGCGCACGCTGGCCGGCAGCCTCGCTCCGTGTTCCGGTCCCAGGGGCTGGTCCGGAGGCCGTGGCCACGCCCCCGGAACACCCCCAGTCCGAAACCAAGCCCGCGTCGCCGCCCCCGAAACGCCGTGTCACACGCGTCACCGCTCCCAAAATGCCGCGTCACTCCGGCCACGCCCCCGACACGCCCCTTTTAGAAATCCCCGGGACTTGCGCGCGTCCCGGGGCTTTACGCGCTGGCGGCCTATGCAAAATAGGTACGCCGACGCGCAGGCCTTTTAAAATCCGCCCCATAGTGTATTGGGATTTTCAGAAGATATTTGAGAAACTCCCTCATAAGGAAATTGGGAGATTATGAGATAGGAAACAGGACCTCTTGTGGATTGGTAAATGGATAAAAGACAGGAAAACAGAGGGTAGGACCAAATGGAGAAAGTTCATTAGTGGTTCCCAAGGGTCCTGTACAACTGGGACCTGTTCTATTTAGCATATCCATAAATGATCTGGAAAAAGGAACAGTAAGTTAGTTGACCAAATTAGCACTAAAACAATTAGGGGTCGATTTTCGAAAACTCGCGCAGGTGTCCATATGCGCACGGTTCCCCTCACGCACACATGGACGCGGCTATTTTATAACACGCATGCGTCGACGGGCACATGTTGTAAAATACGATTCTCGCGCGCACATGCACGTCTGAGTTTACTGTCTGTGCATGCACGTTCGGGCGGGTGGTCTCTCTCGTATACAACGGGGGGGGGGGGGGTTAAAAATACGCTTGGCGACGCAAGTAAGTTTTTCCTAGTTCCCTCCCAGTCCGCTCCAGTTAAGGAGCGGACTGGGAAGGAACTTCCTATCCCCCTAACTACCCTTCCTACCTTTTCCCCTCTCCTCCTTGACCCCTAGCCCCTACCTAGCTAGTTAAAACTGTTTCGTTTTAATACTTACTGTTCCTTCTGAGCAGACGTAACTTCCACGCGCCGGCCTGCTGCCAGCATGCTCTTCCCTGAGACAGGGTCTAATGGCTGCTGTCCCAGTTGCCCCCTGCTCCTCCCTGCTCCTCCCCGCCCCCCCAGCCCACCCCTTTTGCATGGGCCGACACTTTTGTGCATACCGGGAGATATGCCTGAAGCTGGGCTGTTTCTAAAACGCACTCGGCGCGGGCATGGCCTGGCCACGTGTGTATCTCCCATATTTTCCGTGTGCTGGCTTTTTATAATTCGGGCATTAGTGCACACTAATCAAAATTAATTAAAAGAAATGAATGCCCATCTCTTCTATACATCATTAGTGCACATCTGGCATAGAACCCCCTCAAATCTATTCAACTCAGCCAAAGTTCTGTCATAAACATTAAAAAGTTCTGACATAAACATAAAAAGTTCTGACATAACATTAAAAAAGCATTCCCCTGTGGAGCACCCCCAACCCCCTGGGGTGCTCCACAGGGGAATCTGCAGGGAGGAGATAGCTTACCAGATAGCTCACTGAGTTTGCTCCAAGAGAAATGATTTGAACCAGTTGATGACAATATCCTGAATATTACATAGCCATAGATTATCTAATAGTATTCTGTACTTGACAGTGTCAAAAGCTGTGCTGATGGCCAAAAGAAGATCACTGAATCCCTATCAATGTTCAAAAAATACAGCAAGTCATTAAAAAGAGTCACCAGAGCAGTTTCTATACAGAAATGAGATGAAATACTAGACTGACATTGTGCAGTATGTTGTTCTCACCAAGAAACTACTGAAACTATTGCAATATTGTTCTTTAAACTAGCTTGCCCAAAAAGGGGAGGTTAGCCACTGGCCAGAAATTATCTACCACCTGAGGATCCAAAGTAGGTTTCTTTACTAGATGGCAAAATAATAATTTCCTTCAGTTTCGATTGAAAGGCACCTTTTCTACAAAAATATTTAATATCATTTATAGTACATCTAGTAGCCCAGATCTGGCTTCCTTGATCAATTTAGATTGAGTAAACATGTTGTCAGTATAGATTGTGACAATTTTTATCAATTTCTTCAAGTCTAATCTCAACCGCTGAAGTAAACAATTATTTTCTGATGCTATTCATTGATCTTTCATTATGATGCCAGCATCACGCTCTAGGTCTCTGGAACTTTTGAACCTTAGCTGAAAAAAGAGGGGGCAATTGGTAACTAGCTAAAGAGTATGAAATTTATGTTGGTGCTGGATGTTGAACCATCCTTTTTCATTGGACCAAAGAGTTTACAGGATCAGCTTGAGGTTTCAGCTAGTTTGCTGCATAGTAATTCTTTTGGATGAAATTAATCTCGTTATTGTATAAATTAAGAAATCAGCAATAAACCATTCTATCTGCTAAAGATCTTGATTTCTTCCAGTTCCACTCCAGCTTACATTGTTTCTCTTTAGGACACAAAGATCCTTAGAGAGTCATGGAGAGACTTGTGATACATGCAATTCTATAGGTATTAAAGGGGCAATATAATCAACAGCTATGATGATGCTATTTATTATGCACGCAAAACCAGCTTAGCATGCATGCTATTAGTGACCTTTATTAAATTGCCCCTATGTGTGTGTGTGTGAGTATGCAAGTGTGCACATGTTCTTGGAGGGGTGTATGTGTGTTTGTGTGTAAGTGTAAGGAGAGAGTTGTGAGGAGAAAAACACTGTATACTAAAGAAGTGGTGTATATTTGTAAATAATTGATTAAATATAAAGTTATTTAATGCGCTAAAAGTTTATTATTGTTTTGCTTGGTATTAATAAATATTGTTTGATGCATAGGTCCAGAGTACTTCATGGATGCCTCATCCACAATACGTTATGCAACCAACAGTAAGTGAAAACCTATATTTGTGTAAATTCTTAACAACTTGCTTATTCATTTATTCTATCATCTGATCTATATAGTTAAAAATCTTAATTGTGTTTTGTGTATATACAGTAGTAGCTGTAATTCTTGATGCCAGTTTTACTTCTACTGCATGGGTTTCTAGGATGTAGACTTCTTAATGTAAACTTAAAATTCTTCTACAAACATATACTGTACAGCTACTCTAATGATATAGTAGGTAAAACTCTTTCTAGGTGAGGAGGAAAGCATGATGGTGTCTGCTATGTGATGCAGTTGTTTCAGCTCTTACTTCTCTAATTGATATTTTTGGATTTTCTTATTGTTATTTTATTTTGTTTGCAACTTTGTGGTTAAGAGGATGGATAAATCTTGTGTTTACCCTTCTGAAGATCATCCTATTACTATGGTTGTATCAATAAAATGCTTTTCTGAGCTGACATTGGAAGGGAGATTATTCCGACAATGATTTGGGTAATGTGGCTGGCCACCTTCAAAGACATCATCGGAAAAGGTTTTGAGTCTGGATCCCTTCCCTCTGCCTAAGACTTTATGGCGTTTCTAGGATGTGATGATGCTTGAGAGCTCATTCAATTCTAAGCCAGGATGGATTGATGGGCTGCTATCAGTGGGAGACAGTGATTTACCAGAACTGGCTCTATCAGTACAGGGCTGGTGCAAGGGGATTAGGCGCCTAAGGCACCTTTTGCCTTATGCCTCTACCCCCCCCCTCCCCGGTCGTGCCGACACTCCCACCCCGCCCCCAGTTGCAGCCCCGATTCCTACTTCCGTGGGTGGGGCTATATGCCATCGTTTCCACACCCCCTGTGCCACCCCCCTAAAATTAAATAAAATAACCCCTCCACCTTCTCGACTCCCCCCAAGACTCACAAAAACCCCTGGTGGTCCAGCGGGCGGTCCTGGAACGTTCTGCTGCTCCCGGGCCATTGGCTGCCATTAACTAAAATGGCGTCGGTGGCCTTTAGCCCCTGTAACATGGTAGAAATGGTAGTGCTTCCGCCAGCCCTGTATCAGTAAGAGCGTTCTTGAGCCCAGGATCTTCTACAAGGTTGCTGTTTGGTGATTAAAGACTTTATTTTCAATTTGGCAAGTCAGTTTACACATAAAATAAGTCCTGCTACCCAAGATAAATTTTTAGGAAGATATTTTTATTGATTGAAAAAGCTAGGTATCAGTGCAAAACACTGTGGGAGAGAAAATTCAGCTGATATTTTGGAGGTTAAATAAGAGACCAAGTTTATTAAATAGATTAATACAAAACTAGTGCAAGACAATTTGGGAACCAAAAGATGGTTGGAGAATTTGAAAAATAAGTTGAAATATCATAATGTCAGGGCTATAAATGTTCCCATATATGTAAATGTTTAATATATGAACATAAAAATATAACATAAATACATAAGGTATGCCATACTGGGTCAAACAAGGGTCCATCAAGCCAAGGATCCTGCTTCCAATAGTGGTCAATCTAAGTCACAAGTACCTGGCAAATACCCAGTCAGATCACAAGCTACTATTGCTTATTAATTACCATTATAGCAGTTTATGGATTTATCTTCTAGGAACTTATCCAACCTTTTTTAAACCCAGTTACACTAACTTCTGTAACCACATCCTCTGGCAATGAATTTCAGAGCTTAACTACGCAGTGAGTGAAAAATAATTTTCTTCAATTTGTTTTAAATGATCTACTTGCTAACTTCATGGAGTGTTCCCTGGTCCTTCTATTATCTGACAGACTAAATAACCAATTTACATTAACTTGTTCAAGTCCTTTCATGATTTTATAGAGTTCTATTTATATCCCCCCTCAGTTGCCTCTTCTCCAAACTGAGCAGCCCTAACTTCTTTAACCTTTCCTCATAGGGCTCCTTATCATTTTGGTCGCCCTTCTCTGCACTTTCGCTAGTACAGCTATATCCTTTTTTAGATGCAGTGACCAGAATTGCACACAACATTCAACGTGCAGTCTCACCATGGAGCGATACAGAGGCATTATGACATCCTCCGTTTTATTTTCCTTTCCCTTCTTAATAATTCCTAACATTCTGTTTGCTTTTTTGATCGCCACAGCACCCTGGGCTGACAATTTCATTGTATTATCTGCTATGATGCCTAGATCTCTTTCCTGGATGGTATCTCCTAAGATAGAACCTAACATCGTGTAACTACAGCAAGGGTTATTTTTCCCTATATGCATCACTTTGCACTTGTCCATGTTAAATTAAATCTGCCATTTGGAAGCCCAATCTTCTAGTCTCACAAGGTCCTCTTGCAATTCATCACAATCACTTGAAATTTAACTACTCTGCATAATTTTGTGTCATCCGCAAATTTGATCACCTCACTCATTGTACCTCTTTCTAGATCATTTATAAATATATTAGAAAGCACCGGTCAAAGTACAGATCCCTGAGGCACTCCACTGTTTACTTTTTTCCACTGTGAAAACTGACCATTCAATCCTACTCTCTGTTTCCTGTCTTTTAACCAGTTTGCAAACCACAAAAAAACATCACCTCATATAACATGACTTTTTAATTTTCTTAGAAGCCTCTCATGCAGGACTTTGTCGAACGCCTTCTGAAAATCCAAATGCACCACATCTACCAGTTCACCTTTGTCCACATGTTTATTTACTCCTTCAAAAAATGTAGAGGATTTGTGAGGCAAGACTTCCCTTGGGTAAATCCATGCTGCTTGTGTCCCATCAAACCATATCTATCTAAATGTTTTGTGATTTTATTCTTATAAGAGTTTCCACGATTTTTCCTGGCACTGAAGTAAGGCTCTCTGGTCTATTCTTTCCTGGATCACCCCCGGATCCCTTTTTAAAAGTAGCCGTTTCATTGGTTATCTTCCAATCTTCAGGTACATCAGATGATTTTAATGATAGGTTACAAATATTTACTAATATGTCTGAAATTTCATTTTTTAGTTCTTTCAGAACCCTGGGGTGTATGACATCCAGTCCAGGTGATTTACTATTCTTCAGTTTGTCAATCAGGCGTACCACATCTTCCAGGTTCACTGTGATTTGGTTCAGTTAATATGAATCATCACCCATGAAAATCTTCTCCCTAACGGGTATCTCTCCAATATCCTCTTCAGTAAACACTGAAGCAAAGAAATTGTTTAATCTTTCTGTGATGGCCTTATCTTACTACTAATTATTTTGGAAATGTATGACTAAATGACTGCAGATTTCAAAAGAAGTATTTCCACTTTTATTAAGTGTACTATTTTTCCCAACCAAAGAGGTTCAATCAACATTTAGTGAAGAATCTGAGCTAAATGATTCCCAGAAGTTAGAACTACCTGAATTTTATGTATCATGTAAGACAACTTTCCTGGTGACTTGTTTACTAGATTCAGACAGGGACTATATTTTGAAAAAAATGTTTCAGGACAGGCTCCCGGTTTCTTGTTTCCAAAATGTAGTTATTTTAGGATGTGTCAAGATACTGTATGCTTAGTCTAGAAGGGAGAAAGTTTTGAGTCTTAATTTAAGATGTAATATTTTTGGAAGACAAGTTTGTCTTAAACTACCTCTGTAAATGTAAATTTAAAGTCCTGTAAATGTAACATGTTTAAATTAAAATCTGTTAAATTAAAATTCCTGTTTCTTTTCAGACCCTGACCAAAATCCTGCTCTTTTTCAGGAATAAATAAGCCATAGTATTGAATAGTTATCAGAAATCATAGATTTCAGAACTTTTTCCTATTCTAGTGGAATATCTATTTTGTTTCTGCAGCTGTATTTATTGTGATTATCTTTTGGTGACCTTGGCTCCTTTTTCCACATTTGTGGTCTTACAGTTTTCAGAAATGAATATTATTGGAGTTGCTTTTTTTCTATTATATATTTCATTTACAGAGGGGTTTTTGACTTTTGATGAATTGATATTTTAAAATTAAATAAATATACAGTTTGCAATTCTTGCTTGAACAGTGTTAATTGAGGATATAAGTGCACTGTGTACCAGGAGGTCCATATTCTGCTACTGTGCAGCTCCGCTAGTTAGCCGGAGAAGCTTATCCAGCTAACTAGTGCTGAATATTCAGTGGCATGGCAGCACGGCTGAATATACCCAGCTATCTTAAAGTTATCCGGGTAAGTTTATCTGACTAACTTCAGGATAGCCCTGTGGCCCAACCAGAGTTAGGTGGATAAATTAACTGGCTAACTCTGAATATCAGAGTTAACCAGATAACTTATCCAGCTAATTCAACTCCTCCCCGTTACATCCATTTCCCGCCCCTGACTTGTCCAGCTAAATATTTAGCCAGATAAGTGACTTATCCAGCTAAGTGGCATCCTCTGATCCTAGCTGGATATTCAGCGGCATTACTTAGTTGGATAAGTAGCACTTCTCTGGCTAAGTACCATTTGAATATCAATGTCCAGGAGGCTTGACTTTGAAAGCAAGTCAAAAGAAACATTAGACAGAATACAGGTGTCACAAATTTCTAGATGTGATTAGGGTAAGATGAAATTTTGTGTTACCTCTTCCTTCCCATACGTTATCAAGTCTATGAAAAGACTTTTATAATATAATTAATGCTTGTTTGGAACTCTACTAAAGTATTGTAGCATTGCATGAGTTAAAATTCAGTGTAGACCCTGTTCCACAGGTTTGTCCGATGCTGGGGTTCACTTGGGCATGTTGGGACCGAGTTGTAATCCATGCTTCTGGATTCTTCCCTGATATAAGGAGAAAAGAAAATATTTTCAAGACTTTTATGATTTTGGAAGGGCTTCTGATACTTTCCAGCAAGAATAACCCAGTGCCACACAGTTTGGTGATGTTCAAAATAAATCCTTTACTGAGTATAAGATGCAGATGAATACATTCAGTAGAGGGCACACTGAAGTATAATACAATCCTTTCAGGAAAGCAAAAGACAGTACACTGTCTAAACCTTCACAGTCAATGCAAATCTTCACATACTAGAGGTTTACTTTACTAACTACCTATCATGTAGGCACTCTTTGAGGAGGAATCCTTGATTAGCTTTTCCCTTATTGGTGCCTACTTTCTGGTGTGCAGATCTCTGTAGTTTAGTAGCTGAACTGGAATACTCTCCTAACAGATACAGTTTAGTTCCTGCTGATACTGTATTGAGCAGCAGCTCTGAAGTAGATACTCCCAGTTTGGCGGTCCTTATTCAGACTCCAAACAGAATTCCACTTTCAAACACTCAAGGCAAATATTCAGTGAACTGCAGGGATTGTGGGATTAACTTAATCTTCACCAAACTTCACCTCATATGATTAAATCAATCTCAGGGTTCTCCATGGACCCTAAGAAAATTTGAGCCTCAGCCACCTTAATAGGATAGAAAATTGAAAAAAACAAACTTGAGCCAAAGTGAGCTTATGGTTTCCATGAAAGCACAATCCCTGCAAGGCACTTCACACTGTCAAGGAACACTGTACATTAGGGGTGTGCATTCGGTCCCTACGTATTGGCAATCCGCAACGGATGTTACCATATTCGTTGTATTCGTGGGGAAGCGAAATGTATCGCGATTCCCCACGAATCTTCGCCGAATTATTCGGCCGCCTAAATAAATCAATTTAAGCAAACCCCCCACCCTCTTGACCACCCCCCAAGACTCACCAAAGCTCCCTGGTGGTCCACTGGGGGGGGGGGGGGGGGCCGGGAGCCATCCCCTGCACTTTCACACTCTCGGTGGCGGTTTTATCATGGCACTGATAGCCCTTGACCTCCTATGTCACAGGGGCTACCGGTGCCATTGGTCAGCCCTGTCACATGGCCATCGACACCATCTTGTGCTCCTACCATGTGACAGGGGCTGACCAATGGCACGGGTAGCCCCTGTGACATAGTATGGGCAAAGGCTCTCGGCGCCATTTTAATTACTGTCAGCCGATGTCCCGAGGGCAGGAGATCACTCCGGGACCCCCGTTGGACCCCTAGGGATTTTTGGCCAGCTTGGGGGGGGGGGGCCTCCTGCACGCCGACAGTCGGATGCCAGTACTCAAAATGTCGCCGATCGCCTTTGCCCTCACTATGTCACAGGGACCAATGGTGCCCTGTTTTATGAAAAAAAGAAGGAAATCCCAAAATAGTGCAAAGCTGATAGGCCCTTATCACAGACTAACATAGAAATTTCCAGCAGTAGGTGCGGTAAAGGAAATATAGCTAACAATGGAGTTATTGACATAGTCCATCCCATCAGGGTGGGTCATTTTTCAAAATCTATAAAGGTGATGTCATGAGTCACCAGGAGGTTTGTTGACAAGAGGAGTTGGGAAGAGAAGCTGTGGCTCTTTTTATTTATTTATTTATTTCACTTTTTTATACTGGTTTTCACAAAAAATATATCATATCGGTGTACATGTTATAACATTCATATCCAACAAAATAATACAATAACATTAATCAAAACCTATAAAACAAGTACAATAACGGGGAAGAGCTACTTATCCAGCTAATTTAACTGGATAAGTGGAGATATCCACTTGTTTAGGTATATTGAGCAGCGCAGCCAGAGGACTGAATATCCTGGCTAAATTAACCAAATAAGTGTATCTGGCTAACTTAACTAACTGGCTATCTTTTTAATATAGACTTCTACGTGTTTAAATACAGTAGAGCACAAATAAATAGCTTAAACCTTTTTCATAGAAGACCCATCACTAATCTGGCAAATTTCAGTTCATAAGTCTGCATTCCAAGCTCTCATATCGGGAAATCTTTCATTTGATTCTACCTCTGTCAGCAATTTATATAAGGCTACTTACTCATCTACAGAACAGATATATGTGTAGATCTTTTCATATCTAGTTAGTAACCAGAAACTCTTAATATTGTACTTTAGGAAAAAGATACTTACTTTGTAGATAGTTGATGTATTTAGAATTAGGAAGGGGGTGTTTTTTTCTTTAGGTATTTGGAAATTTTAATTTCTTCACCTGAGAATAAGTGACTTCCTTGTAGTAATGTCAGCTCATTCCAAGTTCTTAAAGAGCCCTTCTTAATATCCAGATGTAGATTAGAGAATTATAGGTTAGTGTGGACTTTGGGGAGAGAAATGACCTATCCTGCATACATAAAATAAAAGCAGCAAATGAGTTGCATGGATTTTTTTCTGGCTTTGGGCCAGATTCATGTTTTAGGCAAAGAAGTATAAAAGGTCTGCAAGTCATTTGCTTTGAATAATTTTGAAATAGCCTATCTTTGTGCAAGGCAATAATTTCCTGCAGCTTTTTGAAAAACAAAATGGGCCAGATTTTTAAACCTACGCGCGGGCGTAGATTTGTGCGTACAACCCGGTGCGCACAAATCTACCCCCGATTTTATAACATGCGTGTGTAGCCGCACGCATGTTATAAAATCCAGGGTTGGCGCGCGCAAGGGGGTGCACACTTGTGCACCTTGCGCACACTGAGGCCTAGGGGAGCCCCGATGACTTTCCCTGTTCTCTCCGAGGCCACTCTGAAATCAGAGCGGCCTCGGAGGGAACTTTCCTTCCGCCCCCCCCCCCCACCTTCCCCTCCCTTCGTCTACCTAACCCGGCCCCCAGCCTTACCTAAACCCCCCCCCTTGACCTTTGTTGGCGAAGTTGTACCTGCCTCCGGGCAGGCGTAGGTTGTGTGCACTGGCACGACCGCTGTGCCGAAGGTCTCGGTCCCGCCCCTGGCCTGCCCACTCCCCATTCATTTTTTAAAGCCCCGGGACATACGCGTGTCCTGGGGCTTGCGCTCATTGCCGGGCCTATGCAAAATAGGCTCGGGGCGCGCAGGAGCGAGTTTTCGGGGTTACACACGTAACCCTTTGAAAATCCACCCCAATGTCTATAGATTAAAAAAAAAAAAGTGTAAACAAAAACATTTTAGAAAGTACTGTGAAAACTTTTCCCCAAAGTGCTAAATTTAAGATTCAGGTGAACTGATATGCAGGCTTGTTGTCCTATTTTTTTCCCAAAACCTAAATCTAGTCCTTTGTCGTTTAGGAATCCTGAATTTCAAAGAAAATGACTTTTCAGTTTGGATTCATTGCAAATGTTTTTTAATTCTTATCCATTTCAGAACTAAATGCACCTGAGATCAATGATAGTAATACCTGGAAGAGTTACAGATGTTTAGTGTCTTTTTCTGTACTTGTATCTTTCTATGCCCCCTTGTCTTTTAGAGCACAATTTTCAAAAGATTTTACCCAGTTAGCTAAGCATTTAACTGGGTAAAATCAGTCCTGAAAGTTGCTGTATTTTTATAATTGCGTGAAAGGGCAGGGCTGGGATAGAGAGAGGGCAGAACAAGGAAAGAAAACACTGGAATTTCCTTATGGCGCCAACTGGTGCCTGCAAAGTCCAAAGATGCAGAAGTATCTGTGATGTCATCACCCTTTGAATTTTCAAAGGGAAACCTGCAGAGTGTTTCCTTTCAAAATTTTGCTTGCAGCCCCCCCCCCTTCAGTTTTTATTAGAACTTCTTACCTCAACCCCACATAGTGCTGCATTATACAATTCCTGCACTATTTAAAATTGGCAGTGGTTACTGTGGACTGGTTTCTAACTGGATACCATAATTATCCTGTGAATAAGCCTGCTTGACATATTCAGTTAGCATAGAGGTGTTGGTGTTTGGCAGTAAGAATTTAAGGAATGTCTCAATATTTTTCATTGTCCCTTCCTAATTACTCATCACAAATCAAAGATCTGCAGCAACTTATATAAAAACAGAGAATGTGACAGCAAATAAAGTCTGCAAGGCCCATATTGACTGCCCATATAGGAAAGGGAACAAAATGAAGTCTCCTTCATGATTTACAGCCTCAGCGTCTCGTTTAACAATGTGGACTAAGCTAAGCTAAGTATTCTTTGATGTTTTTTAAAAATGAATATAATGAAGGGAATTGATTAAAGTATAAGAAGAAAGAAGATTCTTTTCAGTAGAAACTTAGGGGTAGATTTTCAAATAGCGCGATTTAGCGTACTTTTGTTGGCGCATCAGGCGCAAACAAAAGTACGCTGGATTTTAGTAGATACGCGCGTAGCCGCTAAAATCCGGGATCGGCGCGCAAGGCTATCGATTCCGTATAGCCGGCGTGCGCCGAGCCGCGCAGCCTACCTCCGTTCCCTCCGAGGCCGCTCCGAAATCGGAGCGGCCTCGGAGGGAACTTTCTTTTGCCCTCCCCTCACCTTCCCCTCCCTTCCCCTACCTAACCCACCCGCCCGGCCCTGTCTAAACCCCCCCCTTACCTTTGTCGGGGGATTTACGCCTCCCGGAGGGAGACGTAAATCCCCGCACGCCAGCGGGCCGCTAGCGCGCCGGGACGCGACCTGGGGGCGGGTCTGGAGGGCGCGGCCACGCCCCCGGACCGCCCCGGGCCGTAACTACGCCCCCGGGCCCGCCCCCAAAACGCTACGTCCCGCCCCGAAAACGCCGCGCGGATCGTGCCCGCCCCCCTCTGAGAACCCCGGGACTTACGCGAGTCTCGGGGTCTGCGCGCGCCGGTAGGCCTATTGAACATAGGCGCACCGGCGCGCAGGGCCCTGCTCGCCTAAATCCGGGTGGATTTAGGCGAGCAGGGCTCTGAAAATCCGCCCCTTAGTGGTGGACTGTTCCCATTTTTTGACAAAAATTCATTTTTGACAAAAATTTATAATGAATTAAAAAATTTTTTTGGAATAAACAATGAATAAATAAACAATAGGGGGATGGTGGTTTGTTTGTGATTAAAAACAAGAACGAGGGTAACCTGGATGGTACTCTTGAAAGTTTATGAAACAACCACTTTCCTCTTAATAATTTTTTTTGTATAAAGGAATTTTTGTCTTAAAGAAAAATTAGTGAATTGTTTACTTGGATTTTGGGATCTAGAATGGAAAAGTATACATAAAAAGAAAAAAAACAAATGAAAAAATTGTGAATGTGGGTTGTTAAAATTGAGGCAGTGCATGCAGATATATCTCATGCATATTCATTGTGATTATCCTGAAAACCCAACTGGCTTGGGAACCACTACTTTACTTTAGACATACCTAGAGCCAATACTTCAGAAATACCTGGATGAGATGGAGCTGGAGATGCCGGTTTCTCCTCTTGGGACAGTTTGTGCTATGCTTTGTATTAATTAACAAAGTAAGCAATGTCAAACCAAGAGTTCTGATGTTGCAATGACTTTGGGAAATGCTGACATTATATGATTGTTAGTTACTGCTGTTTACTTTTTGGGAGATAGTTGGCGATGCATAAATCTGAAGCTGTCTTAAAACGCCACCTTCACTGACAGCAGTTTACTTGATGATTGATTATGGTAAGCCTTTTGGAATCAGAGCATGTTACTCAACATTTATATCCAGCGTGGTGATTCTCTATGCCACAAAGTGCTGGTGCACTTCATGACAAACTTATCTCTACCTCAAGATGGAATCAAAGAAAGATATAACGGCTTTGTAAGGTGACACATCATTATAGTACATTTAAAATGTAGTATATTAATTCTTTGTTTTAATGACCAGGATAATTGAGCATCTTAGGGTAATTGCAGTTCCATTGTCTGAAATAAAGGTCAGACTTCATATTTATATTAACTGCATTTATTTAAACATTGTTCATCAAATTTAACTGAAAGTTGTAGAGAGCATCTTACAGGTCATCGTTATCATCTAGCTTTGAATAGAATCAATAGATTCTGACCTTTACACATTAGCACAAAGGAACAGAATAAAGAAGGATCAAATATATGTATTTTCAGTTCAGCTTACAGCCACTTTATGTAAAATGTATTAGGTTTGGTAAATTATACTTCAGTTACCACAGAAAAATAATAAATACATAACTTAATCCTAGCATTAAATAGGTTAAATAGATTAAAAGTAAAATGGGCATTTTTTTAATGATTTTAAATCAACAAATGCACCGTGAAATGAAACCCCTTTTGTGAACATGTAATCTGCATTAAGAAAGATGACATTCTTTTTAAACATATTTAACTTTACAGTTATTGCTGTTATGGGGACCCCTGGTTGGCCCTAAATCCCTGCTCTTTGGATTAGACAGCTAGAGGGAGAAGACCATTCTTTGCAGAATCTCTTCTTGAGGTTATCTGTGATTGTTTAGTCTCTGCCTATTTGGGGGGTGCTATGAGCAGCTTAAGTGTGGTCAGTTGAGTTTGGGTTCTATTAACAGAGGAGCTGGTTTTTGCTCCTCCACTGTGTTTTTGGTTAGGAGATTGCCCAATTCTAGAATCCAGTGTATCCCTTGCCTTGTAGGGGCTATCCCTTCCTGGGATTTGAAAAGACTTTAGCAAGAAGTTTTTCTAGAATTTTGTTTGTTCTTGGGTGAATCCTGCTGGTGAGGCATTCACTGTAACCAAAGGACAGTTGGGACAAGACCTGTATATACCTTTCCAGTCCAGTGAGAGAGCTACTCCTCACCGAGTGTTGAACCTTTGGACTTTTGAAGAGTCAAGTTTGGTGAATTTTTTTGTACCATCCCTCTTCACTGGGCTGTGAAACCCCTGCTTGTATCCAGAAAAAGAACCTTTTCCCTTATGAGGTCAACTACAGAAGGAGTACAGAAGAGAAGATTTTCAAGATCGAATTGGAGAGCCCAACCAGATGTCCACCCTGGGAAAAGCAGGACGATGCTGGGACCATCTGGGACTCTATTGGACTGCAGGTCCAATATTTTTTGGGATATATGGGGAGCCATGCAGAAGGTTTTCCCTTTTCGACTGGGACCCTTGCCCTGCAAACAAATAAGGGGATGAGTTGCTCCCAGAGAGTAGTAAAAAGGAAACCTGCACACAATGAAGAAGAGAAAATTCCCTCTGTATGAACCAGATCGAACACAGATAGTTGCTGGTTGTCCAGTGTAGTCTCATATCACCACTGTTCTAAGGGATTTGCACTGGCTACCAATAGTGCTGCCGGTGAAATTTAAGATTTTACTAAGATCTTACTACTAGTTCACTGCATACTTTATAGTGTTTGTTCACTGTATTTGAAAGAGTTGGTAAGTTTTCACATTCCTGTCAAAGCAATTGTTAGCATTACCTGGGACAAATTCTGTGAGACTTGTGTCCACCAATAAGCGAGCTTTTTCTGAGGTTGCCCCTGTTCTCTGGAATGCCCTTCCAGTGGAATTATGAATGTTAGAAGATTAAAAGTCTTTTAGAAGAGCTCTGAAGTTGCATTTTTTTAAAGTAGCTTATTTATTTATTAACCTATTTTATTGGGGTTTTTTTTGATTGCTGAATAATAGGGATGTGAATCGTTTTAGGACGATTAAAATTATCGTCCGATAATTTTAATATCGTCTTAAACCGTTATGGAACACAATACAATACAGATTCTAACGATTTATCGTTATAAATCGTTAGAATCGTGAGCCGGCACACTAAAACCCCCTAAAACCCACCCCTGACCCTTTAAATTAAATCCCCCACCCTCCCGAACCCCCCCCAAATAACTTAAATAACCTGCGGGTCCAGCGGCGGTCCGGAACGGCAGCGGTCCGGAACGGGCTCCTGCTCTGAATCTTGTCGTCTTCAGCCGGCGCCATTTTCCAAAATGGCGCTGAAAAATGGCGGCGGCCATAGACGAAAAAGATTGGACGGCAGGAGGTCCTTCCGGACCCCCGCTGGACTTTTGGCAAGTCTCGTGGGGGTCAGGAGGCCCCCCACAAGCTGGCCAAAAGTTCCTGGAGGTCCAGCGGGGGTCAGGGAGCGATTTCCCGCCGCAAATCGTTTTCGTACGGAAAATGGCGCCGGCAGGAGATCGACTGCAGGAGGTCGTTCAGCGAGGGTTCCGGCGCCTCGCTGAACGACCTCCTGCAGTCGATCTCCTGCCGGCGCCATTTTCCGTACGAAAACGATTTGCGGCGGGAAATCGCTCCCTGACCCCCGCTGGACCTCCAGGAACTTTTGGCCAGCTTGTGGGGGGCCTCCTGACCCCCACGAGACTTGCCAAAAGTCCAGCGGGGGTCCGGAAGGACCTCCTGCCGTCCAATCTTTTTCGTCTATGGCCGCCGCCATTTTTCGGCGCCATTTTGGAAAATGGCGCCGGCTGAAGACGACAAGATTCAGAGCAGGAGCCCGTTCCGGACCGCTGCCGTTCCGGACCGCCGCTGGACCCGCAGGTTATTTAAGTTATTTGGGGGGGGTTCGGGAGGGTGGGGGATTTAATTTAAAGGGTCGGGGGTGGGTTTTAGGGGGTTTTAATGTGCCGGTTTTTCGATTTTTCGATTTTTAACTATTTTTCACGATTTTTCACGATATTTTACCCCCCCAAACGGCAACAATACGATTCCCTCCCCCTCCCAGCCGAAATCGATCGTTAAGACGATCGAGGACACGATTCACATCCCTACTGAATAATATTTTATGATTTGTTATCCTCCATGAACGTTATTGGTAATATGGTAGGGTAGAAGTTCCTGTAAGTATATAAATACATTTATTTATTTATTTATTTAAAACTTTTTTTATACCGGCATTCGTAGGACACATCATGTCGGTTTACAAAAAACTGAGAAGGAAAGGAAATTACAATGAACAGGGGAGGGGATAACTGGGTGAGTACACAAGTAAAAGAGAGGATATTTAACAAGCAGCGATACAACTATTTGCCATACAAATACATGTAAGTAACATTTTGATTGGACATTATTTTAATGTTGCTACATCAAAGTAAAATTTCTTTTAAACACCCACATCATGTCCTGCCTGTTACTATAGCACTAACACTGTTAGAGAAGATAGTAACATACCTCAGGAAGGATTCCAGTTGCCCGCCAGGGCCTGAAAGGTTAAGCCTTTCCCCCATAGAAAGAATCCATTCCTTGGGACTTGTTAATTGGGGAAGTGGCAAAAGAAAATAGCCCCTAGAGAAAAATGTTTATGCCATTCGGATACCATACAATCAGTGGAAAAAGGGTTACACTATTTTTTTTCTTTGTGGTCTGATTCTGTCCAAGACATTTTCTATCAGTGCCGCTCAGATGACTGTCACAAGCATCAAAGGGTGTATAAGGTAGTGTCTCTAGCTTAACTGTGTGCATGTTGAATGCTAAATCGGTAAAAAACAAGACTTCTTTTATGAGCTGATATTAGAAGAACAGGCTGATTTATTATGCATCACTGAAACTTGGCAGAAGAGAATGACAAGTTGATATTATCACAGCTATGCCCATTGCCCTCTGGGCTTTACAATTCAGCATCAGGCAAGACTGGAGAAATGGAGAGGAGGGTGACAATTATGTACCACAATTACTTTTTATCTGTCAAAGCAGACTATTCATAGGGATGGTGATTTTCAAAGGGGTGCATGAGCACACATTGATGCTTATGCGTTGGCATGTGCCAAGGGATGCGGCTATTTTGTAACATACGAGCACATACTTGCATATGTTATAAAATAGCATAGGCACGCTTATGTGTGCGCCCTGTTTTGCAAATGGGAAAGCATATCCGTAAACATCCGGGTCTGAGCCACGTAAGTGGGGGGATTTTATAGCCAGCGCGTTTCCACGCCATGGCCAGTTTCAACAGTTTGTCCACTAGCTTGCCCAGTGTAGAGCTAAGTCCTCCAAACCCCCCTGGTTTAATAGCCTGCAGTCCCCCATCCCCCCAGTTACCCCAAACCCTTTAAACCCTTTGGAAATGTCTGTTTTGTTTCTTTTTAAGTTACACCTCCTCCATGGCAGAAGTCAAGTTATGCGGCACTGGACCTGAGTGTACTCCGAGGCACGAATCTATTTGTGCCCATGCTCTGCCCAAACCACACGCACACCAATCTATTTTTGAATTGGATTGAGATATTCATGTATCAAGAGATGCGCACATATGTAGGAAGCTTTTAAAATCCGGTGCATGCCCACATGTCCTACATGCGCGCATATCTCCCAATTTTGATATATATATATATATATATATATATGAACATAAGATATGCCATATTGGGTCAGACCAAGGGTCCACCAAGCCCAATATCCTGTGTCCAACAGTGGCCAATCCAAGTCACAAGCACCCGACCCTTTTAAAATTTGCCTCATATTGAGTGATTCTGAATATGTATACATTAGGGGTGGTAGCATGGAAAATTTTTGTTTATGTTTCTTTTTTCAGTCAGGTTGGGCCATTTCGGTCTACCCCCAGATTGGTTTTTTTTTTTCGTTCCTGTTTCATCTTTAAAAAATAATAACCCCAGAACCCCTCAATTCTTCCCATTTATTAAAAGTTGGAGCTCCCCCCAGATGTGGACATCCCCAGCACTCACCCAAAATCCATGATGGTGTAACGGGGAGTCTGGGAATGTCCTCCTGCACTGGTAGCCCCTGTCACATGGTAAGGGCAAAGGGTGGCCGGTGCCATTTTTAAAAATGGAAGCCGCATGTCTGGGAGCAGGAGGTTGCTCCCGAGCCCCACTAGACCACCATGGATTATGGGTGAGTCCTGAGGTTGTCGGGAGGGTTGCAGGGGGGCTCCACATGTGAGGGCCTCCATCTTTTAATAAATGGGGATTGGGGAGTTCTGGGTTTGTTTGTTTATATTATGCTTTTTTAACCCCCCACTAAAAAAACCCCCAGAAAAAACATACAAAATTTAATGTTTTTTCCTATTGTTTATTTTAATTCTCGAAAAGCAACAAAATAGGAAATATCTTCAGTATTTCCTATTTTGTTGCAAACGAATTTCCACTCCTAGTATACATGAAATTAGGTATGTATATCTCAGGGCTGTTATTGGTGTACCTTGCTCCTTCAGTATATGGTAGCTAGGCTGCTGGTGGAGAAGAAAGTTAATGACAATGTTACCCCAATTCTGAAGGAGCAGTACTGGATCCCTGTTGAAAGTACCTAATGCTACCTAAGTACCTGAGTTACCTACTATGTTACTATGTGCCAGGTAGGACTCTCAGATCATTCTAACAAGCTTAGCTTTGTGTTCTGGCCTCTCAGTAGTGAGATTTAGAACACTGAAGTTATTGGCACCAATCCTATGGAATTCAATTCCTATAGAGGCTAGACTTGAGTTCAGTTACCTTTCTTTTAGGAAAACAATCAAAACATGGTTATTTCATCAGTCGTTTATGAGATAGATTTTAGAGAGAGACTGTCTTTTTGTTGAATATTTGTAGGGACAGTGACCAGAGTTTAGATGTGTTTATTATATATTTTATATGTTTTTGCATTTGCCTATTGTATCAATTTAGTGTTAAACTTTGTAATCCACTTTGGGTTTGAAAATGCAAAGGTGGGATATCAAGACTAAACAAATATAAACAAAATATTATTGGGATATTTCCTCAGTGACTTAATTGAGGTAATCTCAGAGGTGGTAATGGATTCCCCTAGATTTGTGTTAGGTGACTTTAACATGCATAAGCAATTTGCTGGGCAGACTGGATGGTTCAGTTGGTTCTTTATCTGCTACCATTTACTATGTTACTATGTAGATGCTAACCTACAGCAACTGGCTTGACCTTCAAGTTTGTCATCATCATGGATTTAACTCTGGAAAACTGTGAACCCACACATATTGCTGGACACTTCTTAACATACTGTACCACTGCTTTGGAGAGGAAATGGATTTTATTGTGAAGGATACTTTAATAACTCTTTTATCCTGGTCTGACCATCATTTAATTACTTTCACTCTTTCCCGACTCTCCTCTACCCATAAAGTGGGAATGCTTTCTAGAGAGATGTGCTCAAATCTAAGATAAACCCAGAAAACATTTTACAAAGTCTAGATGCCTTTTTTTGTGGAAAAGAAAGGATGTTCTGTTGATGTCTTAGTTACTCTTTGGAATAGTGAAATGAAAAGAGCATTAGACTCTATTACCCCATAGAAATATGTTGGGTCTTCCCAAATAAATATTCTCCTGGGTTTACTGATGATTTCTGGGTAATTAAATGTAGGACCCATTACCTAGAAGACTATGGAGGAAATGTTACATTGCATCTGCAAAGTCCCTGTGTAAAGCTCATGCTATAGTCTGTGGCTGCAGTGATTGCGAAAAGATGTTACTTTTCAACTATTATTAAACATTCCAGGGCATTATTCTTGGTGTTCAAAAATGTGTGGTCTCAACCACCCCAAGAAGCACAAATAGAATATTTGAATCCATGTTGTGATCAGTTTGCAAAGTTTTTTTTTTATAAAAAAGATTTTTGAAGCCCAACTCGACTTAGATATTATGAGTGAAGAGCAACACTGATTGACTATGAAGGGATTAATATAGCTTGAATGGATTGTTTTCAGGTAAAATAGAATGATCAGATTGATAAAATATTAGGACAACTGAAGCACACCACTTGCCCACTCAATCCATGCCCATCCTGACTAAAGATTACAAGAACATGCTCCTGATCTAGTCTTCATTTGTCCCCCATTGTAAGGGGTAGGGAAATATACTAGGGGAAGGGAAGTTTCAGGAGGATAGGGGAACAAAGGCCCCCTTGATCTGAAGTAATGAGCTCCTAATTCAATATATGCAAATTTATCCCTTGTGTATTCATTGTGGATATCCTGAAAAACTGATTAGCTGTGACATCCCCAGGACAGGTTTTGGGAAGCCCTGCCTTAACGAGTTCTTTTCAATATTGTTATTTGTTTTCTGTCTCATTTCAAATCAAGACATTCTTGAGGTATATTTTTTAAAGTTATAAATAAATAATATAAGTCACCCATCCAAAAAAGAATTGAAGTGGTTCAGAGAAGGACTACCAAAATGGTACAGGGTTTGTATCAGAAGCCCTATGAGATGAGACTTAGAAATCAGGGAGGTAAACTTTCAAACAACTCCATGCAGCCCCATATATGCATGTATATGGGTGCATGGAGATCTACTCTAGTATTTTATAACTTGCATGATTCTGGTCTGTGCAGATTATAAAACACATGTATGTCCACCCTCCTATAATATGCGCATGTGTTTCAGTAAGCATGAATATCAACATTGCATTGAAAGTGCATAATTTTTGTACTTATTTTATAAACATACGCGCATATATTTGATGTACAAAATAAAAATAGAACTTGTTGGAGTAAAACCCTGATTTATATGCAGAAGTAGGTGTATTTAAAAAAAATGCATATGTATTGAAATCACAAGGTTGCCCATACTTCCACCAGTTCATCCAGTCTGTCTCCATTTCAATGATACCTTCCTAGTACTTCATCCTGACCCTCCCCTACTTCACCAAGATCTCCCACCCAAGAATAACGGACAACAGATGAATCTGACATTAATTGCGCTAGATACTTAGCAGGTGTAAAATTGCACAAATACATTGCCTATGTATTCACTTACATTTCTTATAAAACAGCAACTTACACACATTCCTCTGGCCCCCGACCCAGACTGCCCCTAGACAATCTCTTTTTTGTGCAGGTAAATGTGTGTGCAAAATTGAAAATATGCATGGATTTTTTTAGATTTATAAAATAGCAGGTACACAATTGCAAGCTACTTATGCATGCATATGCTAATTTTACACATGTAACTCCCTTGAAAATTAACTTGGAAACATATACATCTTAGAAGAGAAAAGAGACAGAGAAGATATGATAGAGACATTCAGTACCTGAAAGGTATTAATAATTCACAAGAAGCAAATCTGTTTCAAGGGAAAGGATATTCTAGAACTCCCATCCTCAAGAGCCAAATATTCAAGAGGTATATTTGTGATGTCATCCAGCCCAGCGTCGAGCCGGTAAATGGCGCCATTCCTCCTGGCACCGAGGCGGAGGGGGCTGCCCACCAGCACCGGGCACTTTTGAGATGCTTCACTGAAGAGAAAATCTAAAAAAAAAAAAATGAAAAAATCAGCTTTAAAATGTGAATGGAGATTGCTATGAAGAAAAACAGTGAGCATGAGGCCCACCCCCTTGTGATGTCATCCAGCCCAGCATCGAGCCGGTAAACAGCGCCATTCCACCTGGCGTCGCGTGCCGAAGGGGCGCGACAAAGGGGCACTCCCCTTTGTGCACCCCTTTGTGCAACCCTTGGTGCTACCTTTTTTCGTTTTTTTTCTTTTTAACTTCTATGTTTCTTCCACTTTTGTTTACCTTGCTCCATGTTTTTCTTAGTTGTTATCCCTTGTTAACAATTTTCTTTGTTATTAATGTTAAATGTATTTGACAAAGGTAACTTTTTTTCCTGCATCTCCTGTTTTAATGTAAACCGGTATGATTTGTATATTATACAAGAATGTCGGTATATAAAAATTAAAAATAAATAAATAAATACAATGGATGCATGCATTTTTTTCATTTTATTAAAATTTATTAATCACCTATCACAAACAGGCCTAGGTGATATACAGTAAAAAAAACCATGCATAATATGATATGTCATATACATTATTGACAATAGACAAACAAACAAATATCTTTAGTTTCATGGAAACTATCATATCCAATACCTTACTCAAGGTAAGCTAGATAATACTTAATACTACATAACTCACAAATCATACCTATCACATAGGATAAGGAGATCAGCTCACCTAATAGACTTTAGAATACACTAAAGGCACGATGGAGTAGGAAATCTTTCAGTAGATGTTTAAATTTTTTCAGATTGTCTAAGGAACACAGTTCAAATGGAATAAGATTCCACAGAGCTGGTGCAGCAATAGGAAAATGAAGTCTCTCTAGTGAAGAACAAATGTGCTTGGCGCACTGAAGATATTTCTAAAAGATTCATTTGAGAGGATCTTAATCCTCTTATGGGTTTATAAATGTGCAACAATGTGTTTGACCAATATGAAGAATCTGAATTGAGGAGTTTGAAAACAATCATAGCGATTTTGAATTCAATTTGCTCAGTAACGGGTAACCAATTCATTTTACATAAAATTGGTGAAATGTGCTCAGAACGTTTTGTATGAGATATAAGCCTCTCGGCAGCATTAAGTAATAAATTGAACAGGTGGTAGCGTAACCTTAGGTAATCCTATATAAAGACTATTACAATAGTCTATATGAGGAAAAATTATCGAACGTACAACTGTGAGAAAGTCATGATCGAACAGTATATGTCGTAATCCTGCAGTAAGCTGAAGTTTGAAAAATCCGGTTTTGATTAGAGATCTAATCTGTGGTTTAAATGAAAAAGTTGCATCAAGTAAGACACCTAAGCTCTTGAGAGGTTTATCAAGGGGAAATGAGATATTGTCAATACAAACGGCATCTTGAAGTGATGTAGAATGAGGATGATGAATTAAAAGAATTTCAGTCTTATTGGTATTTAATGACAATTTATTTTGCTTTAACCAGCGCTTTATAGTGTCAGTACAAAGATGAAGAGTATCAACTGTTTTCTGCCAGGGGTTCTGAACCTTAATGTAAAACTGTATGTCATCGGCATAAATTTTGAATCCATCAGTAATGATAGCCAGAAGCTTAGCAATGGGGGCAAGATATAGATTGAAAAGCATTGCCGACAATGCAGACCCCTGCGGCACCCCAGCTTTTAACAGTTGAGGAGAGGAAGACTGTTGATTAAATCTAAAGAATTGATGACGACCAGTAAGATAGCTGTTAAACCACAAAAGAACTGTACCTGATATGCCACATTCATGGAGATGAAATAAAAGGATCTCATGATCAACAGAATCAAAAGCAGATGATATATCTAATGAAACCAAAAGAAATTCTTGTCCTCCATCAAGACTACGTTTGATGGAGTCAATCAATGAGATCAGGAGCAGCTCAGCACTTAAACCACATCGAAACCCAAATTGATGAGGATTTAGAACTTCATTATTCTCAAGATAATCTGTAAATTGTTTTAGGCCAACACCTTCAATGACTCTATCTCATGCATATTCATTTTGGATATCCTGAAAACAAGACCTGTTTGTAGCTCTTGAGGTCCAGACTTGATCACCCAATTTTCTAGAACAAAAGGTCATGAAGCTCTGAGGGCTAGATTTATTTATTTTATTTAAATTTCTTATATACCGGCATTCGCGATGGGAGTCGCATCATGCCGGTTTACAAATAACAAGGTGTGACAACAGAATAAATACTTAATATTTTAAAAACATTAACAAGTGATAGAAGAATAAGGTAGCAGTTACAATAAAACAGGGATAAAATGCAACTTGGAATGAAGAGAAGGCAAAAGAGAGATTAACACTGAGATAACAAAAGAATGACCAAGGTAAATGAAACCAAGGTAAATAAAACCTGCCTCATTAAAAAAGAAAACATTATTGAATGAATACTCAAATATAGTAAGAACACAGAAAAAGAAAGACTATCACAATTTTTTATTTCTTTCTAGAATTTTTCCAGATCATTTTCTTGTAATCAGATGATGAATTATTAAACAATGCACAATAATGAATACTCAAATGATGGACAGGAAGCAAAAGGTTTAGAGTCACAGCACCTTGCTCAGATGCTTAAGTGAAAAATCATATCTATTAATTAACTTAAGAGGTACTAAAATGCTAAAGTATCAGAAGGTAAAAGATGGTTTAGAGATTTAGAAGGCCCAGCATTTTGATATACTTGATATAATAATAATGTTCCAAAAAAGGACCCCAAATAAAATAGGTTGACTGACTGCATGGGAGGCAGCATTCTGCTTTTATTTATTTTTTCACCATACTTAGGGGATCATAAAAGGGACTTTTCGCGTGCAATGCTAGATCAGGGAGGAGTCGGGGCATCGTCGGGGTGGACGCGGCGGAAACTTCGCTTGCGGCGAAAAGGTAAGAATCCTTTTCGCTGCCAGTAGCGCGCCCAATAGCACCACCTTTTACGATGGCGCTACTGGGGGCGGAAGCCGGCCTCTCGCTTCGCCCCCCGCCCCCCCTTACCGCCGTATTCTCTAAGTTCTGCGACCTTAGAAAATCGATAAAAAAATAGATGGAGAAGAAACATCAGGAAACATGTTTTCACAGAAAGGGTGGTAGAAACATGAAATGCCCTCCTGGTGGTGTGTTGGTGGCAAAAACAGTAAAACAGTTTAAGAGGGCATGGAATAAGCACAGAAGATCCTTAGTTGCTAAAAGTGGAGAGAACAGAAAGCTCACTCATAGTGCTGTACTTACCTGATTCCATAATGGATCTTGGGGCTACTAGAATATAAGCAAATAAGTTAATATGAAATATTAGAAGTCCTAACAGTAACACTGGCAGTCATGTGTGTTGTCTAATAGGCTGATAGTAGTCTACTATCAGTTGGGTTTGTCCTGCAGGCTGCAAGTTCTGTAATAACTAGAAGTGCTCATGAAAATTAAGGTATTCACATAGCCAGATTTATCTGACAGGATATTCAAGGGACCTGGGAGACTCACTACCAGTGGCAGCTTTTTAGATCATATTGGGATGGTATAATCAAACTAGCAGTTAGGTGTGTCTAGCAGGCTGTAAGTTCTTTAATTATCAAGAAGTCCTTGCAGAAACACAGTTGCTCATGTAAATAGGTCTGTCTGGGAGGCTACACAGGGGAACTAGGATGCCAGATGTTTGGACAATGGCCACTAGGGATGTGAATCGTGTCCTCGATCGTCTTAACGATCGATTTCGGCTGGGAGGGGGAGGGAATCGTATTGTTGCCGTTTGGAGGGGTAAAATATTGTGAAAAATCGTGAAAAATCGTGAAAAATCAAAAAAACGTAAAATCGCAAAACCGGCACATTAAAACCCCCTAAAACCCACCCCCGACCCTTTAAATTAAATCCCCCACCCTCCCGAACCCCCCCCCCCAAATGACTTAAATAACCTGCGGGTCCAGCGGCGGTCCGGAACGGCAGCGGTCCGGAACGGGCTCCTGCTACTGAATCTTGTTGTCTTCAGCCGGCGCCATTTTCCAAAATGGCGCCGAAAAATGGCGGCGGCCATAGACGAACACGATTGGACGGCAGGAGGTCCTTCCGGACCCCCGCTGGACTTTTGGCAAGTCTTGTGGGGGTCAGGAGGCCCCCCCCAAGCTGGCCAAAAGTTCCTGGAGGTCCAGCGGGGGTCAGGGAGCGATTTCCCGCCGCGAATCGTTTTCGTACGGAAAATGGCGCCGGCAGGAGATCGACTGCAGGAGGTCGTTCAGCGAGGCGCCGGAACCCTCGCTGAATGACCTCCTGCAGTCGATCTCCTGCCGGCGCCATTTTCCATTAGGAAAATGGCGCCGGCCATACGCGTATGGCCGGCGCCATTTTCCGTACGAAAACGATTCGCGGCGGGAAATCGCTCCCTGACCCCCGCTGGACCTCCAGGAACTTTTGGCCAGCTTGGGGGGGGCCTCCTGACCCCCACAAGACTTGCCAAAAGTCCAGCGGGGGTCCGGAAGGACCTCCTGCCGTCCAATAGTGTTCGTCTATGGCCGCCGCCATTTTTCGGCGCCATTTTGGAAAATGGCGCCGGCTGAAGACAACAAGATTCAGTAGCAGGAGCCCGTTCCGGACCGCTGCCGTTCCGGACCGCCGCTGGACCCGCAGGTTATTTAAGTCATTGGGGGGGGGGGGTTGGGGGGGGTGGGGGATTTAATTTAAAGGGTCGGGGGTGGGTTTTAGGGGGTTTTAGTGTGCCGGCTCACGATTCTAACGATTTATAACGATAAATCGTTAGAATCTCTATTGTATTGTGTTCCATAACGGTTTAAGACGATATTAAAATTATCGGACGATAATTTTAATCGTCCTAAAACGATTCACATCCCTAATGGCCACACGATTAATGGTGGCTATTTTGATCATTACAGAGCCTTGGAGTTAGGCATGGAAAAGATGGTTGCTTAAGGGAAATAAGTGGGGACCTTGTTTGCTTTACTATTCAAGATGGTGGAGAACAAAGGAGGAAGATAAAAACAACTATCAATGTTAAGGAAATATTTTGCATGTGGTCACATTTTTCCTTGCAGCTGGGATGTATCTTAGCAGTATGGACAGAATACCTGGGTAGACTGGATGGGCGGTTTGTCTTTTTCTGTTGTAATTTACTATGTTACAAAGTGAGACTTGTATCTTTCATGTGTTTGAATACATAACACTAGATAAAGCATTCAACATTTTTAAACATGAAATTAATAATATAAAAAAAGATTATAATTTTGAATTGGAATAGTAGATTAACAATTTAGAAGGATGTACATAGACTAAAGTGGGTAATTTCAAATTATAATATTGCCTTTAACATATTAGATACAAGTAATTAATGGATGCACAGGAATAGATTTCACCAACACTCCAATCACTGCATAATGATGTATGGCATCTTGTCACAGTCCACATTTGTTGCTGAAATGCTTAGCTCTTTATAACTTCAACATAAGCAAACAGGAAATTCTGGCTTCCCATCCTCCCCCGTCAACGTAACCCCCACAAAATACGGAACACACCAAAGATTGAATCTCATCAAGGCTGCAGTTTATTGCAGTAATGAACAACAGACCCAAGCCAAGCAATATACAAACTATCACTAGCCATGTTCAGACTGAAACATATCCCACACTGAGCAGCCTCAGGGTGTGCTGCCACAACCCAGCAGTCTGTCAACAGCAAATCGCGGCTTCCGAAGCTGCCTCAGCAGTTTACCACCATGGCCCATGACCTCTCTGCCACATCCCAGCAAGTGAGGCCATGAACTCGGCCATAGTCCTCACTTGGAACCACAGCTTCAACAAAACGGATTTACTTGCCCTTGGTACCTCAAAAGAGTCCTTGCTCCACATATGAATAACAAATTAAACCTGAAGTAAACCTAGGCTCGGGTCAACCACAATTGCAACATCAGAATACATAAAAGCAACAGAAAGCACAAGGGAAGGAGGGAGGGAAAGAAAGAAGGTAGCCAGAAAAGAAACACTCTGAGGGTGGGAGGTGAGCAGCAATTTTTAAGTGAGGTAAGGGCAGCAGAGCCTCATGGGATTAGACCAGTCAGGGGCTGCTCAAACCACTGCATGGTTTAAAAATTCCTACTAGGATGTAGAACCTTCGTAACTAGGCAATGAGACAAAAGCTGAGGGGGGAACAGGGGGAGCAAGGCCCACAGCCAATTTAATATCGGCAAACTGGGACTTCATCCTTTTGCCTTACATATATTACAACATGAGAAAATCTAATACAGAACATTTAAAAAAGAAGAAGAACAATGAAAATCATAAATTACAATGACAAATTAATGAGGGGAAGCCAATATTCCCATAACTCTTGGCAATAGGAACTGGTCGAAAACTGGAAGAAAAATCCGTGCAATAGGAAAGAGATGTTGAAGGTTCCAGCTGGCATTTTATTTTATTTTGTTTTTTTTATTTATTTATTCTGCTTATCCATTGCCCCATTTTAAAAGACTAAAGGCAATGTAGCATATCAACATGGCTTGAAACTTTTGGCAACCAATCAAACTGCAAGGATCTTCTTATAATTGTATAATTTAAACAAGTTTAAACAAACAGTGCCTTCAGATGGCATATGCTTGTAAAATTCTCTTTATGGCTGTTTGTGGAATCCAAAAGGTCCAGCTTCACTACTGCCCTTATGTCGAGGCATACTTGAATTGACACAGTTGAAGGAGACAATTTTTTTTGGAGGGGGGAGGGGATCACATGGGATGTGTCTCAATTCCGCAGTTAACAGTAATGTGCGGTTGTTCGGATATACTTGACCTATGTGGTGAAAGAGTCTAAATGTGAGTGTAAGCCAGTTGCATTTGCCAGTTCTATGTGTATTTTCCATGTGCCACCATTAGGACTGAAGGACATTAAACTTCGTATTTTTTCTTTCTAAAGACCCCCATTCTGAATACATATGATTTCTATATTACTCTTCTTCAACTTCTGGAATTTATTTCTCTGCTGTTTTTGAGCCAGAGAAAGTAAGTAAACATCCCTTCTGAGCTGATTGAGATTTTCCTCTAAACAAATCATTGTGTGTGGGTGACTAACACATGTGTAACCTTCTTTTGAAAGTGATAATACCTTTCAGGGCACACAAACTAATTTATTACTTTTTGGGGCTGCTCCAGTTAGTGTTTCTCCTTTGACTTGCACTCTGTCTCCCAAAGGCGGATTCTTTTGATGAGGGGAGACTCTATTCTATGGCCCAGACAGTGGTGTGATAATCCTTTATGTGTGTTGATAGCTGCAGCATCCCCTGGAGAGAGATGCTGGGACAAAATAGGCAGGGAAAGGCACTTGGTGTTAAATAATAATTTTACTGTTTGTTAAAGATCATCTTCCAATAAGTATGCAGTAGGGATGTGCATTTGTTTCATCCGTTTCATACGTTTCCTATACAAACTTGTAGTATGAAACATATGAAACGAATGCACATCTAATTGACATGTAATGGGAAACTTATGAAACGAATTAAAGAATGAAACGGATGCACATCCCTAGTATGCAGTTACAGTTGAATTTAGTACAAATAGGAGGTCTCATCTTGGGTAGGTGGCCTTTACTTCAGCATCCGGGTACAGCTTCCCATGGTGGTGGTAACTGTGCACAAAAGCTCTCTCAGCAGCCTATCGGGATTCCCATGACAGGGATCCCTTTCTAACACAAAAAGGTCCTACCTGAAGCTCCAGCTTCTTCCCGAACACCCAGCCCTGTGTCCTGGTCCCATATAGGTGGAGATCCGGATGGGGTCTCCAAGATATTATTTGATTCCTTTAGTTGTTCTGAAAGGTGACTCCTCTTGTTGAAAAGTCTTTAGATTCAGGAACCTGTTATTCCAGCCTGGCTGCCAGTGAGGAAGGATGGCTACAAAACCTCCTCACAACAAAAATAGAGAATATTTTCTTAGTCAAAAATCTTCCTAGACTGGTGTTCTGCTGTCACAGGTGCTTACCACATTCATGGTGTGAATGTGCTCACTGAATCTTCAACCCTTGTCCTCTGCATCCAGCCAGCAAGGATGACCTTCTTTAAGGGAGCAGGGTTTGAACATAGTCCCCTTCCAAAAACAGGTATATTCTGGCCTTCAAATACCTCACACAGCCAAGCCTGTGACAAGTGCTTGCCACATTCAGGGAGTGAATGGGCTCACTGGTCTTCAGTTCTGGAGTGGGAGTCCCGTACCGGTCCTGGCAAAAAGAACTTCCTCACTGCACCTAGACACTGAGGGACCCTCTGGCAGGGTGGGCACAGAGTGGGTCCTCTTCAAAAAGCAAAAGCCTAATGAGGCAGTGAGGTCTCACTAGGGAGGGGGAAGCATACATCCTTACTGTTCTGTGTCTGCCTGAACTAACCACCCCCTGAATCACAAAATAGCTGGCTTATAAAGGCAAGAGCAACCAATCCCTGCTCTCTAAGGTGGGAGGAGGGCAAGGGGGATGGAAGGCTCATGAGAGTTAAAATGTCTAGCTAGGACCTAGGGACATTCAGCTGTGGATTGGAGGGTCCAGCCACACGTGCTTCCTGCAGTTTAATTAGATTTTCATATCTTTTATCATTGTTTGGTACGTGGCTGATGTCACAGCCCCTTGTTCCTGTCCTTTTCCCCTTCTCTTCCCTCACAGAAGACTACTTCCCTCTCCCACCATTCTCTCTCTACATCCATCCTCCCACCCCACTCTCAACCCACTGCCTCTCCCACCTGTCTCTCTGCTGACGTCATCCACCTGCCTCTCTCTTCCATTTAATGCTGCAGATACTACCACTGCCACTTCCACCCTGGTTTCCATCCTGGCCTCGATCTTCTTTTTGCCCCTGTCTCTGCCATTGCTGGCCTCCAATAGGCTGATATTCTTACTGTCACTTCTACTACCATTATGCCAACTACCATGCACTGGTCTTGCTGCTGCTATATTGCTCCTATGCTGGCCCCCATTCATCTTGACATTACAGCCCCATCCCATCAGCACATCAAGGAGTGGGATGGCACACTTCTTTCATGGGAGCATGACAGCTAGACACCAGCTTTTATTATACAACTAGTAGGAAAGCCAATAAAAAATGACAGCATAAAACGGTCTTAAAACATGTAAACTCAGTTCTGTATTTATGTATTTATTTATTTTATTTAATTTAGGCATTTTTATATATATAGAAACATAGAAATGATGGCAGAAGAAGACCAAACGGCCCATCCAGTCTGCCCAGCAAGCTATATACTTTTTTTTTTTTCCACATACTTGTTACTCTTGGCTTTTAGTACCCTTTAGTTCCATTTCCCTTCCACCCCACCACCAATGCAGAGAGCACTGCTGGAGCTGCATCCAAGTGAATATCCAGCTTAATTAGGGGTAGTAACCGCCGCAATAAGCAAGCTACACTCATGCCTCTGTCCACCCAGACCATGCAATTCGGACCTTGTTGGCTGTTGTCCATATACAGATCCTCCTCTCTATACTCCCCCTGCCGTTGTATCAGAGAGCTATGCGTTGAAAGAGAAGTGTTAGACTTTCTCCCCTGCCGTTGAAGCAGAGTGCCATGCTGGATATGTATTGAATATATAACAACTAACCTCGTTGCCTTGTGCAATACCACTGCAACCAAATACATAACAAGGAAACTGCTCGTTATGAGGATTTTTGTGCGGGTGCCGGTCATGAGTTAACTCATGAGTTAACTCATGAGTTAACTACGAAAGATAGTAAGTACCTTTATAGCTTGGAGAGTGGGGTATTACCTTTTTAAATCATAATTAATCAGTTTTTGATAAGATTTAATGTTAGCGGTATTTTCAGGTCCATATGCAGACTCTGTTCCATCCCAGTTCCCGCGGCCCCTGAAGCAGGCAAACGCCGAAACATGGACCATGTCGGGCCGGCGGAATAGACCCAAGTCCAGCCGCAAAAAACTTCTGCACTAACAGAATATAAGTTTGGAAGGAGAAAAGAAGGTAAAGGGTCGGTCCGCAAGACGGTGGAACTGACGGGAGAATTGAGCAATGGACATAATAGTTAAAAAAGTAAAAAGAAAATTAATATAAAAATTGGTTTGAAAAAACAAATAAAGAATAAAATACGGTAGCCGGCCTAGGGGGGCAGTCAGAACACAAGGCTGCTTCAGGACCGGTTGGTTGGAGGGATATGTATTGAAAGCAAAGTATCGGCTTATTTGGTTTTGGGGAAGCAACCGCCGTAACAAGCAAGCCACATCTCGCTTTTTTGTGAATGCAAAACCTTTTTTTCTTCCACATTTACTCTTGCCGTTGAAGCCCAGAGCAACGCTGGAGTCTCACCAACCATGTGCATGTACATCGAACAAGGGCATTATCTCCAGGTAGTAGCCCTCATTCTCGCGAGCCACATTAACAATCAACAAATATTGAACAAGCCTAATAATTGGCAATACCTATAGCCTATGTCCTAACCGGTAAATTTACATACTCTTACCCACCCCTCTGTTTTGTTTTTTTTTTTGAGACGGCAGCCCTCCATCCTTCTGCTCCGTGAAGGTGGTATACCATTAGCATCCTGCTCCGTGAATGCCACTCCAGCCTTCCGCTCCGTGAAGGTGGAAAACTGACCACTGGCATCCCGCTCTGTGAATGCCTCTGTGGCTACTGCCGCTCCGTGCAGTGTTCTGCCGCCTCCTCCCACCCCTGGCCTTGCGGGCCAGGTTATTGCTTATGCCAGGCCTTCATTGGGCCACCCCCCATGCTTAGCATATATCCATCCCCACCTTTCCCCCTATGCAAAGTCCTTGGTGCTCCGCTCCTGCCCTTCCCTCCTATGCAGTGACAAATCTCCTTATGCACCGGTGAGGACTCTGCGTCCACTACTTTTCGTGGCTGTGACAACTCCCCCCCCACAAGTCCTATAATTTGGAAACATATTGTGTACACTTCATGTCAGTTTACACTATATCGATGGGCAGTCTTTAATGACATGTCCTAAAATCATTCAAATAAATAACCCTAAAAATAATAAAAAAGGTCTTCCTCTCTCGAAATAATACAGTGGTCTCCAACTGTACAGCTACATACAGAATTCACAAAATATCAAGCCATACCACTGTAAATTTTATACAAATACAAAAAATATCTTTATTAAATTATCAGTACATAACACAAAAGTGTGTGTGTGTATATATATATATATATATATAAAATAGCATAAATGTTATATTTATTGGTATAGAAAACCCCCCATAACCCTATACCAATAAATATAATATTTATGCTATTTTATGTCTCTCTATTTTGTTATATGTTGATGACAGTGATATAGGGAGTAGTACTTTAAATTGCCCTTTGTGGTGTTATATATATATATAAATACACACATGTGTTCAAAATACACATAATATACAATAATTCAAAATAATCATAATAATCCCAAAACACAAAGGGGCAGATTTTCAAAGGGTTACGCACATAATTTACGCGCATAACCCCGAGAAAGTGCCCCTGCGCGCACAGAGCCTATTTTGCATAGGCTTGGTGATGCGCACAAGCTCTGGGACGCGTGTATGACCTGGGGCTTTGAAAAAGGGGCAGGGTGGGGGCGTGGACAGGGCGCCAATCCGGGCGGATGATACAAAATTATTCAGAGTAGTTAAATCACAAGCAGACTGTGATACATTACAGGAGGACCTTGCAAGACTGGAAGATTGGACATCCAAATGGCAGATGAAATTTAAAGTGGGTAGTCAGCCAAAGCAGTGGTCAGGTTCCAGGAGACAGTCAGACTTGGTCGAATTCAGGCAGAGGTCAGTTCCAGGCAGTGTGCAGATATGGTCGTAGAAACAGGCAGAAGGTCAGAGGCAGGCAGCGATCAACGTAGTCAAGAACAGGCCAAGGTCAATACCGAGAAGACAGTCCGAGAGGTACTACCTGGGCAGACGAGGAGACAGAAGGACACTGGAACAGGAGGTAGCTGGAACAGAAGGACGCTTGAACAAGACTGGAACAAGGCTGGAACAAGACTGGAACACAGACTGGAACACATAGGCAAACTAGAAATCACGATGTGATCGACCCGATTGCCAAGCCAAGGAAGTGAGGGCAGGAGCTTCCTGTTATATTGTGCTCAATCAGGGCGCGCCGCGGAGCTGGGATCTGCCCCGGTCCTTTAAGGCGCTGGGCAGTCCGCGCATGCGCGCCTAGGGGCGGGCTGATGCCATGGAGGATACCGAGCCCCGCCATGAGGCCTGGCTGGAGGGAAAAGGCCTGTTGACCGCCGCCGCAGGATGCCGAGGCCTGGCTGTGCTTGCCACTGCTGCAGGGGAGGACGACCCAGGACCCCTGGAGGAGCTGGATAGGTGAGCAGGCCTGGGTGCAGGCCGAGCACGGACGGGACGTGCAACAGTACCCCCCACCTTCTAGGCCTCCCTCTCCTCGAGTAAGGCTTGTCTGGGTGTGCCCTATGGAAGGCCCTGAGGAGGTCCTTGTCCAGGATGTTCTGTTAGGGCTCCAGGAGTTCTCCTTGGCCCCATACCCCTCCCAAGAGAGTAGATACTCCCAGCGTCCTTGACGCTGACCGACATCAAGGACCTCTTTTACCTGGAGGGTATGATCTGGCTCGGTGAACACTTGTGGCGGAGGAGGATCTTTGCAGGAAGGCCAGGATAGCACGAGTGGCTTCACTAGGGAAACGTGGAAGGTATTGTGGATACCCATGGATCGCGGCAACTGTAGATGGTAGATGACTGCTTCCACTCTGCGTATGATGGGAAAAGGTCCAATGTATTTTGGTGCTAGATGATGTGAGGGGAGTCTCAGCCTAATGTGCTTGGTACTTAACCATACCTTTTGACTGGCTCTAAAGAGTGGAGCTGACCGTCTATGAGCGTCAGCGAACTTCTTTGAACGTTCTGCGGCTTGGGTGAGTCATTCTTTTACTTTGTTCCACACATTATGGATACTTTGCACCATGAACTGCGCTACTGGTGAAGGTACAGAGAGTGGTACAGGCAAGGGTAGTCATGATTAGCGTCCAAAAACCATAGAGAATGAGGAGACGTCTGTGGCGGCAGCAACATAAGAACATAAGAAAATGCCATACTGGGTCAGATCAAGGGTCCATCAAGCCCAGCATCCTGTTTCCAACAGTGGCCAATCCAGGCCATAAGAACCTGGCAAGATGTGTATTATGTGATCATTCGGCCCAGGGGAGTAGGTCAGCCCAATTGTCCTGCTGGTCATTTACATAAGATCTGAGAAAGGCCTTCAAGGTCCGGTTAGTTCTTTCGGCTTGACCATTCGCCTGAGAGTGGTATGCTGAGGTGAAACTTAGCTGAATGTTAAATTTTTGACATAAGGATCGCCAGTACTTCGTGGCGAACTGTGGACCTCTGTCTGATACAATTTCCTTAGGTAGCCCATGTAGGCGGAAGATATGTGTCAAGAACAGCTTGGCAAGTTCAGCGACCCATGGAAGGCTCTGGAGTGGGATGAAATGTTCCATCTTGGAAAAGCAGTCAATGATGACCCAGATGACAGTGTTGTTTTGAGATGGAGGAAGATCAGTGATGAAATCCATAGATATTCTGGCCCATGGTTCAGTGGGTGCTGGGAGTGGCTGAAGAAGTCTCATAAAATGCCTGCCGGTAGGTGGCTTTTGTTGTGCACATATTGGACATGAGTCCACATAGTTGCGAGAGTCTGTCACCATGCTGGGCCACCAGTAAAAACGCCTCAGCATTTCTAGGGTTCGTGCTTGACCGGGCTGTCCAGCTAGTTTTGAATCATGGGTCCAGCGGAGAATGCGTTCACGAAGTCAATGTGGGATGACTGTTTTACCTGCTGGTACTGTTGTAGTTTCTGCAAGGGACACACAGGCTGGATCAATGATGTGTCTTGGGATGTCTGGGGTGTCCTCAGGCTCGAGAGAGCGAGAGAGTGTATCTGCGCAAAGTTTTTTTTAGGCTGGTCGGTAGCGCAGCTCAAAGTTGAATCGCTCGAAGAATAATGCCCAGCGGGCTTGTCTAGGGTTTAACAATTGCGCCCCTTTGAGGTGCTCCAGATTTATTTATTTATTTTTGTTTTTATTTATTATTTTTATATACCGACATTCGATCTCAGTTGAGATTCTTGTGATTTGTGAATATAGTAAATTTGTGTTGGGCACCTTCCAGGCAAGCGCACCACTCCTGGAGTGCTAATTTGAAGGCTAGGAGTTCCCGATCATTGATGGTGTAGTTCTGCTCTGCAGGCGAAATTTTATGAGAATAAAAGGAGCATGGTACCAGTGTACCCTTGGAGGAGTACTGGCTTAGCACCGCGCACTGGCTCCGATAGAGGACGCGTCGACCTTGATGACAAATGGGCGGCTTGGATCAGGGTGTCGTGAACAGGGACCAGAGCAGAATGTTTCCTTTAACGCATGGAATCCTGATTGAGCTTGAGGGCTCCAAACCCAGAGATTGGTTCCCTTCTTGGTCATTGTGTTCAGTGGAGAGGCTAATGTAGAGTAGTTGGCTATAAACCTTCTATAATAATTCGTGAATCTAAGAAATCTTTGTAAGGCCAGGAGACCTACCTGCTGGGGCCAGTCATGAATACCCTGAAGTTTTTCGGGATCCATTATAAATCCTTGATTGGAAATAATGTACCCTAGGAATGGTAGACAATTCTGCTCGAAGATGCATTTCTCATGTTTTGCGTTAAGGTGATTATCTTGGAGGCGTTGTAGAATGGTTCTGACTTGGGAGCGATGGGACTTCATCTTTTGAGAATATCAGGATGTCATCTAAGTAACCACTACGAATGAGTAAAGGAGATCTCTGAGGATTTCATTCATCAGGAGTTGGAACACCGCAGGGGCATTGCAAAGGTCGAAAGGCATCACTATGTACTTGTAGTGGCCATCCCTGGTGTTAAACGAGGTCTTCCATATGTCCTTGGGCTGGATGCATATGAGGTTGTATGCTCCTCGCAGATCGAGCTTCGAGAAGATCTGGGCCCCTTGAAGATGGTCAAACAATTCGCTGATGAGAGGTAATGGGTAGCAATCTTTATGGGTGATGGCGTTTAGCCCTTGATAATCGATGCAAGGACGAAGTCCTCCATCCTTCTTCTTAACAAAGAAGAAGCCTGCTCCTGCCGGAGAGTCAGAAAGTCTAATGAATCCCTTCTCAAAGTTCTCTTTTATATATTTGGACATTGCCTGGATCTCGGGAAGCGAGTGTGGATAGGTCCTACCATTGGGAGTTATAGTACCGGGTAGAAGTTCGATAGGACAATTATACTTTCGGAGTGAAGGTAATGTGTCTGCTTTTTGTTTCAAAAAAATGTCCTCGAAGTCAGACTACGGAGTCAGTAGGCTGGCGAGAGTGGTGGTCTTCAGAACGGTTACTGCTGGAGATACTTGCTTCAAGCAGTGTTTCTGACACTGTGGGCCCCACTGAATCAGCTGGAAGGACTGCAATTCAAATTGGGGCCCATGAATTTGGAGCCAAGGGAGGCCCAGTATGACTGGGTGTGTTGAATGTTTTAAAACATATAGGGATATCTCTTCTTCGTGTAGGGTTCCCACGGTGAGATGGCCACCATGCAGTGCGTGATACATCCAGGGAGATATTCCCCTTGGATAGAGGCTATGCGAAGAGGAACTTCTAGGAGTTGTACTGGGATTTTCAGAAGGTTCACTATGTCATCCATTATGAAGCTGCCACTTGCTCCTGTATTGATGAGATCAGTGGTAGCGAAGGGTAGCAGGTAGTAGAAGTTGGGGGCCGGTGACAGTAACGCCGAAGCTTGGGACCCCCGCCGGGCTTAGGCCTTGAAGTTTTCTGGACAGACCAGAAAGGACTGCCTCAAGTGTCCGGAGGCGCCACAGTAAAGGCAGAGGCGTTGCTTCTTACGCCGAAGACGCTCTTTGGGAGACAACCGCCCACGGTTGACGTGCATCGGTTCTTCGTTGGAGGGAGGCGGTGCTGGGCGTTGAGCAGAAGGCTGGGGTGCTTTCACTTCATGATGCCTTTGCCTGAGGCGATGGTCAATTTTCCCAGCAAGGCAAATCAGGTCCTCTAGAGATATAGGAATCTCATGGACTGCAAGTTCGTCTTTGAGAGCAGGTGATAGACCCTCAAGGTAGAGTGCCCTAAGGCAATCCTCTTGCCATCCCAGTTCCGTTGCCATTGTCCGGAACTCCACCATGAACTCCGAAAGGGATCTGGAGCCTTGACAAAGGTGCAGTATGTGATGACCAGCAACTGCCTGATGACCAGGATCTTCAAAGGTCCGCTTGAAGGCAGTGATGAACTGAGACAATTGCATGAGGATGGAGTCAGAGTGCTCCCAAAGTGGAGAAGCCCTTGCCAGGGCCTTCCCCTCAAGGCAAGAGAGGATGAAGATTATCTTTGTTGATTCCTTCAGGAACAAGGAGGGCTGAAGGGCAAATTGCATGACGCACTGATTGAGGAAGCCTCGGCAGAGGCGTGGATCCCCACTGAAGCAAGGAGGTGCTGGCAGTGCCAATGATGCTCTCGGTAGCAGGGAAGAGGTTAGGCTCACTGGATTGGCCATTGCTGCATCCTGCATTTGAGAGCGGAGTTCCTCTACGGAGGAGGCTAGAATCTCTATGGCTCGTCATTGTTCTTGAATATTTGCAGCCAGACCCGGGATGGTCCATATGGCGGGAGACTCTGCCGAGTCCATGGCCTTGGCAACCTGTTGCGCCAGGAAGTGGACCCTTGGCCTAGTGCCGGATTTGTAGGCTCCCTGGTCAGACCCAGAGAGCGCCTGCCACCAGGAGGCAGAGCACAAGATGAGACAGAGGCTAGCTGGAGCTTTGCTGCTAGCAACCCGGGGTTCCCTCGGGTTGAGCCCTTGGTTACCCGGGCCGCCTGGTCTTAGGTGGGCCTCACAATGTTCAAAGGCTGAAATGGAAGCAGAGAACAGTTGCTTCTGACAGCTGCAATGATCGCAGCTTTTGAGAAACAAGGATCAGCTGTTCAGGGCATTGGGGAGAGACGCCGGTGGTGTCTTCAGCCACCAGCAGCCTCTCTTCTTCTTCAGCCACCGCCGGTGGCTGCTGCTGGCCCGCCGCCCCCACCCCCCCTTCCCCCGGGTGTGCCACTCTGTGCAAATGCATGGTAAGCACACCCGGTTGTTCTGGGCCTGCTGGTACTAGTCTGAGGACCTAGTCCTCTGTGCAAAGTAGCAGCAGCAGGAAAGCCAGAGATAGTCCTCCAAGCCATGTAGCAGCAGCAGTAGAAAAATCAGAGAAAAAAAGGAAGGTCCATTTCTAAAACCAAAGTTCCAGCCTCTTCCCTAAGTGAGGTGGCATGCAAGCAGCCCAATTGTCTATGTCAGCAATAAGCCATCATGGAGGAAATGGGTTGGTGTTCTACATCACTGTCCTGGGGTATGACGCAGGCAACATCAAAAGTGATGACATAGTGCATCAGGGAAATATTTGCCCTGGATAACCAGATCCTGCACATGGTGAAGAACAGAATATTTAAGTGGCTAATTCACTTCTTACACCTAATTACAAAGTGTCCTCCTGGACTAAATTCAATAGACATGTAATCCTCACTCTGTATTCTCAGTGGTATGCTTGGACGCAAGCACATCTGGCTAAGGTGAAGGGGAGTACCATCCATTTCATGAGTGACATATGGACCAGTCAAAAACAATATGTATGCTTATTTCTCCCTGTTGACACACTGGTAGCAGATGTCTGAAACAGGAAAAGCCAGCAGCTCTAGTAGAGCAGATTAGCATTGTATATGTGGGCAATGATAAACATACAGGTGATGGACATCAGCCATACCTTGGTCTATATCTTAGCAATAAGAAGCATGAAGGGCATAAAGAAAGGACTATTGTTTTTGGTTTTTGTTCTACAGACAGTGATGTAACATCAAAAAGGCAGTGGAAGAAGAAGGCTATAAGGGTATATGATGGTTTGTACATTTGCCGCACCTGACAGTAAGAGATGCCTAGAGGCTGGGGGCCAAGTAATATAGCAGTTGAGTCCTGAAGGAACTGATAGAGAAATGCAAGAAAATACAAGGTATTTTTACTGAAGTATGAAAGGTGGGCAGCTATCTGTGAGAAGCAGGAAGCAGTGGAAATGCCTCTGCACATGGTTATTCAGAATAAGGGTAAAATCTTACCTATCTCATGCTTCAGAGATTAGTGGAACAATGGACAGCCCTTCATGAGATGTCGCTGGAAACTGAGATAGCGGTGGATTGCCTTTGGAGCATCATGATTAGTTACCCATGACACAGATAGTACAAGAGGTTCTGAAGCACTTCAAGGATGCCCTGGGTGATCTAGGTTCCACAACACCCACAGTGAGGTCACCCCATAATCAATATCCTGGGGGAGAAGTTAGAGAGTTTACGATATGAATAAGGACTGACACTATGCTGCTTATGGAATACCTGCAACTATAACTGGAAAATAGGTTTAATCCCCTTACTCGCCAGGTTCCTTTCATGCTAGCTATACTTTGTGACTAAAGGCTGAGAAGGAGTACCTCCCTTTAGTCCAATTGTTTAATTACCTTGAAGAAGATGCAGGTGGCTAGCATTCAGAAATGGGAACACCAGAAGCAGAGGAATGGTGATCACTCCAGAAAGTATTATTAGCATGAACATCTACCTTATCAGCTACTAATCCTCCCCCATTTTTATTCATCACCCTTCATGTCCACCACAAAATGGTCTCTCATGACACAGGCATTAGCTACAGCAGTTGGCCGCAGAGACCATCATCCCTCCTCATCACAAGATTCCCCTGCAGAAATTTCAGTCATTCACTATCTTGCAGAACGCATTGAGTACATGGGCACAGATGCAATGACATACTGGACACACAAAGCCATGGTCTAGCCAGAGCTGGCCAAGGTGGCCTAGCATTTCCTTTTCTGCATGCCATCCAGTGTGTCTAGTGAATGGGTATTCTCAGTGGCAGAGGATACTGTGAGCTCACATCATTCATGATTTCTGCCAGAGTTGGTGGAAAAGTTGGACTTCCTTAAAATATTATTCCAGTGTTACAATATACGCTATACAATTCACAGTGCTCATTGTTTTCAATTTTATAATTATTCTCTATAAATATCCCAAATATTTTTATAATTGTATATATACACATACTCACTTTTCTTTAAGGACAATACCCATATCCCAATACCTAACCAAACAAATAGCACTGCCTATTTAGTCTCTTTCTAGCAGTACTACACTGGAGTAGGCACACTAACATATACTTTCTACATGAAAGGGAAAAACCTCAGACAGCACTAGCACAAAGATCTCTTTTTCTCTCAGTGCTTCATGTGCAATTATCTCGCTGCCATTACTGGGAAAAAAAAAAACAAACCCTTTGAATCGTGTTACTACTGTAACTTCATTTATTATCAAATTTTATTATCATCCTGATATTTGTGATTTCACTTCACTACAAAGTACAGGTGCAACGTGCGACGATTATAAATCTCAATCGATGTGCAAATCGGTTGTTTCCTTTATATTCAGCACCCAGTACTTATCTGTAAACACAGTACATACCTGTTTTTCCCTTTCTCTGAGAAAATATGTATTAGTGTGACTATTCAAATGCTGGTGCTTCTAGGAGACTAAATAGGACAGTACTATCTGTATGGTTAAGTATTGGGATATATGTGTGGTCCTTAAAGAAAAGTATATATATGTATACATTAATAAAAATATTTGGGATATTTAAAGAGAATAATTACAAAATTGGTCCCAGTGAGCATTGTTAATTGTAGAGAGTACTTCCTTAAAATAAGCCTACACTGCACCAGTGCCCTCACATTTTGCCCTTGGTCCTTGCTACATTTTTTCTAGTTGTCACTCTTGCTCCTGCATTAAAATGCAGGAGCAAGAGCAAATGCAAATGCAAAAGCCCAGGTACGGATTTAAACATGGTGGCAGGTATTTTATAAAGATTCTGCTCACTCCACTGATGAAAATACTTCTACGCATACTTGCTGTCGCCACCAGTTCATCTTGACCCTCCAGTGGTTAGAGCAGCGGGCTACGAGCCAGGAGACCAGAGTTCAAATCCCACTGCTTCTCCTTGTGATCTTGGGCAAGTCACTTTACCCTCCATTGCCTCAGGTGCAAACTTAGATTGTAAACCCTCTGAGGATAGGAAAATACCTACCGTACCTGAATGTAATCCGCTTTGAAGCACTGAAAGAAGTGTGAAAAGTGGAATATTAAAAAAAAAAAAAAGATTCCAACCCCCCCCCCCCCCCCCCCCCCACCACCACTTAACTAATAACTCCCACCCAAAATTCTAGACAAACGTCAAGTGCAGTTTCACTTCTTTGACTAAATTAGCAGGTGTAAAAGTGTATGCACAAGTTTGATAATATATGCACAAATACCACTTGGATTGTGAGCCATTTGGGGACAGGAAATACCTACTGTACCTGCATACTATGAAAAAACATGAGCTAAATAAATAATAATAATTATTATTATAAAATAGCAACTTCTATACATACAATCAAATCCTGCCGCAGAATGCCCTAATCCTCCTCTTTTTCCCTGCAGAACTCAACAAGTATGCATGTACTCATGATGTTTCCAGAATAACATATATATGTGTGCACATGCTACTTACACACATATATGCATGGAAACCTTTTGAAAATCAACTCCTGTGTATTCAAGGCTCTCTGTCCAAGACTGATCTGATGCAATGCAGGAGTTAACAAATGAGTGCATGCCCCAGAAAGTAGCTCAGACTCTTTTCTCCTCCTCTTCAACTGACACATTTCTGGCTTCTACAGCATGCTGCTGCTGAGGTTTAGTGTGTAAGAACTGTTTCACCGGCTGCAGTACTACAAATGTTTATGGAAAGTTGTCTAGACCTCATTATTCATGCCATATGGAAATTTCCAGCAATCGGAGGTTCCTGGGGATGTGCTGAAATTGAGGCTAGATAGGGCCTATCCTCTACTACAGGATGGGTCAGTGGTCCTCGTCTATAAATGGGACTCCTCGAGTCACTGGGAGTAGTTGTCGATAAAAGGACTGCAGCTCAGCTAGCTCCAGGAAGGGAAGGGGGTTTTGCTTTTATTTTTCATTAGGGAGGTGTTCATTTCTCATGAAGTCCTAGCCTGCAGAGCTCTGGAAGGCATTTGCATATGTATCTCAGGGGCAGGACATCTTGACTGGTAGGCTAAAGACATGAATCATACTTTCCAAGAGGGAGAGGAGGACTTCTGATTTCTAAAAAGAAGTTTGCAGGGAAAGGAAGCCTAAAGGGAGCAAGAGGAGGTTTCATTGTTGCTACTCAGTTTCTCAAGTGGCATGGTAACTTGGTTTTTTTTTGTTTTGTTTTGTTTTTTTGTTTATTTGTATTGATAGACTGTTAAAGTTTTAAAATTATTTTTCATTTGTTTTGTACTGCCAAGCGTTTTCTTATATCTTCAGTAAAAGTTACTCTTGTTGTAATTATATCTAGTTGTGGCCATTGTGTTTTTGAGAGACTGTGTAAGTGACCCTCCTGGGCCTTACAGCTCTGCTTCCATCCCTCCCCCCCCCCCTCCCCTCAATGGAAGAACCTAATCCAGAGTTGCAGTCAGGTTTTTTCTCAACTCTGTGGCATCTGAAGGTGACCCCTTTGTCTGTTTCAGGAAATGCCCTGAGAAAGGCGAGTTACACTTATGTCCCTCTGCATCCCTGCAGAGGTAAAAAGCACAGCTGGAATAAGGGAAGAAGTGGAACGCAAAGGCCTGCAGAGAATAACCAGCATACACAGACACACACACACTCATACAGGCACACACAAAAGTAATGGAGACGAGAATGGAAAAAAATCTGAGAGAAATTAAGATGGGAGGACAAATAATAGGAAGGGGAGGGGGCAGGATGAAAAAAAAGAAAATAGGATGGAAAGAAAAAAAAAAAACCAAGATGATTAGGGCTGTGTGAACAAGTTTGTTGGAGAAGAGATTCTGGCAAGTAGTAACCTGGTTCATGCCTGTAAAAACATAGATTTGCTGGATTTCACAACAAAATATCTGCAGTATTTTTTTTCCTAAAAATGCTGCTGTTTTAGCAAAATGTTGCTGCAGATTGGTAAAACATTTGCTATGGATTTGCTTCATTAGCAAATGTTTCATTAATCCATGGTGAATTTTGCTGCAGTTCTGCTATTGTTAAGAAGATATTTGTTTGGGAATACATTCATGATGCAAGGTTTTGTAGAATTTTTGTGTGTTTTCTTGCAAATCATATTTTACCAGGCTGACACATGCTTAAACATGAGAATGGATTAGCTGAGTTAAATTCACCAGCAACCAGAAAGACTTCATTAGCATGCATAATTCTTTTACTCAAGAAAATCTTGTAGTTTAAGTAACTATGTTGAGCATTTTCCTTGATTTTTGTAACTGATAAATTGATAGGGTAAAGAGTTGCATTAGTTGATTTCTGGCTAATTTCTTCATTTGATGGTTAAGATAGCTAATGATATGTAACTGTTAAACAATCATGCCCATTTGAATTTTAATTAGTTGCCAATAAATTTTAATGGTGCCTTCCTAAATGTTGAAGATTAAGAAAAGTGGAAGCTACACAAAAGCATGTTGGCACAAGATAATCTGAAATGCTAGCAAGTTGTTTGTAGGTTATGTGCCAGAACATTCTGTTTACTGTATGTATAATGTCAGTCTACTCTGATTTCATTTGTTAGCATGTGTGTTTTATTATTGCACTGTGTGTGCTGCATCATCTTCATGGTTCATGGCACAGTATGACTGCTGCTAGACACGTGTGAGCTTTTTCAAAACAGGCTCATCAAAAGATCTGACAAACCTGGAAACTTTTAAGGTTCATCAAACTTTTATGAAGAAATTCAAAGCAGATTTGAACATTTTACATCAAGTGTTTCAAAAAGAAATTCCACCCAAAACTAAAGAGGTCTAGTTTTTGGGACACGTGTGCGTGTCCACAGTCCATGCATATGAATGGATTCCGAAAACCCACGTCAGAGTCCTCATGTTCTCCTTCACAGATTCTGAAAATTTGACATGGATATACATCACCAAAAATAAATATTAGGGCACACACACACACACACACACACACATAAAGACACAAAGATATAGCAATCTTATAATCCTTATTATCCTTCAAAATGTAGGATAAAACCTCAAAGCCAGATTTCCTTGGATTGAGGATCCACTTTGAGGTCTATTTGCTAACAAAGCACTTTATCACATACTGGTAAATAGGCCCTTTAATAACAGTACCTCTGTTGCATTGTCACACTCTTCAACCAAGCTGGGCACCTAGTCATCTATGGCATGTGCAGTGTATATATATATATATATATATATATATATATGTGTGTGTGTAGTACATATTATCATTCATTTCTATAAAAGCAGTTCAATTAATTTGGATTACACATTTCAGATAAATAAAAGTATTTAGTTAACAAATGATTTCACTGTGATGTTTATGGAAATCATGGTATGAATAACTTTTTTCTGGAGGCACCACGTCAGCCAGTAGTTTATCTTTATTGAATAATATGTTAGGAACTATAATGCTCTTCACTCCTCCCAGGGAACTAAAAATCTAATGAATGCATTGCACAGAAACATTCATGTATACCACAAAGTGTTCCTAACTGGTTTTTAAGTATCTTTAGAGACTCCACTGTTCATGAAAGCTGAGTGTGTTATTTGTGGACTTGCATGAAAGCAATAATTGACTTCTTATAGGTGCAGTCTATTTTTTATCCACTAATACATTTTAATCTCAGAGCAAAGCTATTAAAGTACTACGATTCCAGAACAGAGCATTTCAGATTGATTTTGCTTCTGTTTCAGGAATATATTATGGCAGATCAATCACACATATTGAGGTACACAGTATGTTGACAGGAGCTGGAGGTGATGGTGTTTGATGTGTCTGATGGGAACTCTGCACATTTAGAGGGATGGTGGTGATTGACTGCTACTTCAACTAATTGATACAGCATTTGGTTTGTCAGATGCTCTCATCTTCATCAAAATCAAAATATGCGGTTTCTCTTATCATACAAAGACCAGGATTATATTTTCTGGCCAAAGCCTGCTATAGGTAATCATACTATATTCTCATTATTTGCCCTCATGCCATGTTATAATTACATTCCATTCCAGTTAAACATTTCCTGTCCGAAAGGCTCTGCTCCTTGTTATTTGAAAGAAAGATGTCTCCCAGGTCCGTTTGGTTTTTTTTTTTTTTTAATATGTTTCAATATAGTTAAAGAGATACAATGAGAAAAGAAGAATGGAACGAAAATGGCCAAAGATGAGCCTTGAGTTATTTCCACAGCTGGAGGTGACCTAGCTGGAGTAGGCAGGCTTTCACTGATGAATCAGCTTGTACATGATACAAAACATCTGTTACACTGGGAAACAAACAACAATGTGCCTTTGAAGTCAATGTTTTGATGGGAATTGTTTGTAATGCTGGTGAAGGATGCACTTGTCTGTGGCCAGATGTACTTATGCTGAGCATTGCGTGAACTAAAGGTCAACAAGCAAGAAGTAAATTATCCCATTTTATTGGCTTAGCTTAATGCACTTTAGCTGGTCACAAATGAATTACTTTATTCTAATAAAAAGGTGTCACCCATAGCTTGTCTGTTGACCTTTATTTCTACATATACAAAAGGAATAGCATGGCAACCACGCTACTTTGCCGATGAACTACACAAAAATGTTCATAGATGATTACATTAGTCAAAGAAGGGCTTACTGTCACTGCAGTTTTTTACTTTTCTGTTTTTAATAACATTTGGAAAAAAAGAAAATGAATTACTTGTTTTTGTTGCTTTAAATGTACCTTTTTAGTATAATTTCAGTTGAGAAACTAAAAGTTTAGAAATTGTTTTCGCACTATAGCTATTACTCCATCAATATGTTAAATTCTGATTATTACCTACTTTTTAAAATCAAAACATAACATTTTACTGCTGTTAGGATTTGTGGACCCTTGGCCCGAGGTGCGGTTGTTGCTACCTGAGGGGTTGGGCCCCACAGGTCCCCACCATCGGGAGGTGAGGCTGGCCGGGAACAGAGGCAAGCTGGAACTTCACCTGTGCCGAGCCTCGTTCCCCGCAGGTTGAGCCCTTGGGTGTCGGGGCCGGTAGGACTTAGGAGCACCCCTGTGTGGCTGGTCCCAGAGAGAGTAGATGGCTGGGTGCAGAGAGTGTCAGTGAGGTTAGGTATAGTCCAAGACCGAGGTACTCTCGGAGGAAGAGGAAGCCTCAAGAGGTGAAAGGCCACTGCAGTTCAAAGACAGTAGAGCAGGACCACGTGGGAGTGGCCCTGAGGAGAGGAAGTGCAGAATCAGAGGCTTGTATAGTGGTATGCTGAAGCAGAGCTGGAGCAGGGGATCCGCTGTAGCAGGTATGAGTAGAGCAGTAGCACAGAGGGACTGCCTGAGGAACGGCAGTGCAGTAACAGGGCCTCGTGATATAGAAGCGCTGAGAGGTGCCCCGAGGAGCGGGTGCACAGAGACACAGTCCAGTAATGTCGAAGCGCTGAGCCAGGCCCTGAGGAGCGGAAAGCGCCGAGACAGGATACCAACGAGAAGCTCAGGGATCCGTAGAGCAGGAACAACAGGTCCAGAGTACTGGAGCAAGCACCAGAAAAGAACCAGGGAACTCGTTGCCAAGTCGGTTAGTGGTGGCTGGAGGAAGTCCTTAAATATCCCGGGCTGGTGATGTCATCAGCCGGGGACGAGCCTGAAGTTCCCACCATTGGCCCTTTAAAGGGAGGACGGATGGTGCGCGCGCACCTAGGGAGGCCCAGGGTCGGAACGCTGGTCAGCGGCGTCCCAGCTGCCTTGTGGAGCACAGGGAGCCAGGAGGAACATGAGTTGAGCTGGCCGCAGGGCGGCCGCAGCCGGCGGCCATAACAACTGCTGAGGTCATTTGAGGGAAGAGTAAGTGTTCAGTATTCTTAGCATGCATATATGCATAAGCAAACCATGGAGCTTTTGAGGGTTCTTTGTCCTAAGATTACTGGATTAGCTAAGGAGTAAGCAGGGGGTCACACAGCATTTTCTGGTCTACAGTGTGGGGTTAATATTCAAAACTGGCTGGTTAAGTAACTTACTGGGTCATTTATCATTTTGTAGATGCGTTAAATAATAGAGATGTGATTCATCCAAACCTTTTGGTTCGGCCTTCGTTATCGGCCCACCGCGGGAAATTTCGTTTTCCTGCAGTTCAGGCCGAATTAATTTTGTGTGCCCCTGAAATGATGCCCAAAACCCGCCCCAACCCTTCAGATTTAAAAAAAAACAAACCCCAAATCCACCCCAACCCTTCAAATTTAATTAATTGCAACCCCCCCAAGACTTGCCCGACCCCCCCTCCCCAAGACTTACCGAAAGTCCCTGGTGGTCCAGCGGGGTCCCAGGAGCAATCTCCCCCTCTTGGGCCGTCGGCTGCCAGTAATCAAAATGGCGCCGATGGCCCTTTGCCCTTACCATGTGACAGGGCTATTGGTGCCATTGGCCGGCCTCTGTCACATGATAGGAGCAATGGATGGCCGGCGCCATCTTAAAAAACATCAAAATAATATTGTGCTTCCATTATTGCAGCCTCTATATTGTGAAACAGAACTATATGAAAGGAATAAGGACTTCTGATTATTAATGGAAATAAATAGTCACAATAGCTTGTCTTCTGCAAGTTATACATTGGAAGGTCCAGCGATCCTCACTGACCATGCAAATATGAAAGCCAGAACAAAAGTGCACTTAAAGAAAATCTACTCACAATTAGAGACCATGAAAACTTCCAGGAGAATACAATCAATAAGAAAAATATTTGTATCTGCTTCACATACTAAAATTAACATCTCCAAGAATGCAAATGAAGAAATGTCATACATAATGAGGCTTTTGTGGCCACATAGTAAATAGCATGATATTCTCTTCCTACATGCTGTTTACCAAGTGATCGCTAACAACCCAAAATTTAACATCTGCCTCAATCCAAGTTTTAACTCATTCTTGTCCTAGGTCAGGAGCCATGCAACAGAGTCTATTCTAGAACTTTGTAATCATAAGCCCTGAATCCAGACACTAGGTATGACTCTTAAGCAATTATTATGATTGTATCCTCCCGGGGGACTGTGGGTGCTGCCTCCACAGCATCCCGAGCCCTAGTTGACTCAGGGAGCAGATGACCCAACTCAGCCACTGGACTAGTCCTTTTCAGGAATTATTGCACATATACACATATACCACAAATATGTCTTAAATATGATCTTAAAGCATTGTTCCACCTCTCACAATCTACAAGTCACAGAAGTTTCATAGTGTATTGCATGATCATTTCTGTCCTTGATGTGGTTGGTCTAGCCAAAGGGCAGTACAGTTGTATCCACACTCTCTAACTATTCACAACAGCAGGGGGCCTCCTTCTTTGGGTGAGGTGACTTTAGTCAGAAAGACTCCTATTCCATCCCTTGGAATGTAAAAAAATAGCTTTCACAGGGCTCTATCTGGGGTATGGTCAGCCCTCATCCCTCTATGACAGGGGAGACTTGGAGAAGAGGCAGGGAATAACAGAGAGAGAGGAGGAACAGGTGGCAGAGGAGAACCTCGACACACTTGACCACTTCCAAAATAAATTTGCCTTTATTTCCCCAAGGAAAATCTATTTCCCAGTAATATGTTTTTGATATCCTTGATATTGCTAGTGTGGCCAAAGATTTCCCTAGACTAGAGGCTGAACAATAGTCTGAGACCCAAAGGTTCTCCTGAGTTCACAAGCAGTTTTGGTTTGAGTACTGAGTTCTTTTCTGTCAGCTTTGAGGCTCTAGTAGACTGTGGTTAAGTCACTGCAGTGCCTACACTACAGAGTCATCATGGTGGGGGAGGGAGGGGAAATATGAGAGATCTTTCTGGGTCAGGGAGCCAAATTATTCTCTGATTCATTCCCTTCCATGCTCTTTTTCTCCCCATCCATAATCTCTAATACTGTTCTTTGAACACACTTACTTCAGTGTAGAAATGAGCGGCAGAGGGTAGCGATCCTTGAGAGTTATGGAGTTTAGGCCACGGTAGTTGATGCATGGCCAGAGGCTACCATCCTTCTTCCCGACAAAAAAGAATCCTGCCCCTGCCGAAGATATAGAACGGCGTATAAAGCCCTTGTTGAGGTTTTCGTGGATGTACTCCGTCATGGCTCTAATCTTGGCAGGGGTTAATAGTTGGTACGACCGCGGGGGGGGGGGGGGTGCTCGGGCTCCGAATCAGGCAGCAGGTTGATGGCACAATCAAAAGTGTGATGAGGAGGCAGCGTATTTGCGGCATCTTTGGAGATGAGGCAGTAGATCAGGTAACCGGGGTAGTCACAGTGGTGCAGCAGAGGGGCGTGACTAGTTCTAGTCACCTGGAGCGGCATGCAGGACCCCAACTGGAAAGCTGCATCGTACACTAGTCGAAACTGGAGGTGTGTTTCCGAAGCCAGGGTAGCCCTAGGACTATCGGCTATATGGCTCGGTCCAGAACATGGAAGGAGAGAAGCTTACATGAAGGGCCCCGGTCCGGACTGTGAGCGGGTCGGTGGTCAAAGTTACCCGACCAGGCAAGGGATCCCCTTGGATAGAGGAGAGCACCAGAGACACAGGTGAACAGTTGATAGGGATGCGCAGGTGTTCCATGAATTGTTTCATAATGAAATTTCCTCCAGTCCCAGAGTCCACCAGGCTAAAGTGTGGAAATTCTGGTTGCCCACTGTGAAGGATATAGGCAAGGTGAGTGGTGACATGAGACCTAGGATGAGCCCTCTGGTGGGACCTAGGTCCGGGAGTTTCCCGGCCTTACTGGACAAGTGGCTAGGAGGTGGCCTGCCTCCCCGCAATAGAGGCAGAGGCCAGACCGCCAGCGTCAAAGATGTTCTTTAGTAAAGAGCTTCCCGCGGCCCAGTTTCATGGGTTCTTCGCCGGATGCCCCAGAGGCATTGTTGGGCGAAGGTGAACGCTGGGGACGCTGCTGGGATGAGGCTTGTCTCTTGGAGAACTGTACTTCGCGGGAACGTTCTTGAAGGCACCGGTCAATGCGTCCCATCAGGTCAGTGAGCGAGTCTAAGGAGCCTGGCAACTCGCATGCTCTGAGTTCATCCTTTATCCTGGGGCTTAGACCTTCGAGGAAGATAGCCCGTAGGCAATCGGCATCCCAGTGGAGTTCGGAAGAGAGGGTCCGGAACTGAATAACATAATCAGCCAGGGGTCGGGAACCTTGGTGCAAGTGGAGAAAGGTGGATCTGGGAGGGTCATCAAAGACCATGCGGAAGAGGGACAAGAAGCTGGGCAGGTCCTGTAGAACTGGATCCGCGAGTTCCCACAGTGGTGATGCCCAGGCCAGCGCTCTCCCATCCAAAAGGGAGAGGATGTAGGTGGTCTTGGTTATGTCTTTCGGAAAGAGGGCAGGTTGTAGGCAAAAGTACATATTGCACTGATTCAAGAAGCCACGGCACAGCTGGGGATCTCCTGACTAGCACAGAGGTGCAGGCAAAGGAATCACCGGCTAGTGAACTGGCAAAGGAGCCGCCGGGATGGCCGTGGAGGCTCCGGAATCAAAGCAGAGACTTAGATTTTCTATTGCCGAGGCCAAGGTGGCCAAAGCCTTTTGTTGTTCCACGATTTTTTGGGCCAGGCCTGGAATGGCCTGAATTGCAGAAGCCTCTGCCTGGGTCCATGGACTTGGCAACCTGTTGTGACCACGACGTAGGTTGTGGACCCTTGGCCTGAACCGGAATTGTCATCACCTGGGCAGAAGCCCCACTGCAGGTTCCCAGCGTCAGGAGGCAAGGCTGATGGACGACAGGGGCCGAAGGTAGAAGCTTCACCAATACCAACCCCGTTCCCCACAGGTTGAGCCCTTGGGTTCCGGGGTGCCAGCTGGACTTAGGTGGGCCCCTGTGATGAAGCTCTAACGAGACTATCCAAAGTCTTAGTATGGCAGCAAGCAGGAGGTGTGTGGTCCGATCCGAAGTCCAAGGCAGGTGAGAAACAAGGCCGTGTAGTCCGATCCGAAGTCCAGGGCAGGCGGCAAACAAGAGGCGTGTAGTCCGATCCAAGTCCAGGGCGGCAAGCAAACAAGAGGTGTGAAGTCCAGTCCGAAGTCAAAGCCAGGAAGATCTATCCGAGGGAGAAGAAGGAGAAGGAAGTGGAAACAGGGCTGGGAGACAGGAGCAGGTACAAGGAAGACAGGAACCGGATCTCTGGAATCAGGAACGGGAACTCAGGAAGCAGGAACGCAGGAACAAGCACGGCACCAGTAACGAAACCAAGCAGACCTGTTGCCAAGTGAAGAGTGGCTGGGGAAGCTTCCTTAAATAGGCGGTGAGCCCTGACATCAGCTAGGGGCCAGGCTTGGTTTTCCTGCCACAGCCCCGTTTAAGAGGCGGGATCTCGGCGCTCGCGCGAGCTAGGGGACACCCAGAGGAATCGGGGCCGGCGGCGTCTGAGCTCTGCACAGATGCAGGATGGCCTGGGGTATGATGGCAGTAGCTTGCCGCCGCGGCATGGATCCCTGGGGATGCCCAAACAGGCGGACCGCGGGTAAGGGGCCCACAAGTAAGGGGACCGCGGATAAGAGGCCCGCGGCCCATTAGTGCCAGCGGCACTAACAGTGGATTGAATAGAGTTCCATTCAACAGAGAAAGTCCTATCTGAAAGATAAGAAAATAACCATTTTAATGGCACATTACTGAGACCTAACTCCATTAGGCAAGAAATGAATAAGGAATGATTGACGGTGTCAAGGCTGCACTCATTTCCAATAGTTTTCCCTTGTCCAACCTCTGACTGATGTCATTAAGCACTGAGGTAAGGACTGTTTCTGTACTGTAACCCTTATGGAATCCAGAATGTCTTGGATGAAGAACAAGTGTTTTTTCCAGGAAGGAAGAAAGTTGAAGAAGTACCGCTTTTAGAATGACTTTGGAGAAAAAAAGAGAGCTTGAAACTGGTCTGTAGTTTCCCTAAGATAATGGATCAAGGATGTGCTTTTTTAGGACTGAGAGAACTTTAGTGATTTTGAGGCTATGTGGAAATTGTCCTTGTTCTAAACTGGAATTAATAATTTCTGCTAAAAATGCAGTAATCCCAGCTCAGGATTTATAAGCAGTGAGGGAGGGAGAGGATCTAGGGATGAATTTGAAGAGGCTGGTATTGAGACTTTGTTAAATAGAGACAATTTACTAGTGGCAACAAAAGAGATTTTGGAGAACTTTATGGAATCTAAGGAAGAGAAGGTGATAAATTTACTAAGGTTAGGACATAAACTTGCCTGAATATTTGAAATTTTAGTCTGGAATGCAAAGGCAAAACCCTCAGCTATTAAAACAGAAATATCGGGGCAAGTGGTCTATCTTGCTGTGCCAGAAATGTGTCAGTATTTTATCTGCTTTGCATATCTAGTGTGTCCATACACCCAACTAACGGGTCGATACTGTAACATGCAGTTGAAGATTTCCCATCTGTAACGTGCTGTGAGCGCACAATTCGGATGCGTAAGGCGATCCAGCGATACAGTCTCCAGTTTCACGCGTCCTTAGCGCTTCTTAAAACAGACGCATAACCCTTTCTGCACCCAGCATGTATATGATATGTAAATGAACGAATTAGCTGTATAATGAAGGAATTAGCTATTCCCCTCCGATACTGTGACGCGCGCTCAGATTATCTCCTTTGTAACCCGCCATTTTGCCGCGTCCTTAACCTGTTAGTTTACCGCCTACCCTCTACTTGGTGTTAGTGTGGTGTTCGAAAATTAAAACGGGAATAAAGTGTAAAAATTGGGGTAAAACCAAAGGGAGTAAAGTGTAAAAATCCATGGACGACCTCCATATTAACATTGCAGCGTAAGTTGTTTATATATATGTATAAATACCTGTCACTTTCCTTTCACTTTCCGAATCCCCCAGGCGTGCGGTCATCGAGGCGGCGGCGGAGCGGCGGGCGGATGGGCGCCCGTTCATCCAGGCGGCGGCGGCGGGGGTGGGAGCCGGCGGGCGGGTGGGCGCGCGTTGGATCCAGACGGCGGCGGGAGCCAGCGGGCGGGTGGGCGCGCATTGGATCCAGGCGGGCAGCGGGATCCGGCGGACGGGTGGGCGCCCGTTCATCCAGGCGGCGGCGGCAGGAGCCGGCAGGAGGGTGGGCGCGCGTTGGATCCAGGCGGCGGTGGGAGCCGGCGGGCGGGTGGGCGCGTGTTCGATCCAGGCCGCGGCCGGAGCGGGCGGGTGGGCGTGCATTCATCCAGGCAGAGGGAGCCGGCGGCGAAAGCGGCCTCCGGAGGCGTGATGTCACGATGCTTGTCGTCACGGCATGTGACTGCCTTGAGCGCCGAAATCGCACGGGCATTTATTTCACTGCCGGCGGGGGCCGTGCATTCATCCAGGCAGAGGGAGCCGCGGCGAAGCGGCCTCCGGAGGCCGCTTTCGCCTGCCGGCTCCCTCTGCCTGGATGAATGTACGCCGACCCCGGCCGCGGCCTAGATCGAACACGCGCCCAACCGCCCGCCGGCTCCCACCACCGCCTGGATCCAACCCCATATTCTAGAGCCTCCTTTCCATTGAAAGGAACTTGCTTCCTGTGCATTGAAATCTTAGAGGTATTTAAATGTCTCTTAACATATCTCCCCTATCTTGTCTTTCCTCTAGGCTATACATGTTTAGATCTTTAAGTCTGTCCCCATGTGCTTTAGAACAAAGACCACTGACCATTTTAATAGCCACCTCCTCAATCTGTTTTCACCTTACAGTCCTTCCCCAGGTGTTTTTCCCTTTGCTATTTCTTCCTTAGTCCCTTCTCTCCGTTCTCACTCCCCGTTCCTTTTTCACTTTACTCTCTCTCACTCCTTTCTGTTCACTCCTTGATTCTCTACTTTTTGTATTTATTTTCATTTATAAACCACAATATTCATAACATTCTCAAAGTAGTGGACATCATACAAAACAGATAAAATGCTATATAAAGCAGTATAACAGTGAAAAAGATAGGCTTTTCTCTGTTATTCAAGCTTAGCTGAAAACGTGTTTCACTCTTCTTTTGATAAAGCACAATTGTATTTAACAGGGTATGATTATCAAACAAGAATACTCAAAGCAAGGCAAATTTGTTAGACAGAAATTCCCTATTACATATGCAGAGATTTTGAAGAATATTTTTATTAATTGGGATACTGCTAAATAGTGTTGGTAGAAATATTTTCATTTAAAGCAATCATAGTATTACATTTATTTTTGTAATTATTTTAATTTAAGGGTGTTCTGGTTTACTACACTTATGGATTTTTAAAGTGAGGGGCCGATTGCAGTATCATGTATGTGAAAACATACATCCAAACTGGGCGCCCCAATTTTTAAATGTGCGCACATGCACCTCTCCTTGGCAAACAGTGCCGCAGTAAAAAGGATGTGCCAGGATAATTTGAGTCCAGGAGACATGGCTGTGCGTGGGTTAGGAAAACGGATGCTCAATACGAGCATCTGTTTGATCCCGCTGCAGATAATTTACCGGCACACACAATATACATGGCCTGGAGCATGTATATTCTGCTTGTATATTGTGTGCCCCAAAATGGATGTTTTTCGTCAAGCCTTTCATTTTTTTTTTTATAATTTTTAGTCCTTGCAAGGAGTAGATCTTAGTATCGTGACAATACTATTTATTTATTTAGGAGTTTTTGTATACCGTCATTAAGTTATTCACCATCATAACGGTTTACAATAGGGCACCTGTATCAAAAAAAATATGGGTCGTACATACATAAGGGGTGACATTAGTTTTCGGTAACAAAAAAGGCATTTAATTGGGGGATTGAGTGTTTCATGGTAATAAGTCCTGATGGTTGACTACAGTTAAAAATAGGATGAACTAATTCAGTAAGGAACATTAAATTAGGCATTCGGTGCTTTATGCCGCATATCCTTGATTAATTGCCTGCATCACTTTTCTTTCTTGAAGGCTTGTATGAAAAGCCAGGTTTTGAGCTGTGTTTTGAAAAGTTTGTGATTGCTCTGGAGTCTAAGGTCAAGGGGCATGGAGTTCCATAATATGGGACCGACTAGAGACAGTGCTCGCTCCCTCACTTTGGTAAGTCTTGCGGTTTTCACAGAAGGAATGGGAAGGAGTGCTCTGTTTGCTGACCTTAAATTTCTGTGTGGGACATGTACTCTAAGTGCTGTGTTCAGCTGTTCTGCTTTATCATCGTGGATGAGTTTGTGTACTAAGCACAGTGCTTTGAACTGTATTCTTTGTTCTATGGGAAGCCAATGTAGGGTGGCGAGTGTATCTGTTATGTGGTCTCTTTTGTTTTTTCCAGTGAGGATTCTAGCTGCAGCAGGAGGATCCACAGAAAAGCAGTATTTTTTGTTTTATAGTTGATCCCTTGATGTGCGGCAAGACTTTATGCCAACTACGGGGCTGGCATTAAATTTGCCGTGTTAAAAAGTGTGTGTCAGGCGCATGGCGATTTTTTGCCTCGGGGGTTAATAGTTAAAATCCTTATCTTCATTGGCATTTAAATGTGATGAGCGCTATTAGCTCTGCGTTTGTTGGACACATGTTTTGGGACACGCTAATCCCCTTATTGCCTTGGGTGTTAGTTTAGCACATCCAAATGCGCTTCCAACCGGGGAGGTAACCCTGTACGCTAGGATGAGCACACTTTATTTGCATCAGCCTGTGAGGGTTTTTTCAGGCATGTTATCATGAGCTAAAGGTCACTAACAGTGTAAGTACTTCCTTTCTGTGTGATTTCTGCATGCTGTTTTCACTCACGTTTTTTAAATTATTTGAGTTAGTAATTTATGAATCTTGGATTGCTCTTCAGAACATTAGTAAATGCTAGAAAATCTAATTTGAAACTAGATATCACATTTTCATTTTTTTGTATTGCTATTGATTAGTTCTGTGGTGCACCTTCTTTATTGTTCACCTAAACCTATTATAACATAATATGTCTCCTTGACATTTAAAAAGATATAATATATTGCCATTAGACTAATAGTAAAAATCAAAGTATCATTATGCCCCCTCACCACACTTTGAAATAGGATACACCAAGTTTATACAGTTACCATAGAATTTAAGGCAATGGCCATTGACTGACATTCACCACTGGTGAACATTCTTCTCCCAGATAAAAGATAAGATGAGATAAGAGAGGAGGAAGATGTGTCATCTTAGGCACCTTTCTCTCCTTCTCTGCTCATATCCAAACTCTGTTAAAATGTGACCTTTCTTTCTTTATAACCGCCAAATCCATCCCTTCCTTTCTGAACACACTACCAGAAACCTTACACACTCTATCATCTGTTCCCACTTAGATTATTGCAGCTTGCTCCTCTCAGGTCTTCCAGCGAGCCATCTCTCTCCAATACAATTTAACCTAAATTCATCTTCTTGACTTATCTTTTGCCAAAGTTGCTGCACTCACAAAACCCCTCTTCTGAAGTCACATCATTGGCTCCCTATCCGTTCTTGCATACAGTTTGCGCTCCTTTTCTTACTAACAAATGCCTTTACTCTGCAGCACTTCACTACCTCTCCTCTCCTCTCACTACACCCCTCCACTCAGCAAAAACGTAACGCCTATCTGTGCCTTTCTCCTCCACCACCAGTTCCCGACTCCATGCTTTCCACTTGGCTGTGCTGTGTGCTTGGAATGGTCTTCCTGAACTTGTGTGTTATGCTCCCTCTCTTGCCATGTTTAAATCCTATCTAAAGGCTCACCTCTTTCAGGCAGCTTTTAACTCTTAGGCCTCATTGTCTGCTAACTAACATTTTCTTTTCTTTACTCTTTTAACCATTGTCTTAACTTATAAAATCCTCCAAGTCTCTTGTCCTGTATGTTTGTCTTATTAGATTGTTAGCTTTATTAGGCAGAGACTGTCTTTTTTGTGTGTTTATATGGCGCTGTGTATTAAGGATGTGCATTTGTTTAAAATGAATGTGGGAAACATGAAAAATAAAGGCAATTTGTTTCATTTGGGGTTCCTGCTCATTGCTTGTGTTGGATTGATAAAGCAACAAGGAAGGCTGTCTAATAAAGCCGTGGAGGCGACAAAATGAGAATTAGAAGTCAAAATGTCCGAATTTTGGATTCTTTATTGTGGAAATAACATGCCTACGCGCACATGTTATAAAATCGGGCATACATGTGCATGCGCCGGGTAGCGCAGGTTTGAAAATCTACCCCTAAGTGTTGCTTTACTTGCATTAGATAATATTGTTCTTAATTTTTGTATGCTTTTGAAATAGAATTTTTCAATCTATGCATACTTGTTTAAATACTGCTGCTGCTCTTGTGGTCTTAATCTCTGCCTGCTTTTTGAAATAGAATTTCTTAATCTGTGTTTACTTGTGTAAATATTGCTGCTAAAACTGTTGGTTGTTTTCCCTTTTTTTGTATGCTTTTTAAGTTCTTTAGAATAAACTTTTGCTCATCTCCCTGTTTAGATTTAAATAGGTGCATTAGAGAAGTTAAGACTCCTTTCATATATAATCTTCAGTAGGAGTAAAATAAAGTGTTTTGTCTCTTAATTTTCCTTTGTTCTCTTATGTGAAAAAGGGCTTTTTGAGTAATACTCAAGCAAAACAGTTTGGGTTTAAAGTGTCTTGACACTTAAAAACTCTCCCACCCACCCCTGATCTTGTTTTCCTTTAAAGCCCTAGGGCACACGTAATGAGGCTTAACTAAACTAAAGTGGTAAACAAGGTAGTTAGAAAGTCCATATCACAATATAGGCCTGGATTTATCAAAATGCGGTAAGTACCGCATGCGATAGCAAAAGGGGTGTGTTTTATGCTAATATAGTATTTTTTGCAATTTGCGATAATTACCTGTGCGAAGAGATGTTAGTGCACATTGCGATACCAGTTCAGATTCTGTGATAAGTGCCAAACCTGATGTATTTCCTGCATTCAACCACTGGGGGACCAGTTTTTCAATGTAAGAGAGAGAGAGAGAGAGAGAGCGCACCTGGCCATAATATCATGGCCCATAGGCAGGTATTTGTATCCCTAGGGTAGGCCCACCTAGTAACTCGAGGTGGGGATTAGGTAAGTGTGTAGGGGGTTAGGGGCCACTTTGACATGCTACGTGACACCTACGAACAGAGCAGTGGTCACTTGTGAAGATTTGCTGGCCTTCAGAGTGAGGAAACTCACTCCAAGATGAGATTTGGGCAAGGTTCTCTCAACCTAGCTTGAGAGTCCATCAAGCTAGGTTGAGAGAACCTTGCCCAAAACTCATCTTGGAGTGAGTTTCCTCACTCTGAAGGCCAGCAAATCTTCACAAGTGACCACTGCTCTGTTCGTAGGTGTCACGTAGCATGTCAAAGTGGCCCCTAACCCCCTACACACTTACCTAATCCCACCTCGAGTTACTAGGTGGGCCTACCCTAGGATACAAATACCTGCCTATGGGCCATGATATTATGGCCAGTCTCTCTCTCTCTCTCTCTCTCTCTCTCTCTCTCTCTCTCTCTCTCTCTCTCTCTCTCTCTCTCTCTCGCCAAATCATCTGAAATAAGCCTTACAGGACACATCGCAAATGGTGATAAAACCTTACCACATGGTCACGGCTGCTATCACACTGCATAACGCATTTCAAAGAGGTGAGGTTAAAATTGCATTATGGCTGTGCGATAGCTCTTCGCAGAGAGGCTAACCCAGCCCACTCTCCGCCCCTAACTCCTCCCATGTTTGGAATTTGCATCACACCATACGATATGGTGCGATGCATGCGAAAAGCCCTTACCACATTTTGAAAAATGACCCCCATAGTTCTTCTATATTAAAACAAATCAACATAATGGCTTTTATTCACTGTAACAATTGCAGTGTCTTAAACCTAAGACAGACCATCGAGAAGCTCAAGGCTTGTCCCATTTGCCTTCAGCTGTCTGCAATAAAAATGAGCTGACTCAGCTAAAAGAGGAATTGTCTATGATTAAAAAAAAAATCCTCCCCAATTGTGCAAAATCCAAAATATTTGCTTCCACTCCCACAGAGGATTCAGAAACACCAGGAACAAATGGATTACAGTAGACTCTGGGAAGGTAAGACACGTGACACAGAAACCCCCACTCTCCCAGTTGATACCCATACAAAATTCTTTTTCTGCATTGGACAATGTTGATTCTGTAGAAATGGAAACTTAAGTGGCAGCTAAAAGGAAAGACATGTAATGCACCCAGAAACCTCAAAATACTTTAATCGTCATAAAAGAAGCCTCTTCTGTTGAGAGAGTCCCCTAGAAACTGCAAAATTCAACCAAACATCCTAACAGAAAGTTTCTGATGATGGGAGATTCTGTCATTAGAGATACTAACTTGGGGACTCATTTTGAGGAACACACAATAGTTAATGCCTTCCAGGATCCTCAGCTGACAGAAAAGTGAACTAGATTGTCAATGTCATTAAAAAAGAACGGATTATAAACTTTATGTTATTGTCCATCTGGGGACCAATTACCTCACTAGAAACAGCATCCAAGCAGTACAGAAAGATTTCCAGAACCTGGGGAAGCAGCTTGGGCAACTGGCAAACATCATTGCCTTTTCAAGAAGTGTTACCAGTTCATGGAAAGTGAAATGAAAGGTTAATCTATATAGACAAATTCAGTACATGGCTCAAAACCTGGTGTAAAGAAGGATTTGGATGTATTGGGGACTGAGGCCATGTATAGAATAATAAAATATGATACGGTAATGATGATCTACATTTATCTGTGGCAGAAAAAAGGTTGCTAAGTGAGAAACTCAGAACATATGTCATCAGATGTTTAAACTAGAGGACAGGGGTAGCAGAAAGAAGTCAAAGGAATTGGAATGTCACCACCAACCAATACAAATACAGAAAGTGAGTGGAGGAAAGAACAAAATTGGTCCATTCTTAAGCATATTGGAAGAAAAGGTGCCCAAGAATAGCAGCAAGCAGAGGGAAAGAAACTGTAAAGTGATGTGCAGAAATTCTCATAGCCTCAGCTACAAAGTTCCAGATCGGCAAACCCTAATGATAGAGGCGGGCTTGGATATTTGTTGCTATTACAGAGATGTGGTTCAGTGATCATCGCAGGCTATAATCTATTGAGGAAGGATAGAGAGGACTGAAAAGGGTCAAAAACAATATCCTAGTAACTGAAATGCAAGGGATGTGGGGAAAGGAGGAAGTGTGTCTTAAAAAAAGATGATGATACTTCCATTTACACTGGTGTGGTCTATAGGCCTCCAAATCAGACAGAACTGGACAAGGATCTGGCCGAAGATATCCAAAAGGTGAGAAGGAAGGGTGAAGCATTGCTCATTGGAGATTTTAATCTGCCAGATGTGGATTGGAGTATCCCTGCTACAGAATCTGTAAGAAATAGAGAGATTGTAGAAGCTCTTCAAGGTGTTCTTCTTGGATTGCTACTACTACTGGAGTCAGTGCTGGAAGCACATGCTTAACGGAAGCGTATGCTTCCAGCGCTGACTGTCTTAGAGAAACATGGAGACACCGGGAGTGGGGGGCAGAGGGTCCCCTTGCTCCCAGAAAACAGCTATAAGATATTGAGGGGGAGAATCATCAGGGTTGGGGGAAGGGGGCTGCAATCTTATAAATCATTGTGGGGCTGGGTGGGAGGAAGGGAAGGGAGTTTGAAAAACACTGGGATGGGGGAGATGGTGTGTCGGGGGACATTTTAAGGATTTTGGGGTTGAGGTGGGCACAGGGGGTAGTTATTTATTTTTTGCTTTCATTAAAGATATCCAGTTAAGTAATTAGCTCTGTTATAAAAAGTGCTATTTACTTAGCCAAATATCTTTAAAGCTATCTGGTTAAAAGGCTGGGTAACTAAAATCCTACCCAGCTATTTTCAAATATAGTAAGTTAAGTTTTTCGTTATCTGGCGATATGTAGCCAGATAACTTTAAACTTATATATCCTGCTGAATATATGAGACAATTTAGCTAACTTTAGCTGGATAACTTGTCCACTAAATGACATATTGAATATTGGCCTTATGATGGCAAAAAACGACTTGGAGTATTGCATTTATTAAGAATGGTTAAAATGAATGATGCTGTGGGGAGTCCAAGATGGCCGCCCTGTAGATGAAACATGCACAAACTTGCTCCGTGGTTTAATTTGTAATTTACCTTTTTTTGAACTTTACCTTAAAACTTTTCCTATGCCGCATACAAAACGAAAGGCTAAACTGAACCCAACTATTACCTCTACTCCTAGTTTTGGATCTAAGACAGCCACGCATCGAGCGTTTGTTTGCGGGTCCTGGGAGGAATTTGCCGGTGGGAGGAAACATGGAGATCCCCGACGTGGAGTAGGCCTCGGGGACCCAAGTGGAGGAAACATCCCTCAGCCCCGGCGCACTGGAAGCCCTGGAACCACCTTCTGAAATTTTTAGTTTCTCTGGAGATGCCACAGTCAAGTGGCTGAAAGGGAAAATGGCGCCTTTGAGAACAACGGTCCCGAGAAAGGACACAAGTGAAGCGTCTCTTTCGGAGAACCGAGAGGATCGAGGCTCCAGGGACCTGGCGACTATGAATCATCAGAAAGATGGTAAGACCGGAGAACTTGGGGCAACAGGGAGGAGTGAGCCGGAGATACAAGTAGCTGGCACTTTTCCTTTGATAAAACCTAAGGAAATCACAATAGATATGATATGGAACATGTTTGTTGCGATGGATTCTTCTATTAAAACTATGTCGAGTTTACTTAAAGAAAACCTGCAACATACTAAGAATGTGGATATTAAAATTAATACTTTGGAAAAGAAAATGACAGAGAATGAACAAAGAATCGAGGATACAAAAGAAATTTAAAATAACTTAGTAAAATCTGAATCTATAAGTTATAGTAGAATTGAAAGAATGGAAAATGAATATAGACGTGTTAATCTTCGGATACTGAATTTCCCAAAGGCTAAGGGTCTGTCACCACGAGATTTGTTCAGAAGTTATGTTAAAGATATTTTGAAATTTCCTGAGGACGCGTTACCTGCTTTATCTAGGATATACTATTTACCTAGTGTCAAGGAAAAGAAACAAGAAAAATCAACACAATTTCAAATTGGGAAAGAAGAGTCTTTGAACGTATCTGCACTCCTTGAAATGACTCTGGATACCGTAATAACAACAAGGGAAAATTTGTTTGTCTCATTTGTTTTTATCTCTGAGAGAGATTCTGTTTTGAGAAATTATCTTAGAAATCAAGATCTTGTGTTTCACGGTTATAGACTTTGGATTTATCCAGATGTAACAAAAGCCATGCAGGAGAGAAGGAGGAGTTTCCTACAAATGTGACCAGAAGCCATAAATAGGGGCGCAAAATTTATAAAAATTAATGATGCTGTAAGCAGGTCAATCAGGATTTAAGACTTTTTTAAAAACATTCTTTATTCAGAAATATTTGAAAACAAATATAGAAACAATAATACTTACATAGTTTTACAATTACCCCTCCCCTCAGCTTCCCACCCTCACTCTCCCTACTGTCCAAAAGTAGTTTTGACATGGAGTTATTAAGGGTACGTAAATCAGTCTATGTCCCACTGTACACAAAGCAGTATGTCTTTTGTATATCATGAGGCAATGTCCTAAGAAAATGTCTCCAAATGTCAGTATGATGTGCTTTCCTTTCTGGGTTTTTAGATCGGCAGTTTGGTATTCCAGAGACAGCATTTCAAATAAAGTACTTTTTCCACAAATCTATGTCTTGTGAAAGTGGCTCCATCTATTTCAAGAGGATGCAACATTTTGCTAACAGACATGCCTTCAGCAAAAAGAATGTATGGGCTGTACTCAGTCATATTTCCATTGCAATATGTCCCAATAAAGAAAAGGCACTATAATGATTCTCTGTGTTGCATAATATTAGTTAAGAATTCTGCAGCCTGTTCCCAAAAACTAGCAATCTTTGGGCACTCCCACAGTCCATGAATTAGTGTAGCGGATGGAGCAAAACATTTTTTACAATGGTCTGTATAAGTACACATGTCTTTAGCATGCACAGGCGAAATAACAGTTCTATGAAAAATACGAAATTGCAATTTGTGTAGAGTAATATGTTCTAATTCCAAAATTATCAGAAAATTACAAACTTTCAACTGCTATTCATCGAGATCTGTATACAAATCTCTAAGAAATTTACCTAGATATACTAAAGAATGCCTACGTAGGTAACATAATCTCAATAATGCATTAAAAGCAGGTGACGTTATTGGCAAATTCTCCCACCTCAGAATGCATTTAATATAATTGTCGACTTGAAAATAAGTTAAATAATCCTTATTTAACTAAATGTTGTTGGGCATACTCCAAGAAGTGTAGTTGTTGGGTTTCTTTACCAATAAAATGTATCAACAATCTAGATTGGCCTGTTGTTTTGTCTCTAAATAATACATTTTCATTCCCTACCTCGCATTACCTATTAATGGTAGGAAATGGGAGATATGACTTGAAAAATTTAATTTCACACGGACCTGACTCCACACCTTAGGCACCATTAGGAGCAGCAAAGAACAATTTGTACTATATGTTGGTTCTTCTTTCCTAGCATGAATTAAGTATTTTAAGGCAAGAGGAGAAAATCTTTGTTGTTCCAAATGAGGGTCTGTGTAATCACTCAAATCTAATAACCAATTTTCCAAATGTCTGATTTGGCAAGTTAAATTATAGTATTTGATATTTGGGAAACTAGTGCTACCCAAGCTTTCTTTTTTCACTTCAAAGAAATTGACTACAAGCACAATATATCCATCACAAATCCTGCTTAGTCAAAAAAAAATTGGAATCATTTGCAAGACGTAGAGAAGCTTAGACATCAGGACAATCTTAAATAAGGCTAGTTTCCCTGGAAAGACAATGGAAAATGCATCCAACTGTCAACATATTTTTGGAATTGCACTATTGCTGGTGGAATATTCAATTTGTACCATTCCTAAGGGACACCATGTACTCAAATTCCAAAGTATTTAATAGTATGATCCTCTCACTTCAAGGGAAAATTATCCCAGCTCCCCTGAAGTACATTAAGCACATCCATTGCTTCTCTTTTTTCCAAATTTAACTTTAATCCTGATACTTTCCTATGGGGCTTAGAAATTTGTAATGCTTTTCCAAGGGATGATCTCACTTCAGACAATAACAATAAAATGTCAGCGGCAAACAATAACGGGTAAATTTTCAAAACCTTACGCGTGTAAATCCGAGGCTTATGCGTGCCGGGCCAGTTTTCAAACAGGCCGATTCAATAAAAAGTGCAGGAGAGCCGGTGCTCCATGTTGAGCACCCACTCTCCCGATGCGCACCCAGACATTTCTCCTAAGCATGCGATTCTCTAGTTAAATTAGGGCACATGCTAATAAGGAGGCGCTAGGGACAATAGCGCACCCCTAGCGCCTCCTTATTAGCGGAAGCAGTGGCTGTCAGCAGGTCCAACAACTGATGCTTAATTTTACTGGCGTCAGTTGTCAAACCCGCTGACATCCACAGTTTTGGAAAACGGACACCGGCAAAATTGATCGTCCATTTTCGGACAGGCGGACAGATTTTTTTTTTTTTTTAGGTTTTTTTATTTTTGGGATCTCAGACTTAATATCGCTATGTTATTAAGTCGGAGGGTGTACAGAAAAGCATTTTTTTCTGCTTTTCTGTACACTTTCCCAGTTCTGTCTATGATTAACGCCTGCTGAGTGCACCCTACTGAATCAGCCTGAAAGGCCCGGCCATGTGTGTAAATCCCCAGGAAGCGTGTAAGCCCTGGGACCTCGGGAAAGGGGTCATTTGCCGCTGTGTTGGGGGATCGTGTGCCGGCAGGGTGCCGGTGCACACAACTTGCTCCTGCCCCAAGGCGACCCACCTCCAGGAACAGGCGGTAGGGGGTCGCCTCTCTCTCTTTTATCAGAGGTGGGTCGAGGTCACATCGGATCAGTGTGTCCTGGAGGTGATAAGAGAAGGTTATGCGATGGAGTTTCGCAGTGTTCCTCGGGGTGTGTTCATGGCATCTCCCTGCTACTCCCCGCAGAAGAAGCAGACGGTGGAGGTTACATTGACAAGCTTTCTCAGTCTGAGGGCTTTGGTCCCAGTGCCTGTGTCTCAAGAAGCTAAGTGGTGATATTCCATTTATTTCATTGTGCCAAAGAAGGAGCGCTCCTTTCGTCCCATCCTGGACCTCAAAGGCGTCAACTGTCATTTGCGAGTGAAGCATTTTCGCATGGATATATTGCACTTGGTGATAATGTCTGTGCAGTTGGGTGAATTTTTTACCTCTCTGGATCTGTCCGAGGCATATCTTCACATTCCCATCTGACTAGAGCATCAACGCTTCCTGCGATTCACAATTCTGGGATGTCACTTTCAATTTCGGGGCTGCCCTTTGGTCTGGCCACCACTCCCAGAACCTTTTCCAAGGTAATGGTGATAGTTGAGGCAGCATTGAAAAAGGATTGAATCCTGGTACACACATATTTGGACGACTGACTGATTCATGCCAAATCACTAGTAGAGAGCCTCCCGGTAACTCGCAAGGTGATTTCCCTGTTGCGGGAGCTCGGCTGGCTGGTGAACTTGGCCAAGAACAGCCTTCAGTCTACTCAGACACTGGAATACCTGGGAGTTTGGTTCGACATGCAGCAAGGCAAGGTGTTCCTGCTGGAAGCTTGAATTCGGAGGTTGCTAGCCCAAATTTGTCTGTTGTTGAACACTCTGTGCCTGACTGTATGGTCTTCCCTGCAGGTCCTTGGCTTAATGGTGGCAACCTTGGAAGTGGTACCATGGGCGAGGGTACATATGCATCCTCTTCAGCAGGGGAATCCACAATATCAGGACTATTCAGTTCGGCTCCACCTGCCAATGGAGGTCTCATTCCACCTGCAGTGGTAGGGAATCTCCTTGTCCCCACCAGACTGGCTAGTAATGACAACGTTTGCAAGTCTCCTAGATTGGTGAGCTCACTGTCAGGAGCTTATGGCGCAAGGGCATGGGAGTGAAAAAGAGGCTCTTTGGAACATCAATCGGCTAGAAACCAAGGCTGTCCGGTTAGCATGTTTGCAGTTCGACAACAGGCTGCAAGGTCAATCAGCCCGAAAATGACTGTGGCTTACATCAATTGGCAGGGAAGTAACAAGAGTCAGCAGGTGTCGCTGGAAATAGATCAAATTATGGAATGGGCAAAGGTGCATCTCTTGATTCTCTCAGCCTCACACATTGCAGACTTTCTCAGCAGAGAGAGTCTGGACCCAGGAGAGTGGGCGTTGTCAAACAAGGCATTTCAGCTGATTCGGGATCGCTTGGGTCTCCCATTCCTGGACCTGTTAGTGACTCTGTGCAATGAAAAAGTTCAGCAATTCTTCAGCCGCAGAAGAGATCTGAAGTCCTTGGGGATTGATGCCCTGGTGCAGGAGTACCGGAAGACAAGTTGCTGTTTGCTTTTCCTCCATGGCTTATGTTGGGCAGATTGATTCGAAAGATTGAATGCCACAGGAGGATGGTGCTCTTGGTCGCTCTAGATTGGTCCAGGAGACTGTGGTATGCGGATCTATGGAGGCTTCTTGCCTCTTCGACTTCCAGCTCACAGGAACCTGTTTCAGCAGGGTCCTGTCGTTCATGAGGTTCCGACATGATTTTGTCTTATGGTATGGCCTTTGAAAGGGCTCGCTTGCTGAAATGTGCATACTCTGCGGCAGTGATTTCTACCTTGCTAAGAGCTAGAAAGTTCTCCTCTTCCTTGGCCTATGTGTGAGTTTGGGCAGTGTTTGAGGCCTGGTGTGAAGATCAAGGTACACTTCCTTACTTGGTCAAGATTCTGCTTCATTTGGAATTTTTGCAGGATGGCTTGCATAAAGGCTTGGCTCTTGATTCTTTAAAGGTACAAGTAGCGGCTCTCACCTGTTTCAGGTGTCAAGTAAATGGTGGACCCCTATTGAAGCATCCTGATGTGGCCCATTTTCTGAAAGGAGTGAAACATCTTCATCGTTGCTGACCTTGAAAACGGTGTTACTGGTGGCAATTTGTTCAGCACGTAGGGTTTCCAAACTGCAGGCCTTGTCTTGTCGGTAGCCATTTCACCAGGTGACTCCAGGGGTGATACAGCTGCATACTGTTCCTTCCTTTCTACTGAACGTAGTCACTGAGTTTCACTTGAATCAGACCCATCTCCCTGTCATCTCTGGATAAAGGAAGAGATGCAGAGGAGTATAGTGTATTGCGACGCTTGGATGTCAAGAGACATATTGTCAGGTATCTGGTGGTTACTGAGCCTTTGTAGAAGTTGAATCTTCTGTTTGTCCTTCACGGTGGTACTAGACAGGGAGAGTCAGTCTGGTGGCCTACAATAGCTTGCTAGATTAAGGAGGTAGTCATGGCTGGGGAGTCATTACCTAATCAGGTTCAGGCTCATTCCACTTGGGCTCAGGTGATGTCATGGGCAGAATTAGATTATTGTCTCCCATCGACATTTGCTGAGCTGCGATGTGGTCCTCCTTACACACCTTTTCTAGGTATTATTGCCTGGGTGTTCAGGCCAGGGAAGACATGGCTTTTGCGCATGTGGTTTTGTCTGGACCACGGACAGCATCCCACCCTATTCGGGAGTAGGTTAAGTACATCCCATTTGTTCTGGATTCATCTGACTGGATGCTAAGAAATTACTACTTACCTGATAATTTCCTTTTCTTTAGGACAGTCAGATGAATCCAGCTTCCCTCCCTTGGTTGATGAATGATTGTGTAAAGATCCTTCTGTGTGCCTATGTGTTACAGGGATTACTGGTAAAGTGATACTCCAGTCACTAGACTAGTGTTATTATGTTCTTCTATGAGCTCAGTGTTGTCTGTTGGCTGAGTATTGACATAGTTATCTGTTTTTAATCAAGTTTTTTGCTAGTCTTTCCACAATTGCTTTTGAAGAGAATACTGGTGGGCTGAGGTCAATGCAGGGGTATAAATACTGTGACGTCAGCAATACTCCATCTCCATCTGCTGGTAGGAGGGAATAACCCACTTGTTCTGGATTCATCTGAATGTCCTAAGGAAAAGGAAATTATCAGGTAAGTAGTAATTTCTCATTGGAAGCATGGGCACAGGATTTTAGCCAGATATGTTCTGTAGAGTGGGCACAGGGAAATAGGAAGCAAATTCTAGGAGTTAGCCAAGGCTGGGGTTTGATGCACCTTACAGGATGGGTAAGGGGAAAGAGCTAGAATATCTACTACCCTAAAAAACAAATAAAGAAAAAAAACTTGCTAGGCACACCGGATGGAACACTGGGTCTTTTTCTGCCATCATTTACTATGCTAATATGTTACTATGTTAAACTATAGCAAGGAAAATTGAAGATCTCAATGGAACAAATCTAAGACTAAATGGAGGAAAGGTGAGGTGAAATATACCCAACAAACAAGAACTTCACAACTGTTATAATAACAAAATGTCAATGCAAGAGAGCATTTATATAGGAGAAAAACACCTCAGATACCAAACAAACAGTTCCAGCAATTTTCTATTATCAGAAAACCTCCAAGAAAAAGCCTCAGTACTGACAAACATCTAATCCATTAAGGAATGGGAAGCCACGATTCTGAATTATGGAATTGGTTTAATTTGAACAAGTCCTGAAATTTGGGGCACATTAGCTCTATCCTTTCTCATTTGGGAATATATTTTATCTCTCTGTGAATTCCTATATTTTAAATGAGTACTTAAGATAAGTATCATTTGGACTTTATTACTTCAACCGGCCTACTCACCCCAGCTGTGGCACCAACAGAGACACTGTCATGATGTCTTCCTGCCCTCTGTGCGCCTTCCCTAGACATGCACATACGTGCCACACTGCATTGGATAAAGACCCCTTGCTTCTTGTCTTGCTTGTGCCCCTGCTCCTTGCCTGTTTGCCTTGTCTCCAGACCCACACACCCTGTCTCTAGCCTTGCCTCTTGCCCCACTCCTTGGCCCTGTCCCCTCCTTTCTGGTCTCTGTGTCTTGTTTGTGCTGGTCCCTGTCTCTATGTGCTGTCCTTCTGACTGTCTCCCAGTTTGACCTTGGCTCCGGATCTTGACCATGATTGTTCTCCACCTGCCCCAACTTCTGCTCAGACTCCAACACTGCTTGATTGCTTCCTGCCCCAACCTTGGCCTGCTATCAGATTCTGCCTGACTGCTCTGTACTGGATCCTCACCTAAGTCATGCTGGCCCCTGTAATCCAAGAGCTCAACCTGCAGGGAATGGGGCTGGTATAGGTGAAACCCAGACCTCATACCAGTCTGAGCATGTCCACCTAGTGTCAGCATGTGCCTAGGCTGTATTAACCACACCACAGCCAAACACACGCTATGACAATTACCATTTTTGGAAAGATTTTTTTTTTTTACTTTATTTTTATTATTTTCAACAAATACAAGCAAGATAATCCTTACTTCCGGAAAATGAAAATGACATATCAAAAAAAGAAAAAGAAATAAATAAAAAAAGAAAACCCCTATCAGATATAACATTTTCCAATTAGGTAATATTTGGTAGGGGGAGAAGCAGACTTTCAAGGGAGATATATGTAACCTCATACAAGAAACTGGCTTAGTATGATTAAGGCAACACATTTCTAATAGGATCTTCCAACCTAGATATTACCAGGAGACAGAATAGTTATGCTTCTGGAATTGATAAGGGATTTAAGTTGTTCAGGAAGGAAAAAAACAAAACATTCATTCTGAGAATGTATAATACATTTACATGGATATCTTAAAACAAAGGAGAACCCCAAAACTATTATCTGCGGTTTTAATAACAAAAAATCACATCTCCTTTCCTGTGTAACACGAGCAAAGTCCGGAAAAATATGGACTTCCTGATTGTGAAAACGAGCTGCAATATTCTTGAAATATCTTCTCATAACCTCGCTTAATTCCTGTTCAGAAATAAGCGAGACTAGGAGAGTAGCATGATCATATTTTATTTAATTATTTATAAAATTTTATATACCGTCATTTAGAGAGGTTCCATCACAACGGTTTACAATATCATAAAACAGTGCCGTAAAAGTCAAAAACTTAAAAGAACAGATATTAAATATGTTATACTTCAAATCAAAAACATTAAAAGCAAATTAATAAAATAGATACAAATGCATCAAAAGGTAAAAAATAAATACTAAAAAAAAGTACATAATAAAAATATAATATTAAACATATAATTGTAGCTGGTTAATCCATCTAGTTCTGCTGGTTGTATTCCTTATAAGCTTTGCAGAAAAGCTATGTTTTCAGATCTTTTTAAACATTTTTTCATTCTGCTGCAATCTGAGGTTGTCAGGTAGTGAGTTCCATATCTTTGGTCCTGCAAGAGAAATAGCTCTATTTCGGACCTGCGTTAACTGTGCTGATTTTACTGAGGGAATGGATAGAAGAGCTTTATTTCTTGACCTTAGATTTCATTGGGGAGTATGTAATCTGATAGAGGCATTTAGCCTGTTCTGTGTGGTATGCAGAGGGTTTTGCATTCTATACGGTATTGTATTGGGAGCCAATGCAGCGAGATCAAAACTGGTGTGATATGATCATATTTTTTTGTATTGGTTAGTATACTTGCTGCCGTGGTTTGAAGAACTTGTAATGGTCGGATCGAGCTTTGTGGTAGTCCTAAGAATAGAGCATTACAGTAGTCTATACTAGAGAACAGTAAAACTTGAAAAACTGTTTTAAAGTTATTATTACCCAATAATGGAGTTTGTAGCTTATGGTAACCTTCTTTAAGTTTCAAATTGATGTTTATTTACACTGAGTTCAGAGTCAATTATGACCCCTAAATTTCATGCATCATATCTAATTTCAATACTCATCTTGTTATCTTCTAATGTTAATAATAAGGGTTTGTTATTGCTTGTTCTCCAATCTAAGAATATGATTTCAGTTTTCTCAATGTTTAGACTCAGTTTCATATTATTTAATAGTTGTTTAATCATTGCTAGATACATCGCTGTCAGTTTGAAAGTTTTGTCTATTGAATTCTTTATAGCAATAAGAATTTGCACATCATCAGCATAAATGTAGTGCGTGAGACCAAGCCCACTGAGAAAATGGCAGACAGGGATCATATATACATTAAAGAGAGTAGCTGACAACCGCAGAATCTTCTAAAAATTGGGTCAGATTCTCCATCATCTCAGGTCGATTTTGAAGAGATCTCTCCTTAGCTGAAATGGACAAGAAGAACATTTTACTAATACAAGGGGTTTTCCCTTCTTCAAATTTAAGTATATCCAAGAAATACTTATTTAAGGTATGATAGGGGTTTTACCTCACCACCTTAGGAAAATTCAGGAAACATAGGCTTAAATGCCTTGATTAGTTCTCCAAATGTTCTATCCTGCGAGAAGCATTGCTAAGACTTTAATCATTTTCAATTACACTTTTGAATCTCAGAAACAGACAACTCCATAGATCGAATTGAACTTTATGGTTAAACGATTTTATTAGGTTTATATCATAGAAAAAAAAATACAACACTGAGGAGGGGTTGACTCTGATCCCTTCTCAGATTTCAATACATTAATTCAACAACCCAAGAAGAAACCGCTCCCTTCCCCCACCCACCCGCCCCACACAGAGTGTAAAATGTTTCCCCCCTAAAAAAAGTGTCATCTAAAATAGACTAATCATTAACACTTTAAATACATTACTTTGACCTTAAACTTTAGCTTCCAGAGATTATAACTTAGTAGTAAGATTTTCCAGCTTTGTATGTTGATCTGTCAGGGAACAACCAAATCCAGCCACTAGGTTCCATAACGCATCCAGCATAACCACTGCTGGCTTAGGTGGAAGATGAAAAAACTCACCCCCTCGTCCAGGTGGAGAGGAATCCACCTCTAATACGGCTCTCGCTGGCACAGCCGCGACACCTCCATCAGCTCCCAACTCTCCTTCGGTGTCGATACTGGAATAAGATCAGCAGAATCCAAAAAATCAAAAGCCTCCAGTGAGCTAGGAGGAAGCGAAGACAACAGCGGCGGTCTTCCACTCTGCCCCCACCACCCACAGGTGAAGCTCCGACATCACCACTCTACGCCGTGGTCGACAAGGAAAGCCAACAATCGCCGGAGCCAGCAGAGGACAAAGATCCGGGGGACTCAAGGTGACATCCCCTAGTGATTCCAATGCTCCCTCATTGGAAACCACAACGGGGCTGCTTACCCCCTCATTCGATGCCAATCCAGGAGCATAAGATGTGACTAAGCGCTCTCCCGTCGGAAATGATGTGTCGGGGGGTATATACAAACCTTTACCTTTCTTTTTGAAGGCATCTTCAAGGAAACAAAGTATCAGAGGAGAGCACTCCTGAACAGACCTGGAAAGAGAAGGGAAACATTTTTAAAAGATAGATACAAAGGGAAGCATTTTGGGTTAGTGTACTACATCCTAGTCAATTGCCCAAATGATGTAATTTTAAAAAAATGTTATGAATCTATACTACATGTAATTCTGATTAAATATACGCTGTCAGTGTATTCGAAATATAGTAAATGGGTTTTTGAAATTTTGTTATTAAATTATATTTTTGTTTGAATTTTGCATACAGTTTGGAACAACTAGTTTTTAATTGTGCTTTTAATTGGGTTATAAAATGGATTGTGCATACAAGGCCATCATTCGGGGTGGGAATGGGGAGGCAATCTTGGGCAACTTCTTGTACTATATGTGTTAGGATCGTCGACCCTTGGGCCGGCTGAGACTGCAGGTGTTGTGCTGTGGATACCCACAGTGGGTATCACAGCCGGGAGGCAGCGCTAAGGAGAGACTTCGAAGATGGCTTCACCACTGGAAGCCCGCGGTCCCCCCTGGAGGAGCCCGTAGAGACCCGGGCCTCTTGGCCTTAGGTGGATCCTATGCGACCAAGGATCAGAAGAGCAGCCTGCCGAGGTAATCCAACGCTGAATGCGGTCTTCCACTCATCACCGGGCCGGATTCTCACCAGATTATATGCCCCCCCCCCCTCCCGGAGATCCAATTTCGTGAAGACCTTGGCTCTTTGTAGCTGATCCAAAAGTTATGGGATCAAGGGTAGCAGGTAGCGGTCACACCGCGTAATGCTGTTCAGACTGCGGTAATCAATACAGGGTCGGAGGGACCCATCCTTCTTACCTACGAAGAAGAACCCGGCTCCATCCGGAGAGATGGACGGTCTGATGAACCCAAGTTTTCTTTGATATAGGCGGACATGGCCTGGGTCTCTGGGAGTGATAGTGGGTAGACCCTTCCTCGAGGTGGCGTGGTGCCAGGAATCAGGTTGATCGCACAATCGAAGGGCTGATGCTCGGGGAGAGTAGCTCGGCCTTCTCTTTCGAGAATACATCTCGGAATGTGTGGTACTGGGGTGGTAGCGCTAATGGTGTTGTCAAGAGTGGTATCAGCGGTCGAGGACGGACAGGTTGTCCCCCAGGACGTAAACTGGAGGGAGTCCCAACTGATCACAGGAGAGTGCTTCCGAAGCCATGGCAGGCTTAACACGACTGGCTGTATGGATTTCTCCAGGATGAGGAACGAGATCTCCTCAAGATGTAGGAGACCGGTGCGGAGTGTTAGTGGCTGAGTACGAGTGGAAATGGTTCCCGGAAGTGGAGTCCCCTGAATCGAAGACACACGTATGGGGGGTTTCTGAGGTTGGACTCCAAGCTGGAGTTGCTTTACCAGGTCCCGGAGGATAAAGTTCCCCCCGGCTCCGGAGTCCACCAGAGCTAGGGTGTCGAAGTTCCCATCCAGGAGAATCAAGGTTACTGGAACAGTACATGGGGAGGCAGAGGTGGTGTTACCTAGAGTTAACTCCCCGACTAACTCTAGGTCCGAGCATTTCCCGGACGCTCATGACAGCAGGCAAGGAAATACCCCTTGCCCCCGCAATAAAAATACAGGCCCTGGGACCGACGCCTTCTCCTCTCCTCTTGGGAAATCGGACCCCGGCCTATCTGCATGGGTTCTACATCGTGTAGCCCCAGGGAAGCAGGAGGAGAATGCCTGGTTCGGGGAGGCATGGTTCTGGAGCCCCCAATTTCTCGAGTGGGTCTCCTCTCCCGGAACCGGCATTGGATGCAGCGGTCTACGCGGCCAGCCAGGTTGACAAGATCATTCAAGTTGTCCGGGAGATCTCTGGCCACCAACTCATCCTGAAGTCGAGGAGAGAGCCCCTTCAGGAATATGCCATGCAGGCTATCGCTTCTCTAGTTCAGCTCGGCAGCAAGGGTCTGAAACTCTACGGCGTACTCCGCCAAGGGACGGTTACCCTGCCATAGCTGGAGTAATTCAGACACGGCCGTGAATCCGCGGGAGGGCTTGTCAAATATTCGTCGGAAAGAAGTGACGAACTGAACTAAATTGGCTAAGCGAGGATCCTGGTGCTCCCATAGTGAGGAGGCCCAAGCCAATGGCCTCCCATCCAAGAGGGATATAATGTAGCTCGTTTTGATCTGGTCAATGGGAAACTGCGCTGGTAAAAGGTTGAAGCGGATATAACATTGGTTGAAGAATCCACAACACATTTTCGCGTCCCCTGAGTATCACGAAGGTGCTGGCATCTGTATGGGTGCAGACGGCCCTGCATTAGGGATGGCTGCCGGTACAGGGGAACCGGAAGCGGCGGCTCCTTCCACCCGGTCCGCTAAGCTCTGCACAGTTGCCACCAGTGAGTCAAGGCAAGTCTGCTGCTGTTGCAACCTTTGTGCAATTTCCGGGATGGCTTTCAAGGTTGTGAGGTCCGCCGGGTCCATGGCCTTGCAAACTGTTAGGATCGTGGACCCTTTGGCTGGCTGAGACTGCAGGTGTCGTGCTGTGGATACCCACAGTGGGTGTCGCCGCCGGGAGGCGGCGCTGAGGAGAAACTTCGAAGACGGCTTCACCACTGGAAGCCCGAGGTCCCCCCAGGAGGAGCCCATAGGATCCCGGGCCTGTTGGTCTTAGGTGGATCCTATACGACCAAGGATCAGAAAAGCAGCCTGCTGAGGTAATCCAATGCTGAGATGCCGCCCAGAGGTCAGGAGAAACTTCACCCTTGGAAGCCTGCGGTCCCCCCGGGAGGAGCCCGTGAGGACTCGAGCCGCTGGGGCTTAGGAGAAACCTCCGGGCGGGTGATGAACAAGTACCTGCGGCAGTGGGAAGAGACGAAACCAAAGACCAGGAACAGGCCAAGGTCGGGAGCCAGAAGTCAGATGTCGGATGCCAAAACCAGGGACGGAAGCAGAAGCCAGAGTCGAAGAACGAAGCAAGGTCAGGAGCCAGGAATCAGATGTCGCATGCCAAAACCAGGGACGGAAGCAGAAGCCGGAGTCGAAGAACAAAGCAAGGTCAGGAGCTAGGAATCAGATGTCGGGAACAAGCAGGAAGCACAACTAGCTACTCCGAAGAGTCAACCTCATTGCAAGGCACTGGCTAGCTGTGACTGCCGGGTTTAAATAACCCGGCAGCGTCTGACGTCAGCAGGGAGGCATTCTCTGTTTTCCCGCACTGGTCCCTTTAAATCGGGAGCCCATGCACGCGCGTGCCTAGGGGGCGGGGCCAGCAGCGGATCGCCGGCGGCGTCTCCCTCGCAGGGAGAATGCCTCAGTAGGCCACGTCTCGGGTCCAGCAGGCCAGAAGGGAGTCCTGCGGACAGGGCGGACCGGGTGGTGAGTGGAGATCCCAGGGCACGGCCCAGGATCGCAACAGTAAGTTTTAGAGGGTCGCACCCAGCCTGATAGCCCCCATCACTTCCACAGAGCTGGCAAGGCATTGGTTTATTGCAGTGATATTTATTGAAATGTATTGTCCGCACATATCACAAGTAATTGTTCATGACTGCCTTCCTGCTCACCAGTTCTGCTGCTATTTTCCTGCCCACTGAAGAGCAAACAAATGATTGCAGAAAGAGCTGCCCACCGTCCTTCCACTGCTACTTCTGGATAGGGATGTGCTTTCATTTGAAACCTCATAGACAATGTCAAACAACATGAAACGACATTGTCTATATCATTTCATGTTTTTTAAATGAGATGACAAACAACATTTCTTTTTTTGTTTTGTATTTGGTACACACTAACTCAAAGCAGTTGGCATTAACTCAAAATAGCACACACAATCAAATAGTGCTTGCTTTTTGAGTTAGTGCTCCCTATTTGAGTTAGTCTGCACTCAAAAGAAAACAAATAATACAATGAAACAAAACACAAAAGGAAAACAAAATGAAACACAAATTTTGCCATGCAAACTCTAAATCTGGATTCACTGTGTGGCTGAAAGGCCCAATGCTGCTTCCTCTTCTGCCCTCCCCACCAATCCCCTCCTGCAGGGCTATTCTTCATGGCACTATGATCCAATCAGCACTTCTGGGTTAGTAGCTACTATCAACCCCAGTGTCTCTTTAATGTCCCTGCTCCTCATATCAGCCCCTCCATTTTCCAGATAGAAATAAACTTCAGGGTTGGGAGGGTCTAGCTCTCCCTCAACTATTATCTTTTAAAGGGCTACCACCCCCAGTGAACAGGTAAATGAAGGATGGCTTTGAGATAGGTAAAATAATGGGGAAATGGCAAGACAACAGGATGAATCAGAGAACAGTGACAAAATGGAAAGATGCGTGAGCATTAGAAGCATGGATAAAATCTTGAGAGAATGAATGAGTGAAGAGGAAATGGATGTGAAAAGGTGAAGGACTGTTGGATACATGGCAATATGAATATGAAACTGTAATTCAGGAGACAAAATGTTATGAGTCTGACTAAGATAGCTCTTATAATAACAGCAATCATTGCCACTACCTCATTCATGAGTCTTAATGCTACGCATTATGTAACATTAAAATGGAGACTATGACAGGACCATTAGACACATCTCTTCTGGTGCAATGATGTAGATCCCCGTTAATCTATGACGTTTCTCTGAACTAGGGATATTCTGTTCCTTTTGCCATTCTTTATTTCTTTCTTTACTTTCATTTACTGTATATGTCTCCATCACCTCCCTCCCATACACACCCTCTCTGGTTTGTTTTTCAGCCTTTAATGGAAGGAGGGGTAGGGCTGGATTTAAATTGCCAGCACCTATAGGCAGTGGTGGGAGAGAGGTTTGTGTCCATCATCCAACAGCCCTCCCCCTATCCTTATGCTGTGGATGCAGGCCCCAAAACAGAAGAAGCAGCAACCAGATCCACGAAATTCAGAGTGGGACCTCCTGCAACCTTTACGCATTTACTGGCCCTGTGGTACCCCCATCACCAACCCTGACTTTAGGAAAAATGATGTTTATTTTTCAACATCTTTATTAGACAATATCGGATTATAAAACAAAACAAATTCAGTAGATTGAAATACAAGGAGAAAAGATGTTTAAAGACATGTGGGGTGGGATGGGCATAGTGGTGAACTGTAGCTTGACCTGCTTTCTATGCTACCTGAATGTAATCCACTTTGAAGAGGCTGACCAGTCACATAAGTGTAATATAAATCAGAAATTAAATTAAATTAAATTAAATCATACAGTGCAAACAACCCAAGTTCAATTTCTAACTCAGGTCTTCACATTTTAGTACGTATAGAGCTGATGATGCCGGAAAGACCATGGGGTGAATTTTCCAAGATGTTCTGTGCATAAAAAGTAGCAGATATCATAGCAATTTTCAAAAGCCCATATACGCCCTTTGCAGTGAATTTGCAAAGGAGTTATGCATGTTAAAAAAAGTAGCAATTTTCAAAAGCCCGTGTAGGCACGCAAAGTCCATTTATGTGCATACAACCCAGTTTAATGCGTGTAAATCTCTAAAAATGACCTCCCTTGTTTACTGTGAGCATTCTTTACTATGAGCAATAAAGAGTACTCCAACAATGACACTCAGTGGTCAAAGAAAAATGTGCATTAGGAAACTAGACATTGGGTGAAAACAGCACACCTTGACGTCTTAGTCACTGGAGTTTGCTGCAAGTTCTTGGCCTGCTGTGTCGCAGTGGGAGAGGATAAATTGGGAAGAACAAAGGAGAACTATGGTAAAGTAAGTTGTTTTTCCATGGTGCCAAAGCCTTAGACTCCTCACTGCTTTGGCCTTAGTGGGGTACAAGATTGACCTAAGAAACAGGTATTTGATTCTACCGTAGGTGGGTTCAGGGCAAATCAACGTGGCTGGGTGAATGTCTGGCATAAGTACCTTTGATTGTTTCCAGATCATAATTAAAGAAAGGTAGATGTTCCTGAAAAGAAAAAAATACTGAAAAAGAAGGTCATTGCCTTAATAAGATATATTTCGTTTTTCATTTTATTAAAACAGATGTAAAGAAAGTGTGTTGTTGCAAAAAAAAAAAAAGAAAACCCCAACAAAAAATAACTAAACAAACAAGTAATTATGAGCAAGAGAGGGAAAGTAGAGTTAAGAATTTGGCACATTATAATTGAAAAAAAAAGTCAGTGTGTTTGCTGTAGAGATAAATCTCTCTGCAGTATCAAATCCAAATAGCAAACATCCCTTAAGAAAGAAAGCAATTAAGGCAATAGAATTTACAGCATTCATACTTTTTTTGTTGTTGTTGCTGCAAGAATTAGCGTTTCATTTGTTGAACCAATTTAAAGTATTATTCTTTGTCACTTACCCATCAAGGGCAACTGAGACATGGGGAAAGTAAGATGGAAAAGCTTTCTATCATTACTGGCGTGTACAACGTGAGCCCTGTAAGAGAATAGTATTCTCTGCATGTCAAGCTCCATAAATTATCCCTAATGTGATCGCAACATCTGCCATGAAACAGTGCTGTCATCCACAGCTAGGCAATCTGGGTAAGAAATGCATTTGACAGCATGTTTGCATGATATATGAAGATGCTTCTGAGGCCTGGTGTTACCTTAACAACCAGATGATATTTTCTTAAGTTTATTTTTTTTTTCTAGGATCATCAGCAGATCTAACAAACACTGAAGCTATCAATTAAGGACATTTCTTATTATTACATAAATGTGGTTCTTTCTTATATGCACAAGTTAGTTAAGTTGATAATACAGTCAGGGCAATGTATAGTAAAAATGCATGAAATACAATATATCATAATCCATAATATATCATACACAACAATATACAGTCACCATGATGAACTCTTTTCTGATATTCTATTGGTATTACACTGAGGTCCATATTTAAATCTAAACCTCTTCACAAAATTCATTTCTATCGAATTGTGTAGAGAATGAGACATTCGAACCCTTTCCAAAAAATGGGAACAGTGTGAAAGCAAGCAACAACCATCATGACGTCAGTAATGAGGAAATTAGTGGAATCACTACTGAAGGAAAACATAGTGGCATATCTTGAATTGAGAAGATTACAGGATTTGAGGCAGATTGCACGCACTATGTGGCATTAATCACACTGCTTGAGAAAGTTGCAGATCCTTTTCAAAGGGAAATGCTTCACTGGTATACAAAACTTTTCAATATTGCTCTCTATAAAAAAGGATAGAGTAAACAAATCTGTTTGATTTTTTTGACTGGGTGGTCCAAGAATTAGAGTGAGGAAAGAACTGAATGTAATTTACGTAGATTTCAGTAAAGCCTGTGACACCATTTTTTTTTACTCTTGTTTTCAGTGCTTATTTGGCATTGTTATACATGTGCCTTACAGAGCCTAGGTCAATGAACAAATAAGATGGGTGAACATTTCATGATGCTTAGTTTTCTTGTTTGGTACAGAAATTTGCATATGGTTAGGACTACTATCCAGTGACAGTGCATCTTGAAATATCTTTAAAGTTATCACAATGTGCTCTGGCCTCCCTGAGATTTCAGCTCTTTGTCTTCTTTAGAAAGAGGTGACTAGTGTATTTCAAACTACCTGATCAGAGACCTATAGGCACTAACCAAGCTCAGGGCAGCTCAATGATATAAGCGTGTGCCCAGATCTACCTGAGATTTGAACTGAACTGACCTGTTTCCCTATAGGAAAGTAAGATTAATATAATAAAAAGCAATACTAAGTGTATGGTGGATGAGGGGGCATATAAAAGCTTGACCCAGGAGTCACTGGGCACTCTACTCTCAGTGGCAGAAATGTGAAATTGGACTTAGATGTTAGTGGGGGGGTGGGAGTGAGGAGGTTAGGAACTCATGGAGTGGGGGAGGGTAAACAGAGAAATGAAGATTTTATAAGGCTGGTTTCCCAAAAAATGTTAAAAAAAAAAAAAGATATGTAGCATAATTAAGAGACAGAAAAACTACAGAGAAGATTTCAGTTTGGATTTGAGGGAGGGGCAGGAATAATTGTTCTGGACATGTGCAGGGAAGTGGTTCCAGTGAAATGGGAGACCAGTAAACAAACTGGGATAAATTCTAAAGGTGATAAACTGGACTAGAATCCTGTTAGATGATACCACCTCATTGTCATTGTCAGATGAGGAAGAGGCAGAAGAAGATGGAAAGGTCCGAGCCTCTCCTGATGCTCCAGCAGCTGAGGCCAACACTGCAGTCCTCTCCATCACCATCAGCAGAGGATCCAGCAATGGCATTCAGCCACATGTCCCCCCCTGACACAGGAGATCCCAGGCCTGTACCAGTAGCCATCCTTCCCTGCCTCCCCGTCTGGTCCAGGACCTAGGGATGCAGATCCTTAGGCTGGCCAAGTGAGGTGAAGACCCTCCTAAAACTCTTCCACCATCCTCTACTGAGCTACCAAGAGCTGCACAGTCTGCCTCAGTGGCTGAAGCAGTGCTCCAGGCCAGGATCCAGTCTCACAGGAGACTTTTGGTCAGGGATGCAGATGATGTTAGAGGAGTTCTGAGAGGTCTGTGCGGACTTCAAGAGGTTGATCATAGTGTTGGAGTGACTAGCTAAGGATGAAAGTGGAGAAAGTACAGAGAAGGGCAACCAAAATGATAAAGGGCAAGGAGCGGCTCCTCTATGAGGAAAGACTAAAGAGGTTAGGGTTGTTCAGTTTGGAGAGAGACGGCTGAGGGGACATATGATAGAGGTCTACAAAATCATGAAAGGACTTGAACAGGTAAATGTGAATTTGTTATTTATTCTTTCAGACAATACAAGGACTAGGGGGCACTCCATGAAGTTAGAAAGTAGCACATTTAAATCAAATCAGAGAAAATTCTTTTTCACACAATGCACAATTAAGTTCTGGAATTCATTGCCAGAGAATATGGTTAAGGCAGCTAGTATAGCTAGGTTAGAAAAGGTTTGGAAACGTTCCTGGAGGAGAAGTCCATAAACTACTATTAATCAATAGGGAATAGCCACTGCTTGTTGCCTGCATAAGAAGCATGGGATCTCTTAATGTTTGGGTACTTGCCAGGTACTTGTGACTTGAATTGGCCACTGTTAGAGACAGGATACTGAGCTTGATGGAAGCTTAGTCTGTCTCAGTATGGCGTATCTTGTGTTCTTATGAAAAGAACTGCATCGTTGCTCTTCATCTGCTGAGCATGAAGCTAGTGCCACCACCAGCAGCTTCTTAGGTCTTCTGAACTTGGCCCCCCTATGTCTCAGGGCCATTTTTGTATGTGCATAGTTCTATCCCTAGTTTAACCCACCCTTGTCCTTTTCATTTTGTACAATTTGTAAATAGTTTGCTATATTTTTAACAAGTTTTAAATTGTTCATCAATGTAAATATGTTGATTAAGCAATTTTGAAGTATGTCTGTGTTTTTTGCTGCATGCTAAGATTTATGTATTACAACTATAAAGTCCCATTAAGGATATCCTATAGCCATAAATCTCTGACACACACATAGACCTGCATGTTGCTTGCTAAGCAGGTTGGTCCACTAATTGTTATCATCCTACTATCTGCCTTTAAAGTTCTTATTTTCTTTGGTTCTGTTATCTATATTTTGCACCCCTGAAAGACCAACCACTAATTAGAAGTATAAGTTAATATTTACCACTTTCTTCCACTAAGAGCTACAGATGTGAGTTCAGCCAAGCACACAAGCAGGAAAATTCATGCACTAAAAGCACTGCATAGGAGACAAGGAGCACACATACAGTGGCCCTTTCTCATTCAGCACACTTAACAACAAAGAATATGTGACCTATAGATGTTCCAGTAGAAGCTGTATTCACCAGAAGCTGGCTGCTGCTGCAAGGCCTACTAAGTCACCTCAATGTTCTATAAGCTTCAGATGTCACTGAAAAGAATTGCAATCTATCTTATACTTCAGAAATTAAAGCCTATCTGCATTAATGCTGATGTCTGATATATGTACAGCACCAAGTCAACCCTTCTCCATGCTCACATAGCTACCCTTGCAGATATTGCTCAGCTTCTTTCCAAAAAGCTCCCTGGTCCTATCTGGTGGTCCCTTCATGGGACACACTTCTATATCTCAAAGACTTACCTTTAAAAGCAGAAATTCAAACATGAAGACTGCATTGCCCTGTGCTCTACTATAAATGTAGGATCATGTACTGTTTGAGGACTCTCACACAAATGCTCCCAGCTGTGAGCAATCAGGGACTCTTTGGTGTTTCCTGGAACTTGCTTCCTCACCTACCTCCACCAGTAATCCGTAAGCACCCTTGCATCATACTTATTCCAAGTAGTGAATCAGAGCTTGATTATCACTTGAAGCTGGATCAGAACTGGCATTTTCATCAGCTGTTTCTCATCAAGACAATTATAGAGCAAAGGATTGGAAGGCTCGAAGAAGCGACATAGTCCCATTAGTAATTATTGGTATGATGTTTTGTAAGATATAGAACACATAGAAATAACATAGAGATAGATAGTGGCAATAATAAGGTCCTTTGCCATATGGAGAGAAATACCGGTTCACAGGGATAGAGGCCAAGCCTAGTATCAAAATCATCCAGGCATATGATGATGAGGTACTTATCTTCACTTGCCAATTTTTCCTAACATCCTAGTTATACTTTGTGGAGGTGGAACAGGAGCAGGCTCCACAGTATCAGGGTCAGGCAAGTTTGGTCCAGATCATACCCACATTGCAAACAATAGGAAGAAACACTAGACCTGATCCTAAAGTCCCAAAGGAGATGGATCCAGCAGTTATCTCGTGTATAGGCCTGTGCTTCACCTTGCCATTTTTTCCTAACATCCTAGTTATACTTTGTGGAGGTGGAACAGCAGCAGGCTCCACAGTATTAGGGACAGGCAAGTCTGGTCCAGATCATACCCACATTGCAAACAATAGGAAGAAACACTAGACCCGATCCTAAAGTTCCAAAGGAGATGGATCCAGCAGTTATCTCATGTATAGACCTGTGCTTCACTAGCCCCTCCTAGAGAAACACTTATTCAATAAGATTTTCAAGATTGCCACAATGAATATACATGAGATAGATTTGCATATATTGAGAATCCTTTTATGTTAATCTGCTTGATGCATAATCATTATTTATATCCTTAAAAAATGACTGAGTAGATATGTCCTCAGCAGAGACTTGGGAAACACAGGTATAGACCAACTTTGCACACGCAAATGGAAATAATTCACATATATCACATCATTAAAGAAAAGATATGTGCAAAAGGTAAACGTATGTATGCAAGTAATAATACCAAATCTACTGGGACTGTGATATCATTTGTTCAAGTAAATTCTCATAAGCATGGAATTTACAGACAAGCAAAAATTAAAAAAAAAAAAGTGAATGAGTAGTTCACGTCGTGTATTCACACATTGGGGTAGATTTCCAGACCGCGCGAATAGGCGTACTTTTGCTGGCGCATCAGGCGCAAGCAAAAGTACGCGGGATTTTAGTAGATACGCGCGGAGCCGCGCGTATCCGCTAAAATCCTGGATCGGCGCGCGCAAGGCTATCAATTACGTATAGCCGGCGCGCGCCGAGCCGCACAGCCTACCACCGTTCCCTCCGAGGCCGCTCCGAAATCGGAGCGGCCTCGGAGGGAACTTTCTTTTGCCCTCCCCTCACCTTCCCCTCCCTTCCCCTACCTAACCCACCCACCCGGCCCTGTCTAAACCCCATCCTTACCTTTGTCGGGGGATTTACGCCTCCCAGAGTCTCAGATAAAGGCGGCACAAGTTTGACTATTAAAATGAGTCTCAGATAAAGTGGTGGCTAAGGCCAGTGTTCAAATATCCACAATATTGAAATTAATTATCCGACTAAGCACGGTTTTGTGGACAGTAACATAACCTAACAACCATTGAGGTACCTAATGATTAGTAAGCCAATATTGGCTCATAGACACGATAGCAGAACCTCCCGGTCGCATCGTATGAAGGTACACTCATCTCATATAAATAGTGGCAGGCCAGGGTTATTGTGAGGTGGCAACATTTACACATATAAGTTTCAATTTTAAATCTGTCCACGCAATGCACATATGTATGTTACCTGTGTATATTTATAAGAACATAAGAAATTGCCATGCTGGGTCAGATCAAGGGTCCATCAAGCCCAGCATCCTGTTTCCAACAGAGGCCAAACCAGGCCACAAGAGCCTGGCAATTACCCAGACACTAAGAAGATCCCATGCTACTGATGAAATTAATAGCAGTGGCTATTCCCTAAGTAAACTTGATTAATAGCCATTTATGGACTTCTCCTCCAAGAACTTATCCAAACCTTTTTTGAACCCAGCTACATTAACTGCATTAACTACATCCTCTGGCAACAAATTCCAGAGCTTTATTGTGCATTGAGTGAAAAAGAATTTTCTCCAATTAGTCTTAAATGTGCTACTTGCTAACTTCATGGAATGCCCCCTAGTCCTTCTATTATTCGAAAGTGTAAATAACCGATTCACATCTACTCGTTCAAGACTTGTCATGATCTTAAAGTCCTCTATCATATCCCTCCTCAGCCGTCTCTTCTCCAAGCTGAACAGCCCTAACCTCTTCAGCCTTTCCTCATAGGGGAGCTGTTCCATCCCCTTTATCATTTTGGTTGACCTTCTCTATACCTTCTCCATCGCAGCTATATCTTTTTTTAGATGCGGCGACCAAAATTGTACGCAGTATTCAAGGTGCGGTCTCACCATGGAGCGATATAGAGGTATTATGACATTTTCCGTTTTATTTACCATTCCCTTCCTAATAATTCCTAACATTGTTTGCTTTTTTGACTGCTGCAGCACACTGAGCCGACGATTTTAAAGAATTATCCACTATGATGCCTAGATCATTTTCCTGGGTGGTAGCTCCTAATATGGAACCTAACATCGTGTAACTACAGCAAGGGTTATTTTTCCCTATATGCAACACCTTGCACTTGTCCACATTAAATTTCATCTGCCATTTGGATGCCCAATCTTCTAGTCTTGCAAGGTCCTCCTGCAATGTATCACAATCCGCTTGTGATTTAACTGCTCTGAATAATTTTGTATCATCCGCAAATTTGATAACCTCACTCGTCGTATTCCTTTCCAGATCATTTATATATGTATTGAAAAGCACCGGTCCAAATACTGACTGGGTGAAAGGTCAGGGTAAACTGAGGGGGTTCAGGCTGAAAAGCTAGGAGGGTCTTGATAACCTAGAGATAGACTGAGCAAACTGGTGGACTAATTGTTAAAACTGATCATTTCTTTCACGCACTTCTAGGAAAAGTAAAAAGTCATGGGATAGGTGGCGATGTCCTTTCGTGGATTGCAAACTGGCTAAAAGACAGGAAACAGAGAGTAGGATTAAATGGGCAATTTTCTCAGTGGAAGGGAGTGGACAGTGGAGTGCCTCAGGGATCTGTATTGGGACCCTTACTGTTCAATATATTTATAAATGATCTGGAAAGAAATACGACGAGTGAGATAATCAAATTTGCAGATGACACAAAATTGTGCAGAGTAGTTAAATCACAAGCAGATTGTGATAAATTGCAGGAAGACCTTGTGAGACTGGAAAATTGGGCATCCAAATGGCAGATGAAATTTAATGTGGAAAAGTGCAAGGTGATGCATATAGGGAAAAATAACCCATGCTATAATTACACGATGTTGGGTTCCATATTAGGTGCTACAACCCAAGAAAGAGATCTAGGTGTCATAGTGGATAACACATTGAAATCGTCGGTTCAGTGTGCTGCGGCAGTCAAAAAAGCAAACAGAATGTTGGGAATTATTAGAAAAGGAATGATGAATAAAACGGAAAATGTCATAATGCCTCTGTATCGCTCCATGGTGAGACCGCACCTTGAATACTGTGTACAATTCTGGTCGCCGCATCTCAAAAAAGATATAATTGCGATGGAGAAGGTACAGAGAAGGGCTACCAAAATGATAAGGGGAATGGAACAACTCCCCTATGAGGAAAGACTAAAGAGATTAGGACTTTTCAGCTTGGAGAAGAGACGACTGAGGGGGGATATGATAGAGGTGTTTTAAAATCATGAGAGGTCTAGAACGGGTAGATGTGAATCGGTTATTTACTCTTTCAGATAGTAGAAGGACTAGGGGACACTCCATGAAGTTAGCATGGGGCACATTTAAAACTAATCGGAGAAAGTTCTTTTTTACTCAACGCACAATTAAACTCTGGAATTTGTTGCCAGAGAATGTGGTTCGTGCAGGTAGTATAGCTGTGTTTAAAAAAGGATTGGATAAGTTCTTGGAGGAGAAGTCCATTACCTGCTATTAGGTTCACTTAGAGAATAGCCACTGCCATTAGCAATGGTTACATGGAATAGACTTAGTTTTTGGGTACTTGCCAGGTTCTTATGGCCTGGATTGGCCACTGTTGGAAACAGGATGCTGGGCTTGATGGACCCTTGGTCTGACCCAGTATGGCATTTTCTTATGTTCTTATGTTCTTTTGTTACAAAATTTGATGATTAATACATGTAAAAGCTGACAAGTGCTAAGGAAAATACAAAAGTTAAATTTCCACATGTAAATGATTAAAATAGGAAGCACAAATATTCACAATTAGGAGATTGGTGTCACTTATCCAGATAAATTTTGACTTCTCTATCTATATGGCAGCTTACCTGGATAAGTCTCAAAAACTGATAGTTATCCAGCTAAGTAATATAGCCAGATAACTATTAAAAATGCTTCAGCTTTGTTTAAAATATATTTCATATCTTTTAAATAAGCAAACATGTTATTGGGTAGATTTAAATGTATTTTATATAGTGGGTCAGATTTTAAAAGGGTTACTGCTTCGAGCAGGCGTAACTTTCGTGATAGAGGTAGGGGGGATTTAGATAGGGCCGGAGGGGTAGGTTAGGTAGGGGAAGGGAGGGGAAGGTGGGGGGAGGGCGAAGGAAAGTTCCCTCTGAGGCCGCTTCGATTTCGGAGTGGCCTCGGAGGGAACGGAGGCAGACTGCGCGGTTCGGCACGTGCAGGCTGCCGATTTTGGGCAGCCTTGCGCGCGCCTACCCCGGATTTTAATGGATACGCGCGGCTACGCGCGTATCTATTGAAATCCCGCGTACTCTTGTTCGCGCCTGGTGCACGAACAAAAGTACGCGTGTGCGCAGATTTATAAAATCTGCTCCAGTGTGCACACATCTGTGTGCACGATACAAAACATATCTGATTGTACGTGCTTGTCTATCTATGCGTGTTTATCGGCACTCACTCGCATTTTATAGTTATCATGTACTTGTGTGCATGCAAATCATGCCCCAACATAACTCCTTTTTTTTGCATGTACATTTACTCACTCATGTAAAAATACACATATATGTTACACATTTACAAAATACAGATTCTATGCAGATTTTTCATATACACGTGTATGTGCGCTTTTTTACACATGTATGTCTTTGAAAATTCACTCATAAGAGTGTAATTTTCAAACAGTTTAGGTGACTAACTTTGGGAGTTAGGATCCTAAATTGGCCCTTTTGAAAATTTATTAGAGCTGAATGCCTAAATTTAGGATTCTAAAAAATGGGTGGCTTTGTGGGTGGAGTTAAGGCAGTAAAATAAAGTTAGGCACTTAGCACTGATTTTCAGAACTAGACACTGCCTGTGATGGAAAGCTAAAATCTTTTCTAGAAAATTCTGAAGTTATTGAAGTACACTCTCTCCAACAATATTGACACCAAAGTAAGGTTGGACACATAAAAAATGAGAGTTCTTACTATCCAAAGGCTAGTTTAAATGAGGAAAATACCCTAGAATCCAATGGCCAGGGACCAGCAACTACTATTTAAATTCTTCCAGGTTATTGAGTTTTTAAAGTGACATTGCTCTCCAATAAGTTATAATTAACCAGAGGTGGCCTTTGCCCTCTGGAAAGGACAGATCATATTTGTGGTACACCTCTGATGCATCTGTAGCCTAATGACGTGGTGCAGAGGCCATCAGCCTTCTCCTGCTTGTGGTTGTAGATGAAGCTACATAATTTTACTATAAAGATACAAAAATTGCTATACTGTATACATCCCTCAAAGCAGGCGTGCACTGTCCAATTTGCTAACAGAAATTCTGAATTTGGATAGAATACAAAGAGTAGCTGGTGACTTTTACATTAATCTAAACACTGAATACAATAAGAATTTAAAATAATTTTTCAACATTCATGAATTGCAGAACATGTCAGTCTAGCATAGATAGATGCCATATTTATCAACATTTCCATGGTTGTCGAGTTTTATGAAAATGTGTTCAATTACTACAAACTCCTCTGGTGTACATTCTGGTTTTATAAGGCAAGCAAGAAAGAATGGGCACTTCAGAGTTAAACAAGCTTGGTTTCTCTCTATTTGCAAAACTAAGGAATTTTTCCATAGTGAGGTTTCTGATACTTGAAAGCTGGCAGTCTTCAACCACTGCTGAAATATTATTCTGTTTCTTATGGGGCCTAAGATCAGAGTCTCCACCTCGAAACCCCCAGGGCTTAGGTGCACATTTTCAAGACACCTAAATATGGTCTTGAATAAAATGTATTAATCTGTAACAGCCCTGACCTCTCTTTTCCAGCAGATTTGTCTTTTTTTTTTTTTTTGTAGTCATGATACACAAGTTTGAACCATTGCAACAAGTGGAAAAAGCACTCTGAGGCAGAACAAGTACTTAACACGTAATGTAAGCACCCTACCCACTTCTGCGATTTTATCTTGGAAAATATTCCAGAAGCCACGCCTCTACATGCTTTCTCTACTTCTTTATTTTCTTACAAAAATGGGTGCTTTTAAAAAGCAAACCAGGCTTTAATATACCTTTTTAAAATTTTGTATCTGACATCGCTATTCACAAATAACTAGTTCTTTTACACTTTTTCCTATGCTTTATTGCTTTGAGAAGCCTCAGATTCATATTAAGTAGTAGCTGTATCACATCTGTAATATATCCACACTAACCTACTTCTCTGTGAAGGCATGAGGCAGGCACTTTTGTCTGGTAGCAGGTGTCACTTTCTATTGCTAGACAGCTCTTAATTGATCATCCACATGTACATGCTGTGTAAAGTGACAACCATGTGTGGTTTTTCTGCATATCCTATCCCAGACAGAGGCTAAAATCATCTGTCACTGACACCAGTGAGGAATGAGTTCATCTCCAGAACAAACAAGAAACCTGTTTTAGAGATTTTTAAGATAATTTTCATACAAATTCAGTTTAAACATCAGTGCATATTTCAAATTCTGAAGAACATCTTTATGGGCTTCCTGTAGTCTAAATGAAATTGGATATTGTTTTCAATATTTAGTGTAACAGACCTGAAAGAGATAGTGCACATTGGTGTGGGTTTAAGAGCAGACCTGGAAGCTCAAGGTGAACTCATTAAGTTTCCACATAAATTAATATGTCCTGAAGCTGTAATGGTGCCAGATACTGGTATTCAGCAATGAGAAAAAGAGGTTTTACTTATTTATTATTATTATTATTATTATTATTTAAATTTATTGTCATTTAATATTCCAGCCTTTTCCAAAATGGCCTCAAGGTAGATTTCAATCAATTTGGCAGTAGTCATTTTGACTAATGCTTTTTTAAATACCAATTTGCAGTCCAAGAAATTGTAGTGCAGGGGTGGCCAACTCCATTCTTCGAGAGCTGCAAACAGGCCAGGTTTTCAGGATATCTACAACGAATATGCATGAGTTATATTTGCATACAATGGAGGAAATACATGCAAATCTATCTCATACATATTAATTTTGGATATTTTGAAAACCTGACTTGTTTGTGGCTCTCGAGGTCTAGAGTTGGCCATCCCTAGTATAGTGTAAAATGTTTGAAGTGGTTCTTGCTTAAAAAGTGAATTTTCAAAAGTTTTGCATATAGTGGGGTAGATTTTATAAATGTACGCACGGGCGTACTTTTGTTCGTGCACCAGGCGCGAACAAAAGTACGCTGGATTTTATAAGATACGCGCGTAGCCGCGCGTATCTTATAAAATCCGGGGTCGGCGCGCGCAAGGAGATGCACATTTGTGCAACCTTCACGCGCCGAGCCCAGCGCGCGCTGCCTGTTCCCTCCGAGGCCGCTCCGAAATCGTAGGGAACTTTCCTTCCGCCTCCCCTCACCTTCCCCTCCCTTCCCCTACCTAACCCCCCCCCCGGCCCTATCTAAACCCCCCCCCCCCCCCACCTTTGTTGGCATATTTACGCCTGCGGAAAGCAGGCGTAAATCTGCGTGCGACAGCAGGCTGCTGGCGCGCCATCACCTGACCCGGGGGCTGGTCCGGAGGCCTCGACCATGCCCTCGGGCCTGCGCCACGCCCCCGGGCCTGCCCCTGAAACGCCGCGTCACTCGCAGCACGCCCCCCCGACACGCCCCTCCATGCAAGCCCCGGGACTTACACGCATCCCGGGGCTTGCGCGCGCCGCCGAGCCTATGCAAGATAGGCTCGGCGCACGCAGGGGGGTTTTGGGGTAGGTTTTCGGGGGGTACGCGCGTATCGTACGCGCGTACCCCTTTCAAAATCTACCCCATTCTGTTTTATAAACCTCAAAATAAACGTGTAAGTAAAGGTACATGAGTAAATTTGCATATGTAAAACAGGGGCGAACCAGGGGTGTTCCAGGGCAGGGCCAACAGTTTTGCGAGTAAGTTGCTATTTTATATGCAATTTATGCATGTTAATTTGGTAGCTTACTCACATATATTTACTTCTGCTCTATACTTTTATAAGTGATCATAAACATGTTAAATGTGAAATACTGACTGGGCAGTAGGTCTGACTGAAATAGGGGAGTTCAGGCTGAAGATCCAGGTGGGTCTTGATGACCTGCAGCTGAACTAGGTGGACTGGTAGACTAATTGGTAAAACTAGTAATTTCATTGCTGTGCGCATTTTAGAAAATCTCCTGCTTACATGCATGAAAGTCGACTTACAAGGGGTAAATACATGTAAATTACATAGGTAAAATCATCATGCATGCATTTTTAAAAATAGATGTAAAAATACGCGAGAATAGCAGTTGCACGTTACTTGTCTGAATCAATTCCAATGTACCCAGTTAAGTAAGGGCTTTATCTGACAAAGTGGACTCTATCCTCGAAAGTTCATGCCTCTATAAATTGCTCTATACGGTGCCACCTGCCTCATATCACTTTTGCTACACCAGACTAACATGGCTATCCCTCTGAATATCTTATCTGGATGAGTAAGTTAGACTAAGTCTAAATAAAGCTATTTATCTATATAAGTAGCATTATTTAATACTTATCTGGTTATCTGTCGTAACCAGTGTTAGGTTTGCCAGCTAATGGGACATCCTCGCGAGCTGGTGCACTCACCTCGAGAACCATCGACATCACAATCCTCTTCACATCGGCAGGAACGCACCAACATTCTGCCTCCAAGATTCCCCATAGGTGCGCACGCGTGGAGCACACCTGTTCTTAGAGACCCATGGCAGGAACCTCTGCAACCGGTGCTCACAGATGACATCTCATAGCTGGGTATTTAAACCCCAGCCACGCAATGAACCCATGCCTCAGCAATGGGTTGCCTACATCGTGTGTGTAGTGTGAGTTGCTGCTTCTTCCTGAGTTCCTGATCCTGTGCCTGCCTCGACTCTCCAGCCCAGCCTGCCTCATCTCTCCAGTCCAGCTTGCTTCATCTTATCCAGCCTTGCCTTCTTTTCTGCCCTTCCATGTCAGTTCTTGTCTCCTCCACCTGTTCTTGAACTGACTTCTGGATCTGACCTTACCCTGGTCTTTGTCCATTCTTGCCCACCTTCTGCCACTGACTCTTGCCTGGACATTGACATTTCTAGTTTGCTGCCTTCTTAGGACTCTAGCCTGATACTGGACCTACACCCAAGCCATCTCCTTAGAGACTCCCGCCTAAGACCTGTTAGCCCCTAGAATCCAAGTGCTCAACCTAAGGGGAAAGGAGTTGGTATAAGAGAAGCCTTCTGATCTGTCTATACCCAGGGTAGCTCCACCAGTTGTTAGTGAGAATTTATGGGACCTTCCCTGTAGGTTGAGCCAATTTTACCACAGCACAAGGGTCCTCGAATCTTACAGCCAGATAACAGGCACTTTATCCTAAGTGCAATATGTATTTTTGCTTTTTTAACATGTGCACACATGCTGCAGGGTACATTTATACACATTTTATAATCTGTGTATATCATATAAGCTCAGTTTATAAAATACAGGAGTAGATTTTGGTGCTTCCATGTACATACATATATGGGAGCATGCGCAGATGTTTGAAAGTTATCCTCCTTATGTATTTAGCATTTTAACATAAAGTACCAGGAAATTATTTATTATTCAGTACTAAACAACTTTAAATTGGGCGGGACTACAACTGGCATTCATGCTGCAATTTATCTGTCAAACCATGCTGATTTTGATCTGTCCATATAGAATGACAGAACACATGAACTGGATTGCGTTACACTTCTTACCTTTCTGGCACTTCAGTGGTGCCCTCAGACCACAGTCTCATCTGAACCAGCTCCCAGCACTGTGCTACTTCCATGGGAGCAATGCTACAGTTCCTGAGCCTTTATAAATGGCCTTAGATCCAGGACTTCCTGTGTTGCTGGCTGATGATGCCATCACTGTCTGTCTGTATAAGGAAGCTCTCTGCACCTAGTCAGCACTTCAGCAACAGGTCTGATTGCACCTTGTTATTGATTCCTGTCTGTTTGTATGCACACTGCCAGTTCTGACTTCTGCTCCTGCCTTGACCTGTGCCTGTTACTTGGAGTTCACATGTATGCCACCTGCCTTAACATTTGCCGTCTCTCCAGATCTTGCTCTCTTTGTGCTCCAGCCTCTAGACCCACTCATCCGCTGTCACCTGCTCAGGCCTGGCCTATGCTTGCGTGGCTCAGGCTGTGCCAACCAAGCAGTGACACAAGGGCTCACCTTTCTCACAGTAACATGAAAGTTTAGTGAGGTCATGTGTTCAGTGGACATGTCCTTGCCTGAATTTCTGCAAAAACTGCCCAGGCTGTCCAGCAGCAGCAACATCATTTGGAGCATATCTCATGTCTCCTTTAGGGCTTCACCAGCCATCTCAATGACTGCAACTTGTTAGACCCGTGGCTTCTATGTCCCCCCTCCCCCTGCTCCAGTACCTAGTATTGCCCTATAAGGGCTTGCCATAAGATTGTCTCTGCTGCCTCACTTCAACAGTGATCCCAAGGCCTGTTGGGTCTTTCTCAACCAGTGCCTCATCCAGTTCGAACTGCAGGCAGCCAGTTTTTGGTCAGAACAGGCTCATTTCTCATTTGTCCAGTCAGGCTCTTGCATAGGCTTTACAACTATGGGAAAAGAATAACCCCATCTTGTCTAACCTCCCAGCCTTCCTAGCACAATTACAGAAGGTCTTCAATGAACCTGCCAAGGCTTCTTCGGCAGCTACTGTACGCGCGGGTGAACATTTGTGCGCGCCGGGTTGCGCGCACAAATGTACACCGGCGCGTATGTTTTAAAATCTGCCCCTAAATTGTATGTTAGGGAAGCATATAACCTGATTCAAATGAAAGAAAAGGACAAGTGGAAAACGGCATTCAACATTAAGGCTGGACACTACGAGTACCTCGTTGTGCCCTTCAGCTTATGTAATGCTTCGGCTATATTCCAAGCTTTTATGAATGAATTTTTTGAGACTTACTATATTAGCATGTCATAGTCTACTTAGACAACATCCTAATTTACTCCTTTTCTCTCTCTCTTTGCACTGCAGCCATGTGACAATGGTCCTTCAACAATTAAGAGACTATTGTTTTCATGCCAAACTTGAAAAGTGCATCTTTGAATAAACAGAATTCCCCTTCCTCGGTGTATTATATCTACTCTGGTACTCCAGATAAACCCTTCCAAGTTCTCAGTGATCATCGACTGGCCTAAGCCTGTAGGACTCAAAGCCGTACAACTTTTTCTTGGCTTTGCCAATTATAATCAGCAATTTATTCATGATAGTCTCTGATCACCCCTTCTCTCACTGTGCTCACATAAAGGGAGTCCACATCAGATAATGGCCCCCCTAAAGCGGTGCAGGCCTTTGATCACCTAAAGCCTATCTTCCTGTCGGCACCCTTTTTACACCGACTGGACACTTCTCGGCCTTTTTGTTTGGAGGTAATCGCCTCCTCAGTCAGGGTGGGGGCAGTGCTATCCCAGGCTGTGCCTAATGGCAAGTTACTATTCTATGCTTTTATTCTCCAGAAAATGATCACCTGAGTAGAAAAACTATAGCATCAGAGATAGGGAACTGCTTACCATAAAATTAACCCTTGAGGGATGATGTCACCTATTAGTGGGGGAGGTTCATCTTTTCACCATTTTTTCTCATCATAAAAAACCTCCTGTAATGACAGATCGCCAAATGCCTAAACCCCTGTCAAGATGGGGGACCCTATTGGCAGTAGAGGAGAAAAGCACAGATAGGAGTGACTTGTCTGATGAGTGGAATGCATGAAGAGAGGTGTAGAGAGAGAGGAGAGGTAGTGAGGTGCTGCAGAGTGAAGGCATTTGTAGGTGAGAAAGAGGAGCTTGAACAATATGAGGGAGCAGATAGGGTGCAATGCAGTGAATTCAGAAGAGGAGTTATGTGAGTGTAGCAACTTTGGTGAAAGATAAGTCATACCGCTGAATTTTGGGTAGATTTTAGTGGAGAGAGATGGCTTCCCAGGAGACCTGTGAGGAATAGGTTACAATAGTCTAAGTGGGAGAAAATGAGAGAGTGGAGAAGGGTTCTGGTAGTGTGTTCAGAAAAGAAGGGACAGATTTTGGAAATGCTATAGAGAAAGAAAGACATATGCCACTATATCATATCTTGCGACAACTTCACCTGCAATAAGACCACTCGTCAGTGCCCTTGGGGTCTCCTTCAACCATTATTTATACCCGAAAAATCTTGGAGACACATTGCAATGGACTTTATCACCGATTTGCTGGCCTCCACTGGTTACACAGTGTAATGGGAGATACACCCCATTATGACAGCTGAACAGAAGGGGAATGCAAGCTAGGGCTGAATGGACCAAAAGGTCAGTAGGGGGAGGGAAGAACTACAAGTCCCAGAAGGCTGAGGGAGAAGAAGTTGAGCACCTGAAGGGAAAGGAAGTTGAGCAAGGCTGGGAACCAGGTGTGGAGCGGATTAAAAGAGAGGAGACAGAGACATGAGACTGGTGGGAGTGGCAGGAGGAAGAGGACAGCGAAGGTGGAAGCAACTAATAGCCAACGGCAACAGTAAGCCCGGGTGGATGGTTGCGACGGAGTAGGAAAATGGTACATGTGTTTTGTTTAAAAAGTGTTTCTTCAGCTTTTTGGATTTTCCTACAGAAGGGAAGAGGGCAATCTGCCTCAGCTCTGGGGAGACACCCGAGTGGGGGAAGGGAAGGACACTGTGGGGATTGTGCCTGAATTAGGCCCCTGAAAGTGGGCCAAGCTTCAGGGAACTACATTTAAGGATTTGGCTATTTTGAGCAGTGAAGCTGGGATGGGAGCCTCTGGAACTTAACTCTGGATGGAGGAATCGTTGGGCTAGGACTGAGTCCAATGGTTTAAAAGCCTTTTCCGGCATAGGTTGTACTGCAGAGACAGACACAGCCAGATGGCTTGAACGTGAAGGAGCCAGATAAGGCCAAACTCCTGAAACTGTATTCAGGGCCAGTGCTACCATAGGCCAGGGTGCAGAAGCGGGCACACCCTGGCTGGACTTTGTTTTAGGAAAAGCTGCGGCTTTTCCGAACAGTTCTACTTACAACCCAAGTGTGTGCTTAAAGCCACATCCAGACATCAAGAGAAGTGGGGATGCTGCAGTGAGGAACCAGCGGGAGAAGCCCCAGCAGCGGAACTCCACCCAGTGAGCTGTTACAACAGTGATCTGGGTTGTAGTGGATAATTTTGTAAGAAGGCCCACTTTATACCACTCAAAGCCTTACCTACAACCTTGTGTCTGGCTCGCCACTTCTTTCAGGAGATATTGCATCTGCCCAGAGGTTACTGACCGGGGTGTACAGTTTACCTGCAGGTTTTGGTGAAATCTTTGCAATAAACTAGGAATCATCTTGGATCTCTCTTCTGTGTCTCACCCACAGACCAATGGCCAGATGGAGAGAACTAATCAGACCCTCAAGAGCTTCTTAAGGACCTATGTTTCCTTCCAGCAGGATGATTTAGCCTGACTACTCCCTTGGTATGAATTAAATTATAATATCCACACCAATGAACCTGCGGGGGCTTCCCCATTTTGCATCACATTTGGCCAACATCCTAAAGTGACATTGCCCCTTCAGCTATCTAATGAACCCCAGCAGCAGAACTTCTGTCCATGTTACTACAGGCCATCTGGAGGAAGACCCAGGAGCTCCTTAAAAGGGCCACTGATAGGTACAAGTTAAGCACCATCTGAAGACATCATCCAACCCACAGCTCTTCCTGGTGACAAATGTGAGTGAGTACCAAACACATCTGGTTAAAGGTACCTTTGGTTAAGCTTGCGTCCAAGTACATTGGACCCTACCCTGTTCTGAAGCAACTCAATTCAGTGATCTTCCAGCTTAAATTACCAGAATCCCTTCAGATCCAGATTTCCTTTCTCATATCTCTCTTGAAACCTTTAATTCTGGGTAAAGGAATGAAAAAAGTCTGGAAGCCCATCCTCATGGATAATGATCCTGACACTAAATTTGAGACCCAGGACATTATTGATTCCAAGTTGATCAGGGATAAATTACATTACCTCATAGATTGGAAGGGCTTCTGGCCTGAAGAAAGATCATGAGAACCTTCCTCCAATCTCCATGCTCTTCACTTGCTTGAAAATTCCATTGCCTCTTACCTCACAAACCCAGGGTGGGCAGCCCTGGGGAGAGGCTTAGGAGGGGTACTGTTGTGCTCTCTACTTCAATGACACCCTCAGACCACAGGCTTCTTTGACTCAGCTCCCAGCACTGCATTGCTACTGGGGAGGAATGCTGCAATTCCTGAGCCTTTATATAGGCCTTGGATCCAGAACTTCCTTTGTTGCTAGCTGATGGTGTCATCACTTCATAAGGAAGCTGTGCACCCAGCCAGCATCTCAGCAACAAGTTTCATTGAGCCTTGTCATAAAATCTTGTCTGTTTGCCTGTACAACATTGGTTCTGACCTCTGCCCGCTCCTGAACTTTTCCCGAATGCCACCTGCCCTAACCTGTGCTTGTTACCTGGCGTTGCCCTGAAATGCCACCTGCCCTGACCTGTGCCTGTTACCTGGATTTTTCCTGTTTGCCACCTGCCCTGACCTCTGCCAACCCTCTGGACCTCACTCTCTGTGTGCTCCAACCTACGGATCTAGCCATCCGCTGTTGCCAGCTTGGACCTGGCCTGTGCTTGCTTAGAGCTGTGCCAACCGAGCAGTGGCACAAGAGCTCACCTTTCCCCGAGTAACATGGAAGGTTGTTTGTTCACAAAGGCTCAACTCATACGTGTTGTGATGAGCAGATACATACTATAATGCAAGGGTGCTCAAACCAGTCCTTGGGCCCCCCGAGCCAGTCAACTTTTCAGGATATCTTTAATGAATATGTCTGAGAAATATTTGCATACATAGGAAATAGTGCATGCAAATAAATCTTTTGCATATTAATTAGAGATATCCTGAAAACCTTACTGGTTAGGGGAGCCCCAAGGAGCAGCTTGAGCATCCCTGATAAAGTGAGATGATACTCTGTAGTTTCCAGTGGTTTGAACTATATCAAGATTTAATTTAACAGTTAACATGAATTTGTGCTCATTTCAAGTGCAGTTCAAGAATTCATCTTCAGCCAAACAGTATTTAGAATTTGTATTACAAATCATACATTGTAATCAGTGCTGGACTTCACTACTTTTAGCAAGTAACTGACATCTGTTTGTGGCACTGTGCTACTGAAATTTGTTATTTCTGGCGAGATCCGTATTCAGAAGGTTTGTTCAGATATCCATAATGAACATGCATAAGATATATCTATATACAATGGATGCATGCAGATCTCTCTCATATGTATTCATTATGGATATCCTGAAAACTAGACTTGTTTGTGGCTCCTGAGGACCAGAGTTGGTCACCTCTGGCATATGCTGTGCTCATTAATGTTGAAGCAACAAGAGACTTATAGCTGGGAGGATGGAACTTGAGTCCTCTAGGCTAGGTTTTCACTACTTTTCGGGTGCAACTGCTTGAAAGTGGCAGGAGAGAGATGGAGATTGTAAAAATGTTTGCAACTTAGGATGGGAAGGAGGGTGTCACAGCTGCACAGAACTGTGCTACTAGTGGGTGGCACAGGATGCAATAGGAGATGCTGAGGTGCTGGTGGCTCGCTCAGCAGAACAATTATGCATTGTTCTGAGGAGGTAACTGCTTCTGCTCACTCCTCCCATGGGATATTGAAAGGCTTTGGGAATTTGGAAGAAGGGAATGGGGGATGGAGCTGCTTCTGGACCAAGAGGATGTTTTTGGTTTTTCCAAATATTGAGTAAGCTGGTGAACAACAAAGTTACCTCAGTAACCTTATCCAGGTAAGTTTAGCTGTGTATATTTATTGGGAGACTTGTCCGACTGAATATTTTGTTAAAGATATTGAAGTTAAAGTAACTTTACCCGAATAACTTTGCTGCTCACTGACTTGCTCAATATAGACCTCAAAGTCTTTACTAGAAGCCTTGACCCTTGAGTTTTAAGTATCTCGGTCAAGCATTCCCCCTACATGAATGGTTGAATTATTAAATCATGAGCTTTATTTTCTGTTCATAATACTGCAATTCTTTTCCTTGTTGTTTACATTTTGTCTTTCAAGGGTGAAGGGTACCATTCATTAAGAGTGTTAAGCTTAGAATGACAGAGATAGCTGAAATATCCCTTCAACTTAACATCATCTACTGGGGTATCATTTGTAGTCTTGCCATGCAGTACAAAAAATCCTTTCATGCAAATCTTTTCTAGAGTAGCCTGACAAGTAAACTTTAGGGAATATATTTTCAAAAAGCTATGACTTATATTTATACATTTGGGACTTATGCAGGAACAATCCAAAGTTATATACATAGAAATTTTCAAAAGCACCACTTTTGTGTCTTTAACTTAATTCTATCTACCAGTGTAGTCTTACAGCTAAGTAGACATGGCATGGAGGGAGGCAGGGCTTCCATGCATATACATGGATGAAATTTAATGTTGTAATCTCGTCCTCTTCATGGTTATATGTGTAAATCTGCACCAAGACTATAGGTAGAAAGAGTTTTTTGGGGGGGATTGTTTCAACAGTTTATGGGTGTTTTTCACTCCAACAATAGAACCTGTTTTCAAGGATCTGTTTATCTGTTGGTCCATACACATATTGGTGTGGTCTGTTGTGCATGTACTGGACTGTGCAGCTTTAGTCAAGTGGCCATGCATGCCATACATAATGTAGGAGAGGAATAGTGGAAGCCCATCACCCTGCTCCTTCCTGTCGCCATTTGAATCTGTACCAGGTGAGAGCCTGCAAATAGAAGATCCCATCCCTCCACCACCTCTTGAGTCTATCTCGGGAGGCAGCAGTGAGGTTGATGGAAGACGATCTGGTGCCTGAGCAATAAGATGTGGGGCTGGCAGGGAACTCAGACCCCACTGGCCAAAGAGAATCTAGTACCTGAGCAGTGAGCCATGGAGCCTGCAGGGAATCCAGGCTCTGCCAGCTGATGAAAAGGAGCAGGTGACGGTAACTGAGGGGAAGGAGAACAGGTAGGAGGTGAAGAAGAGAGGGGAAAGGATGGAAGAGAGGGAAGACGATGGGTAGGGAAGTGGAGAGTGCAAAGGAGAAAAAATTCCCCCATAGTCTTTTCCTTATTGTTTATATTTTATCTTTCAAGGGTACCATTATTTAAGATAGTTAGAATGACAGAGATAGCTGAAACCTCCCTTCAACTTAAAGTCATCTAGGAGGGTATCATTTGTAGCCTTGACATAAGGTCTACATAAATTGCTTCTCAATGTTGTTTAATTGTGACCAGAAACCAGAAATTTTCCAAGTCTTAAATTCTGGAGGGCTTTGCAGACTAATGGGCCGATATAGTACAGTGCGCTCCGACGGAGCGCACTGTTAACCCGCCATTGGATACGCGTTTTCCCTTGCCCCTTATTCAGTAAGGGGCCGAAAACACGCATCCAACCCGCCGAACCCAATAGTATCCTCAACATGCAAATGCATGTTGATGGCCCTATTAGGTATTACCACGCAATTCAGAAAACAAAATGTGCAGCCAAGCCACACATTTTGCTTTCAGAAATTAATTTCTTCGGGCACCGGGAAAGTGCACATAAAAGCAGTAAAAACTGCTTTTCTGTGCACCCTCTGACTTAATATTATGGCGATATTAAGTCGGAAATCCCGAAGGGTAAAAAAAGTAAAAAAAAAAAAATTTGAAGTCAGCCCACGGCTGTCGGGTCGAAAACCGGACGCTCAATTTTGCCGGATTCCAGTTTCCAAGTCCGTGGCTGTCAGCGGGCTCGAGAACCGACGCCGGCAAAGTTGAGTGTTGGCTGTCAAACCCGCTGACAGCCGCCGCTCCGGGCCAAAAGGAGGCGCTAGGGATGTGCTAGTGTCCCTAGCGCCTCCTTTTGCCCGTTTCTACCGCCAGGCCTCATTTAAATACTGAATCGCGTGCACAGGCGAGTGGCCTGTGCGCGCGCCGGGACAGCAGGCATTCGCCCGCTGTCCTGCGGACTTTACTGAATCGGCCCGTTAGTAAATAGAGAAGTAGTTTCTACTTCCAATAAGCACTTACTAAATTCTCCTAATACAAAATGTCAAATCAATAAGAGATTTACCTAGATGTCCATGCATCACTCACGGAGCAGTTTTTTGATCCCGGATGTGTACCACTGTTGGATGATGAGGATTCTGGAGTCCGATGAAAAGCATTCAAAGATTTAATTTAATCTAATTTAGGGATGAAATTTCAAAGCCATATATGCACATAAAACCATGTTTTAAGAGCATACATTGCTGTTAGAAAATAGCCTGGAGCTCTGTGCTTGTAAAGTAGAGATGTGAATCGGAACAAGAATCTGATCGGTTCCGGTTCCGATTCAAATCTTAAAATTTTTATCACCCGGCCCGATTGGGTTTTTGTTTATCGGCTGCGCTCGAGCAGATAAACAAAAAACCCACCCCGACCCTTAAAAATCAACCCCTTAGCTTCCCCCCCCCCCCCCACCCCCGCAAAAACGTTTTAAAATTACCTGGTGGTCCAGTGGGGGCATGGGGAGCGATCTCCCGCTCTCAGGCCATCGACTGCGCTAATAAAAATGGCGCCGATGGCCCTTTGCCCTTACCATGTGACAGGGTATCCGTGCCATTGGCCGGCCCCTTTCACATGGTAGGAGCACTGGATGTCTGGCGCCATCTTTAAAAATGACACGGGCCATCCAATGTTCCTACCATGTGACAGGGGCCGGCCAATGGCACGATACCCTGTCACATGGTAAGGGCAAAGGGCCATAGGCGCCATTTTTATTAGTGGCAATCGATGGCCTGAGAGTGGGAGATTGCTCCCCGTGCCCCCACTGGACCACCAGGTAATTTTAAAACATTTTTGGGGGGGTCGGGAGGGTGGGGGAAGCTAAGGGGTCGATTTTTAAAGGGTCGGTGGGTTGGTTTTTTTTATTGGGCCATCGGCGCCATTTTTATTAGTGGCATCAAAATGGCGCCGATGGCCCGAGAGCGGGAGATCGGTCCCGGGGCTTCCACTAGACCACCAGGTACTCATAAAATGTTTTCGGGGGGGTTCAGGAGGGTGTGGGAAGTAAGGGTTTAGTTTTAAAGGATCAGGGTGGGTTTAGGGGTTGTTTTGGTATGCCGGTTTTCCCGCCCTCTCCCCCTCCATGATTTTTCACGATAAATCGGGGGAATTTCTATTGTATCGCGCACTCTAACGATTTTTGACGATTTAAAAAAATATCAGACGATTTTTTTAAATAGTCAAAAAACGATTCACATCCCTATTGTAAAGATAAGCGTGTAACCTGTTTACACATGTCAAACCAGAGAGTGGCATTCCAAGGGGCCGAGTTGGAATTTATGTCAATACTTTTTGATTTCTGAAAGTATGTACATACATTTACCTGCCCAAGTTCAGCCCTATGAATAGAGGAAGTGTAGCTTTGTGCAAGTTAATCTGTGTGCCTGCTAGGCTAATTGCCCAGATACTTCAAGCACAAAGTGGAAGACAGTGTAATTCTTTCACTTAGAGAGAAGCCCTGAATCTGTGAACAGTACATACAGTTTCATTCTGGACTAACTGTAATTTATAAATTCATGTATTTGGAAGTCCCACAGAAAGAGGCATTTTTTTAAAGCGGTATATTTTGATGTAAAGTCCATGGGAACTTTTATCCTCGAGCTTTGCTAACCCTTTGAAAATTGCCTAGAGTACAGGTAATCGCAGAGATTTGTATCTGTGGAGCTTCCACTCCCTCCCCCCCCCCCCCCCCCCCCGCAGAAAACAAATCGCAGAGTTTTGTTAATACAAAACTCTACCCCAGCCTATGCCACCTGGGGAGCCCCCTCCCCAAAAATGCAGAGAGCACCTACTTTTTACCTACATATGGAATGGGCAGTTTTCAAAAAGCCCTGACTGGGCATTACCTTACTGATCTTTCAAAAATCAGGTGGGCTCACTCTCCTGGCTTGAAGGTAAGACACCATAGATAGTGGAAATGAAGTAACAAGAAACTCTGAGCTTCAATTTCCAAGCTTTCTCCTGAGACAAGCTTCTGCATCTCCTCATTGTCTCAATCGACCAGCAATGTTCTAGAGCTCAGCTTCCACAGCTTTTCACCCTCCAAAGCAGCAATTCTTCCTCCTCTCCCACTTAAAGGCAACTCAGTATCCCTCTAGAGCAGCGCTTCTCAACCGGTGTTTCGCCAAGCAGTGGCAGGTGTGTCGCGTGCTGCCGGTCTCCCGCTGCTCTTCCCTCCTCTTCCTTCACCGAGCGAGAGGCAGTCTATCTTCCGCTGCTGCCGTTGCCGCCTGGGCTATCAGCACGTTCAAGCCTGGATGGGAACGGCAGCAGTGTTAGTGGAGGCTGGCAACTGCAGCTGGGCCTTTTCTTCTTCCCGCACCTGCCCCCACCCTGACCCGGAACAGGAAGTGATGTGCAGTGGGGTGTGCGGGAAGAAGAAAGAGCCATGCTGCACGAAAAAGTAGCATCGGCAGTGGCGGCCCCGAGCTGTAGCCTGGGCCCGGAGCAAAATCAGAAGCAGCCAGAAATCGGCACAGGAGACAGCAGAATTAGCCTCCCGTGGCTGATGGGAGTCTTCTTTCTTGGCCTGCGGGGGCTAGAGGAGGAGGCTGCTGCAGCTACCATTTGTGCTCGGGGGGGGGGGGGGGGGCAGGAAATGAGAGAGAGAGAGAGACAGCCAGCCTGTCTGTGAGAGCATGTGTGTGTGATTGAGAGTGTGCATGTGTAACTCTGACTGAGAGCCTGTGTGTAAGTGAGAGCATTTGTTTGAGATCATCTATGTAAAGTGTGTGAGAGAGAGAGCATGTGTGTGATTGAGAGAAAATGGTCAGAGAAGTGATGTGTGTGTGTGTATATAGGAGAGACAATGGAAGTGACTGGTCAGGGAGATGACTGGAGTGTGTGTGTGAGAGAGAGAAAGTGATTATGGGAATGAGAAGCCAATGCATGTGGGGAGAGCTAGCATGGGAGTGAGAAACGGGTGTGTGTGAGACACAGCATGGGAGTGAAAAGCCTGTATATGTAAGATAGAACATGGGAGTGGGAAGCCTGTGTGTGTGTGTGTGTGTGTGTGTGTGTGTGTGTGTGTGTGCACGAGAGATAAACTGTTTGGGAAGGTGACTGGTGTGTGTGTGTGTAAGAGAAAGACTGGTCAGGAGATGATTGGTGTGTGAGAGACAGAAACTGGTATGTATGTGTGAAAGAGAAAGAAAGTGATTATGGGAATGAGAAGCCAATGCATGTGGAGAGAGCTAGCATAGGAGTGAGAAATGGGTGTGTGTGAGACACAGCATGGGAGTGAGACGCCTGTATATGTAAGATAGAACATGGGAGTGGGAAGCCTGTGTGTGTGTGTGTGCGTGCATGAGAGAGAGAGAGAGAGACTGTTCAGGAAGGTGACTGGTTTGTGTGTGCATGAGAGAGAGAGACTGATCGGGAAGGTGACTGGTGTGTATGTAAGAGAAAGACTGGTCGGGAGATGATTGGTGTGTGAGAGACAGAAACTGGTCATGGGGGTGTAACTGGTATGTGTGTGTGTGAGAGACAGAGAGACTGGTCGTGGACACTAAGGAAGAGGATCATGAGTACAGAGCTTCAGCCACTACTGCTTCTGGTGTGTGCTACTGGCCTGCATGGAAGAGGAGTAGGAGAGCTGCTGGAGGGGGTTAGTAAAGGTGGCTTTTTAAGTTTATTTTTCTTGATTGACAGACATTTTAATTACTGAATTATTATGTGATGTGTCTGCTGTTTTAAAATATTTTATTGGTATTTAGAGAATTTTAAATCATTTTTATGAGTTTTTAATTGTTGGATATTATTCTGTTCATAGTTGTTGTGAAACATTTATTCTGCTTATTAGTATAGTTATACAGTTATTTCTGCTTGGCTAATTCTGTTTTCCTAATAGGAGGTGTATTGGTGTTTAGGACCCGATTTAATATTTGTAGTGTTGCCTTTTCATAGGTAGGGTTGTTACTGTTTGAGTGCATTCCATAATACAGGTGTAACTGTGTGCGGATTAGTTTATGTGCATTACTGCAGATCCTGGGAGTATGTTAGGTCAGTTCTGTGTATGTGACAGAGGTGAGGTATTTTACTGTATCAATCTTATTTGTTGTATTTTCTCAAGAGGACATGCATTAGTGATAAACTGCTGTCTTTTCATAAGTAGGGCTATTGAGCCTGGTAGTTGGAGATTGTGTTGCTGTTACTGAGATGACACTAGAACCAGAATATATATTTTTGTAAGGTGAGTTGTCCGGGGAATATCGTAATTCTGCTTTACATCCATAATTGTGGGTCAGGGGGGATCCTATGGATGCAAACTGTACTTTTACATTTACTCCTATGATGGTCATGTGTTCAGTGTGTCACGCATGTGAGAACCATCTGTCAGGTGTGTCCCGACAGAAGAAAGGTTGAGAACCACTGGTTTAGGCCATGCAGCTAAAGGCCAATGCTGCAGGCTTATCTCTTCTTGCCTGCAAGGGCCAGCACCCAACACTCTTCTGGTCTTTATAGGCCAACCTGCCACTGCTACTTTCTCGCTTACAGCTGACACCAACCCTATTCCTTCCTTTCTTCTGGCCCACACAGGCTTCCAAAGTCATTGCTGCAGCTTTTTCATCTCTGCATCTAATTCTGGGAGGCAAATGCAGAATTTTGCACAGGAGGGGAATTCTGTGCAAATTCTGTGCAACTGCGCAATGCAGAATTTCCCCAGGAGTACATTGATCTCAGTACTAGTGTGACAAAGATACTGTACATAAATAATTAAAATAAAGATTATTTACATGCTTGTTGACAATCAGTTATGAATAGCTCAAGATAAAATATCATGAATAAGGACTCATGATCTGCAAGGCCAAGAAAAAATATGAACATGTATCTAGTTACCTAAAGATGTAATGTTTTAAATGATAGGAAAATGGTAGGACATACTTGAGAAGGCTGCATAAGATGATATACTATGTGTGATCTGAAAAATATAATTAACAGAGCTTAGCCTATACACTGTAACATGCTACGGACAAACTGCATGATTTTGTTTGTCAGGAGTAATGAACCCAATAATACTATTTAATTAGCATTGACTTGAAACGTTTTCATTAGTGCTTGATGTAGTGTCTTTTATTTTGCTGGTAGATGTTGGAGAAACATGCAATTTGCATTTAATGTGAGCATTTATTTTATAATTCAGCTCCTGTTTAATTATGTGTTAGTATAAATAAAGAAATATTATCTTCATTCATGCCTATTCATTGAGATGGAAATAATGTGTGTGTTTATAGGGTGCTGTGATAACGCCAACCATGGACCATACTATGTCAATGCAGCCAGCAAGTATGATGGGCCCTCTGACACAACAGATGAATCACCTTTCCTTAGGCACAACAGGAACGGTAAGTGAACATCTATAAAGATGAGCTTTTGCTCTTGTAAAAGTATTGAGTTAATTTCAAAGGTCTCAAGGGTTTGACTCTAATCCTTACACTTCAGTCAAGTCACTCTAACGTTATTGGATTTCTCTTAGAGTGTCAGTAGAGAATGCACTCTTATTAGTTCACAGAATTTTCCTAATCATATTCTCAAATTTGCTTTAAAAAAAATGAAAAAGAAAATTACAAAAAGCCAATTCAGGGAGAGTTGCTCCTATTCTGTGTTTATAGCAAAAAAAAAAAAAAAAAAATCCTTGTTCAGTGTGGGGTAAATTTTTAAAGCTACGCATGCACATCCACGTGCACGCGGCTCCCGGCACGCGCACATAGACGCGCTGATTTTATAACATGCGATACCCATGCGCACATAATTTTGTATCGGCACATGCATGCGCACACGGGTACCCACTCACACGCACAGGGGGGACATTTTTGGGGCCTTTGCCTAGTTCCCTCCCAGTCCGCTCCTTTATTGGAACTTCCCTACCTATCCTTCCTCCCTTTTCCCCTCTCCTCCCGGACCCCTAAACCCACCCTAACTATCCTATTTGGTTTTTTTTGTTTGTTTCAGAACTTACCCGCTTGACGGAGCAGGAGTATGGCTGCATAAGACTAATATAATTAACAGAGCTTAGCCTATACACTGTAGCATGTTATGGATAAACTGGGCGATATGCGCATGGCCGGGCCATTTTGAAAATGTGCTCGGCCTGGCCAGCACGTATTTCCCGGGATTTCCGTGCACTGGGTTTTAAAAATTCAGCCCTGTGTGTATGTGTGGCGTAATGAGATTTCTGTAGGGCTAGAGTTTAAAGCAATGGTTTTCAATATTTTGTCCATGGCATCCAGTGGAAGAAAACGTTTTTTTCAGGACCCAGTAGAAGAATAAAAACTTCTCCCCTTTCCTCCTCTGGACCTTCTTAAATCCCCATTGCTCATTTCCCCCCCCCCCTCCCACTGCCCCACCAGCATACCTGCTCACTTTGCTCACTTAAAGATGAATTTTAAAAGCTGGACGTGTGCCAAAATCATGAAATGAGCTTGCATCTGGCACTTTCACATGTCCACCCGATTTTATAAGGCGGGCAGATGGGCACATAAGTGCTGGTGCGCAAATATCTCAAATTGGCTGAAAAAGGAGCATGGTATGGGTAGGGAGTGGGTGTTCCAGGCCAGGGCCAAGAGATGTGCATGCAAGTACCTATACACCTAGGCACACACCCAGGTACAGTGCTGTGTGACTTTACTTTTGCTATGAAGGAAGCGAACGTTTAAAAAAAAAAAAAAGAAAAGGTTACAGGCATATGTGAGGGCTTTGAGGGCATCTGGATTAACTGGGGGAAGTGCAGACCATAGAACTGGGGGACAGGTTGGAGGACCTAGCTGTAGATTGCTCAAACTGGTGGACAAACGGGTGAAACTGGTCCTCGGCTGGACGCACGTCTCTTGTAGGATAAGAGACAATTGTATCTCTGTAAGCCAAGTTATGCTGCTGTGTGCTTAAAAGCTTAAAATTAGGCACAAAGACATGTGCTCCTAGGCTGTTTTATAACATGCATGCATATGTGCGCACATATTATAAAATTGCCAAGTCTCTGGGTACACACTGACGCACACGCGCATATGTGTGCCCGTGCACCTATTTGAAAGTTATCGTCCCTGCTAGCAATAATTATTATGGGTTTGACGGTTTCTTGGTTTTATTGTAAATGTTACTACCCTTAGCATAATGCTTGGGGGTAACCAGCACGTAGTGGCAGTTACTACCATAAGAATCTTGCTGGGCAGACTGGCTGGATTATTTGGTCTTTTTCTGCTGTCATTAATATGTTAATATGTTCTCCCACGCCACCTGCTCAATTTCAGTACTCCTTTCCCCCAGCTTCCACTGCTCACTGTCACCTCCCCCCTATTTATTCTAGCTAGCCCTCTCCCCAAGCCACCACTGATTACTCGCACTACCTCCCTCCTTCCCAGGCCCCCATAATTCACCATCTCCAATGCTCCTGCTCTTGTCACCTCAGTTACTTTGAGCCACATAGTACCTGTATTTTTGGGCTTCTTGGTTCTCAGTGCGAGAACATCGCTGAGAATTATGGGTACTGCATGGTTCTCAAGAAGTTTGAGCCACACAGTACTCATTTCTCAACACTGATGATTTCAGAACTGTACTTCAAAGACTTATCTTCTCCACCTTCGACTATTGTAACTCCCTTCTAATAGGTATACCCTTCTCATCCCTCAAACCACTACAAATACTTCAAAACTCTACTGCTAGAGTCCTAACTGGAACAAAAAGAAATGACCATATTACGCCCATCTTGTCCTCTCTTCACTGGCTCCCTATCACTGCACGAATTGCTTACAAATCCATGATTATCATCCATAAAGTCCTTAACAATGATCATCAAGGACTTAAAACCCTTAACATAACTCTTCAAAACTCCTCAAGAAACCTTCGATCCAGCAATTCAAACCTCTTATCAATCCCCACTGTCAAAGATGCTCATCAAACAACAACAAGAGAGAGAGCCTTCTCCATCGCCTCCCCTAATCTTTGGAACACTCTACCTGAAGACCTAAGATCGCAACACAATATAAAAACCTTCAAAAAAGACCTTAAAATGTTACTGTTTCGTAAATTCTTCATGGATCCACAATCATCTACACAGAGCAACTCTCAAATGAACTCATAGCCTTAATTCTCAACCTAACTAACCTTCCTCCACATTCAATCTTATATCTGCAGAGACTTACTTGGTTATGTTTATTATTGTAATTACAACATGTTATGATATCTCAAAGCCCATTTGTTAAAATTTATTCACTTTGTAAACCGTTATGATGGCTTCCCGAATAACGGTATATAAAACTCTTCAAATAAATAAATAAATATATTCTCAGCAATGTTCTCATGGTGAAAGCTCAGAATCTCAAGAATACAGGCACCACGTGGCTCAAAATGACCAAGTTACGCAGAGCTAGAACATCAGGAAGGAACAGGGCTGCAAACCAATCAATTGCATGCCAGAACTGGATTGTGACCCCAAGTTTGAAAACCCCAAGTTTCAAGTAATGTAGTTATATCCTCCTGAAAAAAAATCCTCTAAACTGTATTTCATTCAACCAGTAATACATTTGATCACTTAGGGGTCTAAAGGGTTTTTTCCCTTTTGTCTCTGTAGGAAAACTGCTAAGTACATAGAGCTCTTACTGAATCTGTAAGGTTGATATTCAAAAACCATTTAGACAGATAACTGAAAAGTTATCCATCTGTTGGTTAAACCAGCATATTAAGAAACTTATCTGGCTAAATTCTAGCTGGATAAGCTGGGGGCGTTCTGGGGATGGGTGGGAGGTGTTTCAGGGAGGAGTGGAGTTAACCAGCTAACTCTGATATTTGGGGTTAGCCGGTTAACTTACACGGCTAACTTTTGTTGTGCCGCTGACCTGTCCTAAAGTTAGCCGGATAAACATCTCCGGCCCCCTGCATGTTTCTCCCAGCATATCTGCTTCATTATCCTCCTACTTTTCTGTCTCATCACTGTCTTTTTTTCACACTTCATTTTTACTCTGCTTCCCCAATCCTCATCTCTGTTTACCTTCCATTCCCTGATCATCCCTCCCTTTCTGCTCATCATAGAGAAGCTGGGCCAGAGTTGATTTTTAAACTGTCATCCTGTTATATGCATGCAGTTGCAATGCTGCTGTTTAGGCAATCAGAATACTTGTACAGGTTCCCATTATTCATTGAGAAAAGTTAGGACTGGCTTAAATTGTTTATAGTGTTGATTTGGAAGTATTGGTAATTTTGCCAACATTCCTTACTCTCTTCTATATCATTTTCATCTCCTATGTCATCTCAACCTTCTATGTTTTCTACTCTTTTTTTTTTTTTTTGAGAAGACTCAACTTCTTCCACAGCTGGACAACTAGCCCCTTTAGAACTCTGCCCAAATTCCAATCAGTGCCATTTATGATAGAGAAAATCCAAAACCAAGGTACCATATATGTTCTCTTAGGGCCACCATGGATTGTTTGCTGATTAGCCTCCACCCTCCCCCTCCTACAGACCCAGCCCTCAGAGCATCACCTTCACTTTAGGGACACAGACCATGGCTCCCTTTCTAACCTGGTAAGCATGCTTACTGAATCCCACCCATGAAGTCGCTATTGTGCAATGTTGGGATTACCTCTACCTGGGGGGGAGGAGGGCTTATAAACATGGCCTCTGCAGCATCCCCAGCCCCTACTTCCCCAAAGAGAAGAATCCAGTGAAATTAAATCTGAGAATCTAATCCAGGATTCCCACAAGCCAATGTGCAATTCTGCAACTGGGCCATCAGGTTGGCCTCACTAAATATAAATAAAATCTGTGCTCCCAAGAATACTGACGAGAACCACAGAGTAAAAGCATTTTGATTTATAAAAGGTTTCATAAGCCGGAGGCACTAGTAACAAAGTACTTCTGTATATTTCTTTAGACCAGCTTGCATTTTTACTTTCTGTAAGCAATTGTTTTTTTGAGAAAGAACTCTTAGGAAATGTATCAAAATTATCTCTATGTAAAAATAAAGAGATACAAATAATGTGACAGGTTTGTTCATTTTTAAATATAAATATGATGTATTGTAAAACAAATGTAGGTTGTACATAATTTAAAGAATTGCCTTTTTCACACAGATAGTTACTTGTTCAGATTATTTCTTTAAAATATTCTCAAAACAGAAATATGTGTTTGAAAAATCTACACCAAAGTACAGTAATAAAATTATGTTTAGTTATTGTAGTAAGATTAATATGTACACATCAGATAAACCATGTGCTGGCAGGGCAGCCATCGCAATGAAGTTATTCTTGGAGTAATTTATACACTCCAATGAAATTTAAAGCATTAATATCTTAAAGATCAATGTTTTAAAACATGTTTTACTAATATATTTCAGGAAGCATCAAAGTTCTACAGGTATATCAGTATCACTAAAATAAAAAATTTTGAATCTTTTTGAATACAGTACATTATTTAATGATTATTCAATGAATGTATAAAGAGAACAATATTTCAATTTGTGTAAAAAAAATGTTAGGGCAAATCTCTGGAGAGAAAGAGAGAGAACCTATCAATAAAGCCCTTGTAGTAGCTATGTATATCTCTATAGGAGGCCCACCTAGTAACTCGAGGTGAGGTTTAGGTAGTAGTGTAGGGGTTAGGGGCCACTTTTACATGCAGAGTGAGATGTACAAATAGAACAGTACACTCTTGTGAAGATTTGATGTTCTTCGAAGTGAGGAAACTCACACAAAGATGAGATTTGTACAATGTTCTCTCAACCTAGCATGATGGACTGACTCACATCATGCTAGGTTGAGAAAACATTGTACAAATCTCATCTTTGTGTGAGTTTCCTCACTCCAAAGGACATCAAATCTTCACAAGAGTGCACTGTTCTGTTTGTACGTCTCACTCTGCATGTAAAAGTGGCCCCTAACCCCTACACTACTACCTAAACCTCACCTCGAATTACTAGGTGGGCCTCCTATAGTAGCATAAATAGCTGCTTACTATGGTGCTATTCCCAGAGGCTCTTTCTCTCTCCCACCCTCCCCTCCTCAGGCCCTTCCCTAACCTAAAAATGCCCAAAATGGAATTCATGAAAAAATTGTAAATTGCTATGGGCATGTCATACAGTTTAACACAATTGAAAAAGGTGTAGTTATTTTCAGCATTAAAACTACGATATCATGCGTTATAGCTTTGTGATGCCTGCCCACTTTTCCAGAAATCCCACCCCAACTCCTCCCCAATCCCTTCCCCTTTAAAGATTTGCATCACACCATGCACTATGGTGCATTAAGGTGTTTTTCACATGCCAAAATGCCATAACGCTATTTGATAAATGAGCCAGATATACGACTATGTTAACTGGATAACTCAACCCCTCCCCAGAATGCCCCTTTTTCATCTGGCTAAATTATAGCCAGATAAATAGCTGAATATGCCAGATTTTCCCTTTAGACAAATAACTTTTCAGTTTTCCATCTAAATGGCTTTTGAATATTGACTTCCCAATATATAGGCTCCTTAATAAACTATTGCCAACTTACTTGAGTAAACTATTATTTCTGTATTTATTAGTAACAGTAATTTGGATTTAAGAAGCATAGTTCAAACAAGATCCAAAATTAAGTTTACATTTTAATAATTCAGAATGCAACATATGTCTTTGCACAGGAGGGGTGGATGAGCTGAAAGCATATTTCTTTGTATACTATCTGCATACAAATCTTCAAACAGGAAATGGGAAAAAAAGGACATAGCTGATATTGCCAAATGGATGACCTGAATCACTATGAGATATAGGACATTTTTTTTCACTATTTTCCCATAGACAGAATGACAGAAAAGTCTTAGTGAATCAAATCCATGGTGACTTATTCAAGGTCATACAATGCTGCAGACTGCCAAGACTGTGTGAATGCCAAGGTCACATAGAGAGGCAAAGGAAGAAAAGGATTATATTTTATAGTTTTTCTAATTCATAGTCCAGTGCTGTAAACATTTTTTCTCAACTTCTCTAGCCAGTTATCAATATGATATCCATCCAGCTCATGCATGCCTTTGGCATTAGTAAATCACTTTTTTTTTTTTTTAAATGACATATCTAGTGGTTTGTCAGAGGGAAAAGCTGAATGTAAAATGTATGAATTACACTGAAGCTAAAAGATATGGTATAAGTGCTGTTCCTTTCCTAACCTAATTCAAAGGTATCACCCACTCTGGGTAAAAGTGTGGTGGTCAGAAAAGGTCTGCCAGGGCTGCATTCACCAACCTGCCCATCTGGCTTTGTTTCAAGTTTACTAAATGAAAATGTTCTCTGTTGGGTACCGGAGCAAAATCTATAATTTCATTTTAAGGTTGTAAAAGTGTTCAAGCTTCACTGTAATGCTTTGTGATGCTATCAGAAGATTTAAGGCTAGTGTGCCTGTGCCCCATGTCCAGCAGACTGTTTCAATCTCTGCAAATTCTGGTTGTGTGTTACATAGTTATCGCTTCCTCTTCTTAAATGATATTATTTTGAAATACACTATTATTAAATTGAATCTTCATTGGACAATGTGTATGATGAATGCAATAACATTGCTTCTGCATACTTTATTTACATGTTCTACTTTGGTGCTTAAATGCAGCCACATCTACAGCTATATTATTTGGTTAATAAAAAAAAAAAACCCCCAAAAAAAATAACTTGATTATCTTTAGAGCTTCTTAACTTGAGTTCAAACCAAAAAACCACTGATAAAATGCCGCTGCGAGTCAAGAAAGAGACACAGGAGCGATGGCTGGATGATATCATGGGAGCTGGAGAATGGGGGAACTGAAGCTCCATCAGCACAAGAAAAAGAAAAGTGGTTGCCATGGGAGCAGCGGGCCAGCAGGGAGCCCAAGCCCTGCCTGCCAAAGGAGGGAGGGGGCCGGAGGTGTGAGCAGGAAAGGGATGGAGAGGGGAAGGGAAAGAGAAGTGTATACCCACCCCAGCCACATAACCCCTGCCTCCCCCTACCTCAACACCTTCCAGCCATACATATTTCCCCCCCCCCCCCAGTCACACACACCCCAGCTATACACCCCCCCCATACAGCTTGCCACGCCATATCTCCCACACCCGTGCCACCCCCCTTAGCTATGAACCCCTGCCACCCTCACCCTTTCCCACATCTTTCTCAGCCACATGCACACAGCGTGCAAGACAGCATGTAAAACTTAGATAACTTGATTTAAACTTTATCAAATTAAATCTACCTAAAAATGCACCTAAAATGTAAAATTTGTGACATGGAAACACCAACAAAAACACTTAAAGGGCGGATTTTAAACTGTCAGGGCACGTAAAATCCGGCCCTTACGCGCCTGGCCGGGCCTTGCGCGTGCCGGGCGAATTTTCCAAGAGGCCCGGCCACGCTCGTAAGGGCCGGTATGCGCGCGAGTGCCGAGCTTCTGGAAAAGGGCAGGTTGGGGGGGGGGGGGGGACAGCGCTATCGATGGTTGTCCCGAAGGCTCCCGCACCGGCCGACTGCCAGCATGCACAACTTACTTCAGCTCAAGTAAGCTGTCAAACAAAGGAAAAAAAAAAGAAAAAATGTAGGGTTTAGGAGGCGGGGAGGAGAGGGGGAAGAGGGAGGGAGAATGGGTAGGGAGCTGGGGACAGCCTGAATGCGTCGCCGCATGGAAATCACAACCCCCCCCCGCCCCCTTTTGCGTGTGCCGCCCGCACATACCCATGCAGATTATAAAATCCAGCGCACAATCGCGCGCGGCCTATGGGTTTTCCTCCGGGTGCGCGCCAGCACGCGCATGGTAGAAAATCAACACGTACATGTGCGCGCATGCCGGGAAGCACGCCCACATGGACGCGGTGCACACATGTGGAACATCTGCTTCTTATTTTGGTACCCACCAAATGTACCTGCTTTCTTGAAAAACAAACCCGTACATTTGCCATTTGTAAACCCCTAGGATCAGAAATCAATAAATAAGAATTCCTAATTATATTGAAGCCCAGAACACAGTTAAACATCAAACATGTATTAATAGAGAGATTACTGGCTCGCCATTATACTAAGATGGGGTTCTCAGTATGTATGTATATGTTTTAACAGGAGAGGAAATGGGATCAGGTATTGTATTCCTTTATAACCCAGAAGAGAGAATCTATAACTCAGCAGAAGGGAAGCAGAGAATTAAATGACTGGTTTCTTGCTATGGTGGTAGTGGCATTCAAGAAGTCTGTCTAGTACATTTCTTCTTTGAAATGTCTTTAGAAACTAAAGTTCAGAGGGACCCTGTCAATAATTAAACCACATGTTAAGCCCGCAGTATTAGCTAGATTTCTCAGAATACAAATGTGCCTGGGTCCTCTCTATCCTTGCTCCCGTTTAGGTTTTATTTATAAGTTTATGCTATTTTCTTTTGCTCTAAAGTATTTTATTTCTTTTTGTTTTACACTTGCTTGGCATCACATCTATCTTTTTTTTATTATTATTCAATGTCAGATCTGCTCTTCAGCTATCTGTAATATATTCCTGCTTTACCTTGCATGAGATGATGATATAAATCGCTGAGCAATGCCATGATTTACTTTTTCTTTATAGTGGGAATAGCTAAGTAGGAAGAGCTTTTGTAAACCTTAAACATTATCACATCCTCAGGAACAAAATGCAAATCAGAATTTATAATTGGGAATATAATAACTTTATTAATTTTAGCTGCTAACAGGCATTTCGGAATTATTTTTTCGGTAGTGCTGCTCTTTTAGACTTTCTGATTAGAAGTATGATTATGGTTTGAATCTTTTTTTTTTTTTTTTTTTTTATATTATTGCTTTTCACAACCAGACCTCAGGAGCTGTCATATTAGCTTTTCATATACTGATCTACCAGTTTATCACTTTTTCCCTTTTATCTTTACCTGTTCTGCACGTGCAGTGAATTCCATGGTTTTGTAAATAAAAAAGTTGCTTAGATTTCTTCAGTCTGCAGATTTTATTCTCCATGCTCATGCACACAGGTACCTAGAAGAATTGGGTTTGTATGTATCCTTTTGTGTGCTTAATACTTTTCTAAAGATTTTTGTAAATGTTTAATAACAAAATTCTGAGCATACGAAAGCATCAGATTTTAAACGGACCTCATAGTGAATGATGTCTGTGTGTACCTTTTCCTTTTACCAAGGATTTTCAAAGCAAACTTATGTGCAGATGTTTACTTTAAAATTGGGGGATTGGGGGTAACTGGCCAAGTATACACAGAGATTCACACGTGTGAAGTTACACCTCCTCTTGTGACCCTACACTTACAAGCATACATTTTAAAATCGAAAAGTACGCACCTGAGTGCTGACTCCGCCTTAACTCTGCCCCCGGTCCGGAACAACTGTGCTCGGTTTGAATTAAAGCACTTGCTAAACTGGGTTATATGTGTACTTTTATGAATTTGTAACAGCCATTTATGAGCATAAAACGTAACTTTATGTGCATGAAAATTTTTCAAAATACCCCGCCCCCCCCCCCCCCCCCCAATACAGTGGATAAATTCTGCATTAGTTTTGAATGGTCATTATGGAGAATTGCAATATATGGGGCTCTTGGTCACTGCCTGATCACTAGGACCAATGAGGTCCCTTTGCAATAAACCTCTGGGAGCAAATTAAAGTCATTTAGCATGCACTAAAATAGTGAGCTACGCAAGATGTCCTTAATATTTATTTATTTAAAAATCTTTTATTTCCATTTATATCAAAATTATGTGCTAAATGGATTACATCATTAATATAAAAACAATAATTTAGAACAAATAAAACAAAATAAAAAGTCTTTGACAATAGAAAGCATACATTATTATTGTATGGCAAGTACAACATCATAAATCATAATATTTCAAACGCCTGCTAAAAGGTTCAGCATTAAACAACTTCCTAAACTGTTTCAGGTCATCAATCAAGTGCAAATCAGGTGGCAAAGCATTCCACTGTATCAAACTGGAAACAGGAAAAGATCTTTGATGGATTTCATGTAGACGTACCGTTTTGATCGTAGGCATAATTAACAAATTTTGATTCGTAGACCTTAATTTTCACTTGGGAATATAGAACTGTAAAAGATTTGATAAATAACTTGGTGCATCCAATTTCAAGCATTTATATACCAAAATAATGATCTTGAACTCGATTGGTAACCAATGATGTTCTTTTAAGAAAGGATGAATATGTTCATGACAATGACAACCAACTATTAAACGAACTGCAGAATTCTGTAAAACCTGAGATGCTCGTGTTGCGATCCCTCCTGCGGCCGGAGCCACAGGAGGTCTCTTACCTCCTCTGCGTGCCGGCCCGAGCCCTCCGATACCGCTGCTCCTTGTTTCATGCGGTCAGTAGTCCGCCCACTGCTGCCCCTGCAAGGCGGTCCTTACTGCTGTGCTTCCCACGGCAGGCATCGCTGGCCGGGCCATCTTCACAGCTTGAGAACCGCCGACGCCGCCATCTCATTCCATGGCCTGGAGGCCACATCCCTGGACTTGCCTGTGCAAGGAAGCCACCTCCAGTCCTTCCTTCAGCGGCAGGGGAGTCGCCTCACTTGTTGGGGCCTGTTTCCTCAGTCCAGCCCTGCTCCATCTTCTCTCCTCACAGCGGCAGCTGTCCAGGGTCCTGTCCCTTCGTTCCTAAGGGGCGGGCCCGTGGCTTCTTCACAGATTTAAAGGGTCAGCCAGGTGTGGTCCTCCTAGACTCCTCCCAGGGAGTTGCCTTCTTCTAGCCCTTTAAAAGGGCTTCTCTGCCAGTCAGTCCTTGCTTCGGCAAGGGGCTAGTCCTCCCAAGGACTCCTCGTCTCCAGCTCTTGCTGGCATCCTTGATCTTCACCCATGGTTCCAGTCCTGATGTTCCGTTCAAGTCCTGATGTTCCATTCTAGTCTTGATGTCTCATCTAGGTCCTTGATGTCTCATCTAGGCCCTGATGATCCAGGTCCTGATCAACCCGTGCCTGTGGAGATTCCTTGTTTTTAATCCAAATTCCAAGTTCCACATTTTATTTGCTCCTGAATCCAGTCCTGAATCTGGAGGATCCGAATGGTTGCTTCACTCCTGTGCTATGAGACCTCCAGAGCCTGTCCTGCTCCTCACGTAGTCTGTGACCAGCCATCGGGCTGAGTAGGTTGTGTGGAGGACAGCGAGGTCCACGACCAGCCTCCAGGCTGTGTAGGGCACCTGAGGGTCTTGCTCATCCCCTCTGTGTCTATGCCCAAGTCTTCAAGGACTTTCCTCGTCTACGTCTACTCCAAGTCTTCAAGGACTTTCCTCATCTGGTTCAGCTCATATCTAAAAAAAAAAAAAGGTTCTTTCAAGTTCAGATCAACAACACACTATCAGACAAATTCAATCTTGAAACAGGTGTACCACAGGAATCAGCCTTGTCCGCAACCCTTTTTAACATATACATCCTTCCATTATGCCATTTACTAGCAGGATTAGGAATCATACATTACATCTATGCAGATGATATTCAATTAATTCTACCAATCAACGACACAATAGAAAAAACATTAAACCTAGCTAACATGTACCTAGACATCATAAAACAACTATTAAACCAAATGGAACTAGTGATCAATATTGAAAAAATGGAATTTCTACACTTAGAAAGAAAAAATATTGAAATCATTCAAACCCAATTATACTCAAAAACAACCAGAAAATAGAACTAGCGGAAAAAGTAAGGAACCTTGGAATAATAATGGACCCCGAATCTAAAACGACACATATCACTAAAAGTAAAAGAAGGCTATGCTAAACTCATGATCCTCAGAAAACTTAAACCATTACTAACTCCTGCAGATTTCAGAACAGTGCATCAGGCACTAGTTTTCACCAGTACCGATCACTGTAATGCACTTTTTCTAGGACTCCTAAATACAACAATAAGACCACTTCAAATTCTACAAAACACAGCAGCAAGAATACTAACTGGAAAAAAGAAGAAGAGATCATATAACTGAAACTCTGGCCGAACTTCACTGGCTACCCATAGAACAAAGAATAAAATACAAAGCACTATGCACCATACATGAACTAATACTTGATGAAAAAGCGGACTGGCTAAACACTGCACTACGGGTACACATACCACACAGGAACCTTCGTTCAGCAAACAAAGCTCTCTTAACCATTCCCTCAGTCAAGACAGCGAGACTAACTCAGGTAAGAGAAAGGGCATTGTCTGTAGCAGGACCCACACTCTGGAACACAATGCCTTTGGAGATCAGATTACAGAGAGGCCCCAAAACATTCAAGAGCAGTCTAAAGACATGGCTTTTTAAACAAGCCTTTTATAAAGAGAATGGAGAATAGAAAATACACTGGAATAAACAGAAGAGCACCGGCACACAGAACTATTCTCCTAAATGTGCATTACAATATTTTAACAAATTGAGTACACAATGAATGTAATAATATAACACAGTAAATGTGATTTTTTTTGACCTGTAAAATTACCTTCTGGGTACACCTGGCCAGAACCTACATCACTAAACATTTGTACGTATTTTTATGATTTAATGTAACCGAAACTTAATGGCACATGTTAGAATGTACTATAGTACACTTACTGCAAACTTACTTATATGCCTACATGTAAACCGTTTCGATGGCATATAACTTAGCGACGGTATAGAAAAGACTTTAAATAAAATAAATAAATACTCCAAGTCTTCAAGGACTTTCCTCGTCTATGTCTGCTCCAAGTCTTCACATCTGCTCCAAGTCTTCACGTCTGTTCCTGACTCCCAGACTTGGACTTTTCTCACCACAAGGGCACACACTCTCCTGTCCCATGCTGGAGACTCCCAATTGCACTCTGTTCCATCGTCAGCTCAACAGAATTTCCAAAGCCTTGAGCATCCCGAGCTCGAGGCCTATGCAAGTTCCAACAGCTCACAATCGGCATCTGGAAAGAGCAAAGAACAATGAATTACAGTAATCTAACATACTGACCACAAAGGCATGAACAATTGTTCTAAAATCGACCTGATTCAAGACAAACTTTAAATGCCTTAGGAGTCATAATTTATAATAACCAGTTTTCAAAATATTTTGAAAATGTTGACGAAATGAAGACGGTTATCAAAGATAACCACCAGATTCAAAGTGACTCCTTGAAAAGAACAATAACATTCAAACAATTTCAAAAGAAGTCAGATTATGAGAATCCAAGAAATCGGTTTGCTTTGAAAAACAGATCAGTTCAGTCTCTTGTAATTTAATATCAGGTGGTTACTTACCATCCAATTACTTAATCGACTGAATACATGTTTAAACTGGTCCTGAAAAAATGTTTAGTTTGTTATATACTAAATTAGCATGTATATGCATGTAAATGATGGGACATCATATTTATTTATTTATTTATTTACAAGCTGTGGTACTCGGAATGGTCAAGGACTTGGATACAGCCAGAGGAATCACACTCAGACTCTGCTGTAATTTCAATAGCTTTATTTACAGTGCCACACAAACACAAAATTAGAATGGTAAACTCAATGCAAACACTTAAGACTTTTCTAGTATCAGCAACTCAAAGTAACTAGGCACATCCCAGAAACTGCCCACCTTCCCAGTATCACTTAGGCACTTCCCAGAAGTCTGTCTACCCTCTCCAAGAAAGGGGTCTGGAGCTCCCACTCTGACAGGATATGGAGCTCCTGATCCAGATCCATGGGGCCCATCCTTTTCTCACTGACTCAACAGCTTACCCTCCCATATACTGGGCATGCCTCCAAGCACCTCCCGTCCGGCAGGGGTCCTGCCCATAGACATTCTTCTTCTAGGGAATTTAAAGGGGACCAGGCTCTGGTTCTGCACATGCTTATAAGGGGCTACTAGGGGTGCTGCCTCACATACCCTCTCTCCTCAGCTTAGGGCCATCTTTACTCACCCTGCGATCCACTCAGTGTAGTACTCTTCACTATTCAACTGTTTCATGTGGTTTGTCTGTCCAAAAATCATTGCTAGTGCTGGTTTTTGGGGTGTGCGAACCATGAGGCGTCACATGGCACAGTGCTCAAAGGTAAACACCACAAAAGGTGTGGAGAAAATGTAAAACACCAAATATTATAAAAAATAATGAGTGTGTTAAAATTAATTTTATGGTCTGATGATTCATATAGTGACCAAAAACATGTGATTGTGATCTCAAAAATTTAATTACTGACTATTGAGGGCAAATCAAAACAAAATCAACAATATGTATTAATCTCCTCTGTCCCTCACACGGGACTGTGTTATGCCGAAGCTTCATCAGGAGGAACAAATTACATTGAAGTTATTTATACATAGGATGTAAGGTAATATTGCTTTAAGAAGCTGAAAGAATATAACCATTTACAAATGGAGCCTTGAAACAATGTCTGATCGAAAATGCAATAATTTTCAATAGTGTGTTATACAGCACAGCTTGATACAAAGCTCAAAGGGCCACATTTTCCCTCTTTTCTGTACCCTTCGTTTGGTATCTGCAAGCAGGAGCCTTAGGAGACATCAGTCTGAAGGAGGAAGGAGGCATCTGTCTATGGTGGTTGGTGATGGAACAGCCTGCATGGAGCTGGAGGAAGAGGAGAAGAGAGAAGGAGAGAAAGAAGAGGATGCTGCTGGGCAGGAAAGGGGAGAGAGAGGGGGGATGCTGGGTACTGTGAGTAGGGGGAAAGAGAACAGGGTAAAGAGGATACTAGTGCTGGGCAGAGAGTGAGAGAAGTGTGGGTGGGGGTGGGGAAAAAGATGGGTATATTATGCCAGAGCCACTGCTGATGACAAAGGAGGTAGTGCTGTGCCAGCACTACTGCAGCAGGGCAGCCAGGTGGGGTGGGGGGGGAGGGAGCGTTTTGAGGGGAGTGTAATTTCAGTTTTCAACAGGGTGTCAATTAGCCTAGAGCCAGTCCTGATCATTCCAGGCATTCTGAGTCTTTACCCAGGCATTAAAGTGTTACAGCTTCTTACAACTAATCCTTGAGTTTACCACTTTTGAAAAGAGATTTTTTTGGATCATAGTGTGGTTAATTTTAGTTTCCATTGTTGAGGTAAAAAAAAAAAAAAAAGCTCTGTTTTTTGTGCAGTCTGATCTCAGTGAAATAATTAGTTTTTAGTTCTCAAAATTAACAGAGTCAGAGCCAGTGGTTATTACGTTCAATAAAGCTGACCATGGAGACCAATTCAATAAGGCCTTTTCTCATTCTATATGTGTGGGGAAAGAACTTGATAAATCAGGCCACGCATGTCTCCCAAAGTCAGCTACAGGTACACAACAGTTTGGTTTTTTTTAATCTAGCAGCTTTCTACTTTACCCTAATTTGAATCAGTCCCAACTGGAGCTATAATGCCAAGGGCCTTCATTCATAGTTACCATATTTTTCATCCCTTTTCTACCTTCCATCTACCCTAATGATGTAGCAATAGTCTTCTTACTGAGAAGCACTGACCACTGTTCTCTCAAGAAGCTGGCAGAAGAGAACAAGCTAGATGGTTGGTGTCACTAGGTTGTTCTCCCTCCCGAGTGCTGTGACTGCTGCCTCTGCAGCATCCACAGCTCTCTACTGGCCTATGAAGGAGGAGTCGGGTCTCCTCCCATTTCTCAGGTGGGAGATATTTTATTTCTCTCTGTGTATCTATAACTGTATATCTAACTATCTCTCCTTAAGTATCATTTCAGAGGTCTTATGGTGGCATTTTGGTAGCTTTCCACTGGATTGCTTTTTCTCTGTATCATTATAGAGTGATGAACTATAGAATTACCCATAATATTCCAGATGAGGTCTCACCAAAATTCGAACAGAGGC